>NW_010972731.1:10518117-10556488 GCF_000737465.1 Haliaeetus leucocephalus | reverse complement strand
TGGCCGCCTGCGCGCCGCGCCAGGCCCCACCGCGCCAGGCCCCTCGCCCGGCCAGGCCTCACCGTGATCGGCCGCAGCAGCCGCGCGTGTCCCGGATTGAAGCGGCAGCGAATGACCCGGATGTTCCCGACTCGGCTCCCCCCCCCCCCTTTGTCTTTGGTCCGGAGTTTCCCTCCCTCCTTCCTCGGTGCGGCGCGCGGCAGTGCTGCGTGTCCCTCAGCCCGACCCGTCCGCACTGCTGCGCCGGCGCGGTATGACCCCGAGCGCCATCCGTCCGCCACGCTTTACGCATCCTCGCGACACAGGACCCAGAGGCGACCGGAACAATGCCTGAGCACGGAGCGCAGGAAGGAATCCCAGCGGGGCTCTCCCAAGCCCGACCGCGTCCTCGTGCCCCTCGGCTCCCACAAGCCCCCGTCGAGAAACCGAGTGAACGTTTACCTCGGGCGCCGAGAGAGTCACCTGCGCCCTGAAAAGGGTCTGCTCCCTCGAAGGGCGCTAGCACGGGTCTCGCAGGCCGCGCCTGCCCCGGGACGCGCTCGAGCCTGGCCGAGCCCCACCCCCTGTGCTCAGCCAGGCCTCTGATTGGAGGGCGGGGGCTCTGCCCCTGGCGGGGCTTTTGCAGGTGATGGGCAGGTGGGAGAGCCTGTCAGAGGGAGCGGGGGGCGGGGACGGCTCCGGCCGCCGGTGCCGCCGCAGTCACTTGGTTCCCCGCCGTTCTGAGGCGGCAGGAAGTCCGGGGCCGGTTGAGGAGCCGCAGCGGAACGCCGCTGTCAGCCGTGCCACAGGCGACCGTCCCTCTTGGCCGTCGGTCTGGGGCTGTCCCCACGTCCGTGGGGTGCTGGAAAGCACAGAGACTTGCTGACGCTTCCTCTGGTCAGTCTTTAGTTGTGTGTTTGGCCCAAATCTGCTTTTGTTTTACCTAATTTTTAAGAAGCTTTACGCTCTGTAGCTTTTGTTTTCCACTGAGGATTTTTCTTGCGGGGAGAGGGGCGTCTAAGAATGCATTTTTGGTGGCATATAGGGTATGAATCACATTCTGTTCTTGTCTTTGACTTATTTTTGTAATTTTAATGAAACGGGAAATTTCGGTCCTGAAACCTCTGCTTAGCCATGCCTTGCACTGGTCTGCATTTGTTAACGTTTCTTGAACTATGTTCTATGTGGTATTAAAGTTCAAAATGGTTTTTCTTCTTGGGAACTCTAGAATTAACTATTTCAATAAATAATCACTTAAATTTGAATCGGCCCCAATCAAAATACATGCTGAAGTTAGGAACTTTGTTGCCCAACATTCCACCTAGTGAGCAGGCACCTGCAAGAGTGATTCATCTTAGGC
Source organism: Haliaeetus leucocephalus (assembly GCF_000737465.1). NCBI lineage: Eukaryota > Metazoa > Chordata > Aves > Accipitriformes > Accipitridae > Haliaeetus > Haliaeetus leucocephalus. Next base: position 10,555,149 of record NW_010972731.1, on the reverse strand, counting down.
ACATTAGAACACCCATTGGAGGAATTCTGTTTCTTCATAACCCCAGGCAGCTGGAATTCAGTTACAACTGGCACCTAAAGCTGGCAGAATAAATCTAGGCATTGCTGGACATTTTTTTGTTTATACTTTGTTCTATCTGGCTTTTAAAATTCCCACTTAAAATTTTGTTAATTTTTTTTGCCTATTGTATCACCTCAAACATGATGTACGCAATACGGAGCTTTAAACCGTCTTGAGAAAACAAAAGGCTGTTGCACAGGGTAAGGCAACAATCTACAATTCACGTCCGTAACAGAGGGGGCAAGATGTCATCAGTTTAAACTACAGTAAGAAAAATGGCGGTGAAGTATTAAAAAAATTCTTCTACTGGCAAAGATACTACAACACTAGGCTGCCTAATGGGGAGAGCATGGGTATGAAGTCTTCATTACTTAGGGCTTTAAAGGCAAGTTAGACAACACGCATTTTAATTGTAGCCGCTCCTGCCTTTAGCCAAGGGGATGAGCTGAGTGGCCTGTTATAGCTCTTTTCAGTTGTTTTTTTTTTTTTCCACTGAACAATTCATATTCTCATTTAAATTTATTTTGGTTTTGACTCCTACGGAAAAGATAAAAAAGGTGAGCATTCTTTCTGTTTGTATCTCTCTAGGCTGGTCTCAAGAAAATAATTGAGCTGTCAAAGGAATGGGTATTGCCTGACATAGCAAGATCTTTGTTTTAAATCTCAAAGTTGTGTCAAGCAGCTAATGTTTTTAAGAGACCTTATTGCCAGCAGAGATGGAAAAGGACAAAGTGCTTCCAAAGCTTCCACAGGCATACTTGTAACAGCTATACATCATCAAAGAAACCTCTCATTCCAGGATGGGTCTGAGTTTGTGCTTGGAATCACACATCTACCAGGTTGATGTCTCAGTTGAAATTGACTTTTCAGTCTTTGGATTCACCTCCACTAGTGAAGGCTGGCCTTAGGCTCGAATTCCTCCCATGCAGGTGGGCAGTTTCAACATCTTCCTATTGCAGTGAGAAATATAGTGACATATCACAGAAATGTTTTAAGAATGCAAAATAATGATTGCACCTTCATATAAGCAAACCAAATCCTTGGACCACTTGCCCTGTTCTCATCAAGTCCTCATTTAGCTTCTCTCCATAAATGAGTTACTTAACAGTAATTACATTCTATTAGAATGAACAGTTCCTGTTCACATTTGTGCTTTAGCCAATTACATATCATAAGGATGTAAAATAGGATACCTGCTTTCCTGTGGGCCCTTGCTCCTGCCCAGCTTTCTCTTTTCCCAATGCATGGATACCTATGGCAGCATCTGCCTTAATTTCTTTACTCCTTTTAACCAGTAAGTGCTGGAGAAGACGTGGAGGACAGTTAGCAGCTGGGTGTACAGAAAGACATCCTGACAGTCACAAATGACTTGGGGAAAGAGGGGAGTTTCAAAGATCTTAATGAAAACACCAGTTGCAGGCTGATTCACTAACCAGTTACTGGATGCCATCTCAGTAGCATGTTACTTGGTGAAAATTTATTTGGAATGTCTGGTGGTGTCTTTACACTAATTTGGAATAGAGACTTTCAGCAGGCTGTTGAAGCGCAACAATGGCTATGCCAAATCAGACTAAAGATCACTCTAGCTAAGAAATCTTTCGCCAGTAGCAAATGCCCACAGTGGAACGACGACATACATGTACTCCCCTGTTTACCTTTTCCAGTGATTCCAGTGACATTACCAAAAGCAGCGGGTTATAGGGGAAACAACACACTGCTCACAAGATTTATCTCATGAAATTGTGCAGATTGCAGTCTCAGAGAACGTCACATAAATATGGACTATGTGTTTATGACTGCTAGGCGAGACTTCAGCACACTGAAACGTGAATTTGCAGGGTCATTTGCATCTTTCTGAAGTGAAACTTCCCACTGAAAGGAAAGCTAGCTCCAAATAAACTCTAAATGCTACAAAAGATCCAAACAGGATGTTAATGACTTACTCATTTATGTTGCCTTTATTAACTGGTTTCTGGTTTAGTGTACACAGTTGTCCCTTTTATGCTCTCACTTTTGCTAACTGGTGAAGACACTTGAAGCTACAGATACATATAGTAGGAATTTCGATTGAAAGTAGTGCTGGTTGACTGTAAAGTGCAAATACTTTTAGTAAGACAGTCTGATAAAAATATAGATGCACATGATTAGTTAATTTCTACTACAGCTATGTTTGTACTTAGGACTTATTTTAGTAAAATTCAAATGCAATTAAAATGCAGAAAATCAGTTTAGTAAAATGACACCACTTTACTGAAGTTGCTGGATATATAAGGAAAGATTAGAATATGTTTTGTATTTAAAACTGTTAAGATGAAATTCACCTCATATGTAACTGTACAGCCTCTAAGATTTTAGAACTCACAGGTCTTAGCTTCTCACACTTAATTCTTACTACCAGTTTGGAAAATAAGCAGTCCAGTGGTCTTCTCAATACTAATACTGAATTATGAACTTTTCTATACTTGTAGAGGACACAGCTGTCAAACTGCCTGAATAATTTCAGCAACCTGTACTTGGTACTTAATCAGTTACTTCCTTCAGCCATTTCTATCTTTAAAACTTTTGCAGCAAACATGTACTAAGTGGCTTCTTATTTACATTTCTAATACTATATGTTGGCCTTATTATGAAGTGTCAATTTCAGTTACCTTAGTTTTTCAGACGAAAGAAGCATTTATATTAAAAAGCAAAGTACTAGATTCTAAAATAAATCCGTGATACTAAGCAGGGTGATTTGTGAGTCGTGTGAAAGAAAATGTATGCAAAGTGATTAGTTAAAACTTCCTACATGTGTTTTTGTGTGATTATATATCCATACCAGAAGGGACTATGTCTTACTATAATGATCAGCAACAGTCATAGCAAACACCAAGAAAAACACCTTCATTTCCCAGCAGATATATATCTGAATAAACATGACTTTTTTGTGACAAAGCCTTTGGGGCAGCAGAAAAGGATACGTCTCCTTTACAAAGGAAAAAGTATTACTGCTTTGAATCACTGCAGAAAAATGCAACTACATTTTATATCTGAAGTGCTAAAATAGGAGTATCAGTCATATTACACTGTTAATGTCAAGATCAACAGATTTCTTAGAAAAGAAAAATTTAAGACATCACAGTTTAAAAGGGAAAAAACAGGTTTATTTCATGCAGTTTACAATACACTAGTGTTATGAAAAGGAGGTTAAAAAAATACCCACACACGTTTTAATTGTATGTTTTTAAGAATGATGGTTAACTGTAACCATCTTCAAATGATTTGGGAAGCCCTAGCTGATTTTTATCTAGGGCAATTCCATGGATTCAGTTTCTTGTCTATGTCTGTGCTAAGAGTTTTGGCTAATGCAAACCCATTAAAACCAGATCAAAACTCAAACTTTGCTGCAGTAAGAACACTTCAGAGATAATGAACTGGCACAAAATAAAGTGTTCTTGCTAATCCACTATCCAGGAAATAACATGGTGCAAGTATGGCCGCTTGGATATTAACATAAACAGCTGATGCAGAACTGATCTTGAGACCAGTGATTTGGGGGGGGCGGGAAAAAAAGAGCATCTGTTGAATTGGGTAGGTGGGCCTAGAGAGTCCATAGGAAACAGATTTTTCATAGCTAGGCTCAGATGAGGCTCAGTACAGGAGCAGCTGGAAATAGTTGCCATTTGATACTCCTTCAGTTGGGTGATCTTTCAGTTCCAGGTGGACAGGTTGGCAACATTTCTCTTACAGTGCCTTGGCACTTGCTTCATCCTAGCAAGTATACATAAGCCAAGTTAAGTTTGAGTAAAGTTGTGCATAAGCTTTTGGAAAATCTTCAAAAGGAGCAAGCATCATGTACATAAATACATTAACTCTTACATTTCAGATGACCAGGCCTGAAAATCTCAACATGTGTTAAGTCAGGTCAAAATTTAGGCTCAGCTTTCTAAGGCAAGCAGAGGAGCACTGTCGCAGAACCTCCTCCCCTTCCACCCACCCCCAAAGTAGCAAAATAACTTTCAAAAAAGGTTCTCTCATTATAGTAGTTATTAACACACAACATCCTAAAGAGAACCCTTTGATGGGCCCAGAAAGCTATGTTTGCAGCAGTGTCCATTCACTGAACTTTTGAGAAGTTTATGCCTTGGTAAGCCTTGCTAAAGTAATGGACAGCTAAATTGCAATGAAATACTCAGCGACAATTTCCTGCAGCAGAATATTCCTCAAAGTCTCTCTATTGCCAGTGCTATTCATAAAAGTTGTTAGATTTCAACACAGGCAATAACAAAGTGGTGGGCAAGTGTACTGTCTTCTCTTGTGTATTCCTTACAAAACTGCATACTCAAATTCCAAGCCGCATACTGAAATTCCAAGCCATATATGAACACTTATATCTGTAATTGGTTCAGCCATTTGTAACAATTATTTTAGAGTCCATGAGTTGAAAGAAAAACAGACTAGCTGCTTTTTAAACATTGTATGTCTCCGGAACTTCAAATTAGCCCCGGAAAGGATTTTAGCCCTTAGTATTTCTGCACTGAAAATGGTAAGAGTTCCTTCTGTCTGACACTCATCTAGGCAAACTGAACAGTAAGATCTGTTTAGCCCTTGAAAGCCTCAGCTCAGTAAGAAGCCTTTAAAGACAGCTCCTAATTGTTGTGAGCCAAAAGAAACAAAAGTTATACGACACTGAGTTCAGACAGCCTTCCGCTTTTTTTTTTTTAAACGGAATATTTAGACTATTTTAAGAATCAGTAATTATACACACAAACTCAGGTAAAATCCTGAGATTGTCCTTAAAGCTGGCGATAACTGCAGTCTAAACTATAATGAAGTAACAGGCAGCATCCTCAGACCGTATGCATTTTGAAATTGTTGTGTTAGAAAAGACACTTCTCCAATGACCGCTAGAAGTTTTAATCCTACTGTCCTGAGCTAACAGGTACTGTTAAAGGCATAACAAAATTTCACCTCTTTTCAAGGGCCCCACCTTTCAGGGCTGATGGAAGAAGTTAATTTGAAAAACCTGAAAGATTCTTTTGATGTGGTCAGATAGAATAAAATAGGAGAATGACACTTTTTGATTTTATCACACCTCAAGTGAACAAAACCCCAGGCTGCTTCTCCAGACTCTCTTTCACTTGACTTTGATCTCCATGAAAACCCCAGTACTTCACTTTTCTCTCAGTACTTCTCAAGGAATGTATTCCAGTATACCTGAATGATTGGACAACACACATTATAATTCAGTTTCTAGGTAATTTCATTCAATCAGATACTACTGCATTTTTGCATTCCAAGTTCATTTTTGTAATACTAATAAAAATAGTAATTTGTAATTAATGTGTGTTAATTTGCTGGTGGTAGTTCTCTACTGCTTAAAAAGAGACTGACAACTCTCAACAACCTCAACAGACATTCACAGAATACAGTGTTCTGTTCTGAGCAGCAGTTTTCTGAAACACCATCATCCTACTCAACAGACCTGTTCCCTAAGCATACCTGCAATCAAGTTTTCTTTTGTTTAATCTGCTAGAACTTTTCCTTTTTCTCCTGAGAAAAAAACACCAACCCTCTCTCAGAGAAAGAGGAGATGGATTCAATTTTGGTATCTTCAGGAAACAGTCCTGGTTCTAACCAATCATAACTGTGCATTCACATTGCTAGAAATTTAATATAAAAATGTCATCTCCAATACAGAAATTAGCCTCTGACAAAACTTAAGGACAACAGTACGCTATATGTTTCCTAACTCAAAGCAAGAAGTTGCTATGGTAAATTTGAACTTCTTAGTTTTTAAACAAGTTTTGCAAGAAGTCTGTCATGTAAAAGCCTTTAAAGAATTTCACTGAAAATCCACTAATCATCTGCTGAATGAACCTCCTGTTCCATGGACAATAAGCCAAACAACTTCACTAAATATTCATATAGCAAAAGGGTAGAAAGTGAAATCTTCCATAGAATTTACATTTTCATGAGAGGTCACCTTGATTAACTGTTATATTCTGGTATCTCTCCCTTCCTGCTTTATTTTCTTCTGCCATGATCTCCTCGTGCTCAGGATCTTAAATTCTAAGCTGCCATACTGTTTTGATTTAAGAACAGAGGAGCTGTGTAAATCTAGAGTTCATGTCCAAGGCTTTTGTAGAGTAGCTTTTCAACTACAGCCCCCTAGTGAACCCATCAGCTTTACATAGTCATAGGCAGTTCTCTTGAGGTAAATACTCTCCAAATGACAGAAAAGAAACAGACAAAGGACTCTGGTTTAAACTGTATAGGTACATTACCTCATCCTGCAAGATCTTAACAGATGAAGCAATGTTTGCAAAACCTGGTGATGTAGATTGGACTCTAATGCAATTACCTTGTTACCGTAGCTAACTTTATTTGAAATTACAAGAGTCAAATAAAAAGAAACCACACTTATTTATGGATCAATTCTTAATGCCTTTTTCAAAAGGCATACGGTAGCACTTCCATCTATCTGAAAGCCTCACATGCTCACAAAAATTAAAGCAATAATGACATTAGCAAGAACAGGAAAGTAGTTAGTTCAGGTGGTGTCAAACAACAGCATATTTTAAATAATTTACAAGGTACCTGCCTATTAAAGTTCTCTTCTTTTTTTCTTTGTTCTTTCTTTCTTAAAATGTTTGTGAGGTATTGGAAACAAAGTGCAAAATGATTAACCACTCATTTCCCCCAAATTTGCTACAACAGGGATACAATGTAAACTAGATCGCAGGTAATCTCACCATAAAAGCATGTTTTTAAGCTGAAAATACTCCAGTGAAAAAAACATACTTAAAAAACCCCACTCTCTTACATATTCTAAATTTGTTCAGTTTGCTCGGTTTGTTACTCATGCTTTGCTGCTGTCATTCTTGAAAAATGTCACTTTATGAAATAAAATATTCTGTCTTTTTTGGGTTAAATAAGAGAGACAGCAGAAATGCTGATTCAGAAGGATCATTGTAAAACAGATATTTTAGGCATTAAAATCCACTTAGGCCAATGCCAAATTACTCTGTAGAGCACATCAAGAAAACAACAAGAAACATGGTTGGCTGCAATTCCATGAGCTAGGGAGCTCAGAGAATTCGGTGGAGTCATACTGTTTAAAAACACAGTAACTACTGCAGCAGAGGAAATGTTTTAATATGCAATTAACACAGACAACTGTTACGCTTATTTTCAGATACACAAGATAATCTGTTACTATTTAGGGGAAATTTGGGTGCTAAATTTAAACTGATAAAATATGGGTGCCTAAAAAAGTATAAAAGTATAAACACTTCCCCTTACACAATTACATTTTTAGTAAATTCAATTCAGTTTTAACATCTTAAAAAAAGACAAACATTTTATGTGTTGTTGTGGAGGGGCCAGCAGCTTCCTGTGCAGACCACATCCAAGTCGCAAAATGCATTACAAACCCTTTCAAGCATTAGACGCATGGACAAAACATTTAGCCCATTGCTTAACCTGCTTAGTAGAAATGGTTTTTACAAATTGTTTCTGCCAAACTTTTATCAATGTATAGCAAGTCCTTTTTTTTTTAAAAAAAAAAAAAAGTAGACCCTGGGTGTTTGAAAATCACACTTTTGTGTAAAGGATTATATGCATGAATTCTGAAGTTGCTGAGAATGAAAACATAATGTCTTTAGAATTCAAAACAATCTTGTAGCTTTTTGAAACTCCCTTCCACTGTTTTCATAAATCAATGAAGCAGAGTTTTATACCATCAATTTCATTAAGTGTTTTAAAGATGTGCTAAAGATTTTCCTCAAAACATAGTGTATTAAAAAGCTCCAGTCTTGTATATTAGCCTTCATCAAGGACAAACTAATAAAGCTGCACCAGATGTTTTCAAACAGTGTTCTTCAACTGCATAGTTGAAACAGTACAGAAAGAGAAAGATTGATTACAGCTATCCTGAATGTCTGAAGTAATTAAGTTTTTCAACTGGATGAGCTTGTATTCACACTCAAAGTTGATTTTAATCCCAGTCATAGAGATAGGGACCTAGGACTAGCCAGCCGTATTTCTGTACAACCTCCAGCTCTTGAAAAATCTCTACCATAATCCACAGAGTTCAATGCTTATAGGCATTTTATAAAAGCACAAACACACATATGAGCACAAACATCTCAAAAGAAACAGAATGTTCAGTTGTTCATTTTAAGTGAATTTTTTGATTCCCCTTCCAAACATCTGGCTAAGACTGGAGCATAACTTTTGCAGGAGGAGACTGTTTTAACAGAAGGAACATCAAGAACAACTCAGGTGAAATTCTCAGAGATGATTTTCTCTGAGTTTAGTCTTCCCTTTGGGTATTAAAATATGCTATAAATCCAATCAATATATACACCCTTCCTTTAGAGGAACCTTTTGACTGTTGTGTAACTTTTTATGTGCTAGTTTCAGTTGATCTCCTAGGCTGTTATTACATAATAGAGTATGTCACAGAGCCATAAGGAATGTGCAGTATAACACAGTCAGCTGGGGCTGCCACTGATTCTGAAACAATGTAGACCCAAATATTTGCATTTGTGGGCTGTAATATGTGTGTGTGTGTGTGTGTGTGTGTAGCACCAATTACATTGTCCTTTAAATGTTTACAATGATTAGTAGGAAAATGTCTCCGAACTGATCAACGTTGGGTCATCCAGCACCAGACATTAAGTGCTACATGTCTCAGAGTTAAATATGAGTGTGTGGTCATTTCTTTTCAAATGACCAGCATCAGTCAGCCCACAAGAGATTACAGTCATGCACTACAACCAAAACTTAACACACACTCCCACACCGTCTATTCCCACTATGTAATCTTGCAATGCTTTCAGCCAGTTGACACCAGCTTATAGGCAAAAATGGTTGAACCCAGATCAACAGAAAATTGTCTAAATCAGATTTTTTTCTTTTGCAGCTGAGCCTCTTCAGTGTGACAATTCACTGCGTCTTGGAATAAAAGAGAAAAAATTGTCACCGTTCAATACTGTCTTCACATCCTGGAACCTCGTTCTTGCAAAATCTGAAACAGACCAGTAAAAATTCTATGAATGAAAATTCATTCAACGTCATTCCTAAAGCATGGTCAAAGGAGGTCAAAGAGCAATATAATGACTATTTCAAATAACTGATAAAGTGTCAGGGAGCTGGTTCATGGACATTCCTGCAGTCTGTGCTTTAAGGCTGAAAAAAGACAGATTGATACATACAATGTCTACCATCAAACATAATGAAAACAGATGTAAATCACTGCTAGTAATTGAGTATGATTAATATAACCAAAGATAAGGGTTGGTAGATATAAAAAGTAAGCCATTTCGCCTCATCCTAATTCTGAAGACACTTAGGTCCTGTGTGGTAAATGAACTTGGGTACTTATTAGAGATTGAATTTAAGCTTCATTTTTCCTGTTCCAGTAAAACATCCTTAACTCTCTGAAGTTTCAGCTGCAAATTGTCCCCCACAAATTAGTAATGAAAACATGAACTAGCAACTCAAAATGTGCACAAATGACACACTGGGTGAGATGACGCAGGAAGTTTTCAAAGACCAAGAGTAAAAGCTGGCAAGATTTAAATCAACAGACTGATTTAAAATCTGAAATAGATGCCCAGGCTTGGTCTTTTGCATGAACTAAAGTCAATCAACTACATTTCTTCACAGATTTTTACTATGCTGTTCAGACACACAAAGCTTATCAGTTGGACTGACCAGCTCTATGAACTCTGACAGCAGTTTAAAAATATTTTTACATTAATATTATTTGCTCATGCAAGATCTCACAAGTTTTTTAGGCATCCTTGTCCACGTGAAAATTGTTTCTGTGGACACAGGACATAGCACATCGAACTTTTCATGCATTACCTTGTCCATCATTATCCTCTGAAATGCTCAAGGCAGGCAGCTCACAGGCAATGCAGGCTCTGACTTCATGAGGAGGAATATATTTCTCAAAAATTCTGTCTAAGGAATTTGTTTATCCCACTGTTACCAAGGAACTGAGATTCCCATGACAGTGAGTAAAAGGATTTTTTTTCCCCCTAAAAGCAGTTGGTTTGTTTAATATTCACTTTAAAAGGTATATATTAAACACAGGGACTGAAGTCTAATGGAAACAAAATATCTACCCCTGAAAAACCTAGCAATCCTTGTCTATAGTATCTTACAACTTGAAAACCACCTATTCTACTTCCAATTTGACTATTTTTTCCCTTCTCTATTTCAATTCTCTTTGGCTCCTCCAGTGAGGAAAGGATCCAAGTCTTAGGATTGACTGTCCAAGCAACAATATTTCTCACGTTGCTACTCTAAACTGAATGGCAACCAGCAACGAGATCAGCTCTCGGGCTGCATAATACTGCAGGGAAGCCTTTAAGCAAACTGTAGAACCAGTCATGACAGTAGCCAAATAAAGCACGAAGCAAAGCTTCAAAGGTACTGAGCACAAATACTTAACAATGTTAATCTGTAAGTAAATGATACTTCATTTTCTTTTGCTTCTTGACAGTTTTCCTAGTGCTGGGAAGGCCTTGATTTCAAAAGCTGAAAGAAAGCAAAGGCACCATCCCTGGACAATGGCATAGCTGTCTTCAATGTAGAATCTCCTTCAGTGTAGTCTGATATTAAGACAAACACCTGATGCTAGTACTCAGTAGCACAGTCCATCCCAGAGGACCCACAGAATCTGACAGCACACACAAACACTTCAATCTTTGTGCTTGTAGGGTAAAGGTTGGCAGCCGCTTAACACGGCACAGCAGTTTCATGTATGGTCTTAAAGAAAAAAAGTCCAGCTATTTGGTTTATTTTTAATATTGTTAAAACATTGATAGTTTAACCTATCAGCCTCTCTCAGTTGTCAAGCCTAATATGTCTTTCATAGTAACTATAGTGAAGTAGGGTTTCACCTGCTTTGCACAACTCCATGGGATTTTTTAAGGACTGGAGTTCATAAAGAACCCATCACCATTTGTGTGCCTCAGGGTCAGTTCAGAGACAGTTCAGTGCTAGCTTAATTAAAAAAAAATAAAAATCCACTTTGTCACTTGCTTACTGCACTTACTGCAGTACCTGGAACTTGCTTTGTGCATACAGAGTTCTTTTTCATTTCAAATTCAGTATTATTATTTTGAAGTTATCAAGCCAGATGTCACTGCAGCTACTTTGATAAATTTCCAAAATACAGAAAGATGTTTCCCATGGGTCATGACATACATGCTTTAGGGTATAGTTTAGATGCAAACATTGCTTAGTTCATGAAAATAATTTACTATGTGTACTAAGCAAAAAGCAAGTCATATGAAACTGTAAGAAAGATACAAGTGAGTTCTGTGAAGAAAAGCCAGGCCCCAAAAATTGCTCAGCAACTGCTAGTATAATATATTCAAAAGAGATTAGATAAACTTACAGAAGATAGTGCCATTGATACCTACTCAAGGTACCATGGTGTCATTGTAGCTTTCATACAATGATCTGGATGCAGGCTTGAAGCCAAAATTCCTAAACTGAGGCTTACTGGAAGGTGGGGAAATATATCAGGAATTAATTTTATAAATGCTTCCTACTTAAACTCTTTCCTTGACTATTTGCTGTTGGTCACAGCTGTCACAAAGTGCTGGAGTAGATGGCCACATAATGGATAACAGTCTGACCCAGCAAATGTAGTCAGTAAGTGAAACAATCTCTAACAGGAAAAAAAAACACGGCTGAAATAAGCACCTGTGCAGTTAGAAAATAATATTGGATCTATTAATTTTGTGAATCTTTCCAATTTAAAATGAAACATTTGAGTTTATTCTAGAAGATAAAAAGTAATTCTAAGAGTAGTAGTCTTAGAACTATTTTCTGTAGCTTCAGGAACACATACAATAAGATAAAACTAAGTCAGATCTGGATGCTGAACTTTGCATACTTCACCGAGCCAGTAAACCTAACGTAAAGCAGAAAATTCTATCAGATCAGGCAATATTTTACACACTTTGCTTGGTACTTCTTCTGTAACCCCTACCTTTACTAAAGGGGAAATGATTTCTGATCAGCAAGCTCTCATGAGAGGTGTCCCATCCACCTCTGTTCAGAAACTGTGTGAAAGAGGATCTTTCGTAGTCATGGGCAGTGACTACCAAAGAAGAAATTGAATTTCAATTATCAGGAATTCTATCAAAATTGTACTTACTAAATACTGAAAGGATCACTGACTCTGTTCTGCAATTCGAAATTCTTCCTTTTTTTTTTTTCTCCTGAAGAACTCTTTAATAAGCCTAGTCCTAAAAATTTTAGTGGGTTACTGGGCAAAAATGCCGAGAGAAGATGTCTCAACACTAACAGAGGTCAATAAAATTTGACAACAGTTATGGCAGGTCTTCTCCCAAATTGCTAATAGCTAGGATTAGGGAGTATGTCTGGAGCAGAACCAGGCACAGAAGAAGTTTTCATTTGAGAACATGCTCTACTAGCTTAACAGGTGACTTCATTGATAATGCTCCTCTGTCCACACACTTTAGATCACAGAATCACAGAATGGTTTGGGCTGGAAGGGACCTTTAAAGATCATCTAGTCCAACCCCCCTGCCACGGGCACGGACATCTTTCACTAGATGAGATGCCTGAAGTGATGCTCAAAGCCCCACCCAACCCAACCTTGAACACTTCCACGGACAGGGCATCCACAACTTCTCTGGGCAACCTGTCCCAGTGTCACACCACTCTCACAGTAAAGAATTTCATCATTATAGACAATCTAAATCTACCCTCTTTCTGTCTAAAAACATTGCCCCTTGTCCTGTCACTATGGGCCCTGATAAAAAGTCTTTCTCAGTCTTTCTTATAAGCCCCTTTTAAGTATTGGAAAGCTGCAATAACATCTTCCTGGAGCCTTCTCTCCTCCAGGCCGAACAACCCCAACTCTCTCAGCCTCACTTCATAGCAGAGGTGTTCTAGCCCTCAGACCATTTTCATGTCCCTCCTCTGGACCCACTCTAACAGGTCCATGTCTTTCTTGTACTGGGAACCCCAGAGCTGATGCAGCACTCCAGGTAGGGTCTCACGAGAGCGGAGTAGAGGGGGAGAACCACTTCCTCAACCTGCTGGCCACGCTTCTTTTGACGCAGCCCCGGATAATTGGCTTTCTGGGCTGCGAGTGTACGTTGTTGGCTCACATCCAATTTTTCACCCACCAGTATCCCCAAGTCCTTCTCTGCAGTGTTGCTCTCAATCCATTCATCACCCAGTCTGTACTGATACTGGGGACTGTCCTGACCTTGGTACAGATCTGCTGTGTTCTGTTCTGTTTTTCCTCCAGGTGCACCAGATCCAAAGTTGACTTATAAACTCTAAACAATGCTGAATGAACTCTCATATCCTAGGTGCTTCAGTATGATTGCTTCTTAGGGAAGCAGAACATGAGAATTGTTTCCTCCTACTCAAAATAAATCTGCTGCAGACAGAATAGTGTTTTAAGGACTATTTGTCTCTTGGGCAGCTTAAGAATCTTGCATTCAATTCCAGCACAGTGCCAGTTTATTTTTTTCAATAAAGCTTCAGATTTGATCCACTCTTGCAGCCATTCCTGAAGACTGGGCAAAAAATCTTATTCTACCTCAGCAGTAGTTTCTGTTAGCATCAGTTAAGAGAATAATGTAGGTTCTTCTTCAGCCGTGTGGAAGCAACACTTCAGAGATAAGTATAAGGCTGCTTTACAGCTAAAAAATTCAGGTGTATAGGTGAGAAGCTGGAGCTCAATCTCATGCAATGGTAAAAATCTTCAATTTATACAGGCTCAAGTGACTACCCGCATACTGTACCACTGAACATTCAATGATAAGTTATCTTCTAGAAATTGGACAGCAGAATAAATACGAGCAGTGCTTGCAGACACATTAGGAAAAGGTTGCAAAAGTTGTTCTTTCTGATGCCAACTTTTGTGTTCTTCCACTTGTGACTTTGACAGTACCTTGATCTTCAGTAAGACGTCAAACTACAGTGGAAATGACCTGATCCCTCCCCGGAGAGAGTTGTTTCCTGTGATAAATATAACTGTAGCATCGAGATCACACTATTTACTTATATTTGCCAGGTCTTGATTCAAAAATTATTAGTTTCAAAATAATCAGGTAAGACCATCTTTTCACTATGTTGTACTTCAGTCAAGTTTGCTAATTTATTGCCAAATCAGACATTTACTTAAAGTGTATACTTAAGTTTGTATCATATGCCTCTACACCTAAAAAAATGTGACAGAAAAGCTGGTGCACAGAAAATAAAAATGAAAAGCAATTCTGACCCTAGAATCTACATAACGAACTTTTCTTCTCAGCAAAGCTTTAAAGGAACCAATCACAATACAGCTTATAACACCAACACTAATTATTCTGTCAAAGAAGCAAGATCCAGAACAGGAATTCTATCTTTGCTAACCATGCCACAACTATAATCACAAACACACACACCACCAGGACTAGCCAAAGGACAGCACTAGTGGGGGTAGGAATTAGATGGGGCAGAAAAGCATCTGGGTAAAATCCTAGGGCAGCTAGTGCTCACCATGACATTTACACTTAATCTGAGTCATTCATATCGTAATCCGTTTCTTCATCCTCACTCTGAGTGGCATGCAGCATGCAGCAAGTATAGAGAAAGGAAGGGAAAAGAAGAGATTGCAAGTGAGTCAGAGCTGCAACAAAGTACAGTCCACTTACACTTGAAGCATCTGGGATTGACATTTATTTACTTTTTTCTGGGACCCCACTCTTTGTAAGAAAGTATGAAGGCAGACAATTTCAAGAAGGAACATTACAGATTTCATGAAAATTTCCTTTTTCAAATGTCATAAAGTCAGCAGATAGAAGCCAATAGTGCCACCCAACATAACAATAGGGACTATAAGTATGGAAAAAATTTAAATAAAACTGTAAAGCTAGTACCTTAACTCCGTGTACTCTTCACCATGGATGGGAAAAGATAGTACTTGAGAATCTAACTTTGGATGCAAATATTATGAACAAGTTTTGGTCATTTGTCCCAAGAGTGACAGCTCAATAAAGTAGTATGAAAGAGAAGAATGCTCGTGGGAATACAGGTTATCTTTCAGCAGTGCCATGACAACCAGTAAAAGCACTGGAACCATTTAAGTCAATGTCCCAAATGCCATTAATTTCCTTCACTTAGGTGTATTAGAAGGTTAGGTGTATTAGAAGGTCAACTACTAACTTACTATGCAAACTGTTTTCCAAAAAAAGAAAACACAAGAAGAAAAGTCTCTAAGAAGGAATGAAGATGAAGCTTGATTAGATGCCTATCAGAAAATGCTTCTTCCTATTCTGAAAGTCCAGTACTATTAATTAAAGTGCTTGTCAATAAAAATTACATATTGGCAGTGTTTTGATTTCTCTAACCCAATCTGCTGTAAAAGTACTAGGAAGACTTTCTCATGGCTTCTAAAAGTCAGTCCCAGTACATGAACAGATTATTCTGTATATATCAGTGGATACCAGAATTTCAATCATATGAACTTCAAATTGCAGACTAGAGGATTAATGCTGGCTAAGAGGGAACTATTGAGACAAAAGCTCCCAAGGTCCAGTCAAGATTCCTGAATGCAGCTGTCAGAAACCTCTCAACCAAAAAGGAATATAAAAAATGATTCTTCAAGTATTGCCATTAATTGCTAGCAACAGATCAACTCTTCCAGGACAAAAGGAGTGAAAGTTTGTATCTCCAACGAAAATTAACAGTAATTCTTATTCATCACCCTGGTCAAATTATGCTTTGCTCTCTTCTCTGAAACAATGACCAAGAAGCACTTCAATGGAGAGGTCTAAGATTTAGCTTCTCTCAGAGCTGCTGAATTTACAGAGCTGTACTTCACTCTGAACTAGCTTTTGTATTTAGGGTTTAATAGTTTTATTTGATCCGTATTTTTCTTTTACATTAAGAATGCAATGTAACTCTGGCAACTTCTGAAGTTCCCTAAAGATGCATGTTTATTAGGTTCTAGAATTCCACGTTTTATTTCAGGTATATATCTCCACCCTAAATTATTACCATGCACCTCTTTAACTTGTCAGCTTTTAAAGTTCTCCTGAAGCATCCCAGCAAAAGTAGACCTTGACTAGGGTTTTGGAAAGAGTGAGCCATGGCTTACCCAGGTTCACTGTTTACCCTTGACTACCTTAACCCCTTACAACTCTTTGGAAGTTTTATCTCAACAGTGACAAAAGAGCATAAATTAGTCATTTCACTAAGAATCCAACATATTTCTATAGTGCAATTTACAAAAACATCTCCATATGCATAGCTGCATAACCAAGTTACAAGGCACAGAAAGCAGAGAAGTTTATCTGAGGCCTCAGTGCCAAGACCCAGATCAATTCTTAGCATTATTTCAAAATTAATTTCTTTGAAGGTGATTCTTGAAAAAGAAACTTTTGACATTTTACCAATTGTTTCCCATCTACACATACTAAGTGAAAACCTTTTAAGCCAACTACAGAAATATCCAGTTTGTCTATAGTCATCTCCTCATACAAAGCAACAATACAATGATAAAAACTTCGATATGCATGGAAGAGAAGAATACACTTACATACACCACTGGTCTGCCTTATTACTATTCAGTTGTGTTTTTAAATTTTCCCTTGTACAAACTCTGAAAGACAACTGAATAAAATGCTAAGATATTGCGCCCTTTACAATCTTTTTGTAAAGCTGGTTACAGAAAGTAAAGAGAACTAGGTAGAAACCTGACAATATTAAGCTAACAAATACCTTCATTTTATAACATATTGCACATGACTCTTTTTCAGAGACAGCATATTACAATCTCCATTCTTGACAGTAAGATTTCTTCAGTTGAACTCAAGCAAGAAAAACAGTTTTCAACTGAACTAGTGGCAGAATAAGGAAGCATTCAAACGTGTAAGAAACAAAACCTAGATTCTCAACTGTAAACAGTAAATATCAGCCAATACTCAAAAAAACAGGACAGGCATCAGGAACAGTACAGAGTACTGCATTTAAAGAACTCATTTGGTATAACAAATGTGTGGTAATTGTACCATTTACAGTTAGTTACAGTCTCTCATACAATGGACACAGAACCATTAGTAGTCATGAGTGAGGGGAAAAAAGGCAACTAAATAATGGTCCAGAACAGAGGTGGGCCTAGCACGACTTAGTGAAGCCCACCCAATTTGACACCGTTTCTTTAGTCCAATGTCTAGTAACTTACCTTTGCTTTTTCACTGGGTTCACTGGTTGTGCCATAGGGAGTGTTATGCAATTCCTTTGAGACAACACACAGAAATTCAGCCTGATCTTCATTGCCATAGTTATAGGAAGAACCAATACTGACTAGCTGAAAGATAAAAAAAAAAAGTCAATTGCATTTCCACATAAAACAAATTCCAAACAAATTCTTCAAATTCTCATCATTAGTACAAACATTCCTCACTCTTCAGACTGTTGGTAGTGCCTGAAGCATGATTCTCCACTTCACTGCAAATACATTTTGATGTTGACAAATACACTGACACTCTGATGATAAGATAAACATAGCTTTGCTTTTTAAACACTTACAAAATTAATGATTTATGGTTATGACTATACTGTGAAAGAAAAGGCTACAGAGGCAGGCCAGTGAGAAGCAGCCTGTTCCCCGTTTCTGTTATTTAGTGGAAACCTTCCCATCCTCCAAAGTTAATTTTTAAAAGTTTGTATGCGGTATCTTAATGTGGCATGATTTAATATGTAAATGGCTGCATGCAGGAAGCACTTTGGCCTTAAGGGACACCCACCACTTTACTTACAGAATAACAATACTTCTATTAAAACACAGTTTGAGTGGACAAAGACAAAATTTGCATTTGTTTGGAAAACAGCAAGACACAGCATGGTGGGACACCAAGATTAACATCTGAAATTCATATGTACTACTACAAGGAAGTTAATTAAGGAAGCGCGACAAGCAGAAGCCATGTATAATGAAATGTGACATATTTACAAGTTTCTGCAAGTCTTGATATTGAATGATAAATGACAATTTACTGAGAAGAAAGGATATACTCAACATCAGTACTACCTCATATGCAGCATGTTTATCAAATGGCAGAAATTTCACGTAACTTGTCTTACCTTACACACAGTACACTTACCTAATCCTAGAAGCTTTACATAGCCTGCCTTTCCAAGCCAGAATCAATTCAGATGTAGCTGGTTCATTTATTTTAAAGGTTTATTTCAAAAGCATGACAAGATAACATATGGTGCTATTACTACTGACACAGCTCAAAGTCCTAAAAATCAACCTGTTGCACAGATACACTGTATCTAAACATTATTACCAAAACTGTATTAAATCTACATACCAAATCACCATACACATCCTATTCCCCAATCTCTATTATATCATTAAAATGTCCTGGTAATGGCCCCACAGAAAAGGCTTGACTTGTTTTTTCAAGCAACAGCACTTAAAACACTGTAGTTATCTGTCTAAAACCAAACTGTATAATGCCATTACTCTAGCAGAGCACCAAATACAGTAAAAGCCTTGTTAAAGCAGGGAAGATGCAGCCAAGACGAAATCTTGGTCTAAAATCTGTACTTGTGGGATAAGATTATTTTCCCAACAAAAGTGGAAGGTAGACCAAGGTTAAAAGCAGCTTCCAGATAGCACTGTCAGGAGAAAATAAAGCCTCATTGTACTTTTAAGGAGAGAGAGGAGAGATGCTCAGATGTTCCAGCACTGTGGTAAGACAGCCAAGCAAGCACCTCCACAGACAGACAGAACCAATGTCTACAAAGAGCAGTAGGCAGTATGTCTGCACAATGAACCAACTTGATGCCAGGCTTAGGTGATGTCAAAATTTTTGGACCCTGATAGTATTACAGCATACAAGGCTCAGCCTCCGATGAACATTACTGGCAATCAAAATTCAGCACGCTCTAACCACCTACTTTAACTACACTGTCTGGATGTGATCACCAGAAACCTTCCCCTCTTTCCTCTGCTCCTAACATCACTCTAGTTCTGCAAAATACATACATAGTCTGTAATGAACACAGGCTGATCAAAAATGAATGCGATAAAGACATTTTTTCCACCAAAACCACGTAATGAAGTTACAAAAACCCATTTTTTTTAGAAGGACCAATACATTCTCACTGGAATACAAAGGCACCATTTATCTTGAGATGTTAAGTCAGCTAATGTTTCACAACGGATACTCTGCAGTCTGGACCGTAACATATTTGTGCAATATAGAATAACAAAACCCATAAAGTAACTAGTTGCTTAGTTGCACAAAATGGACTAAGAAAGTCCACTGAAAAGCTGGAAAATCAACCCAGACTTGCTTCGTATATAGAGATGATTTGTTGATTCTCTTCCCTATCAGCAAAAAATATCATGCACAAATTTTCAAGAGAAAAAAAGCAGTTAAGTTGGCTCTAAGCCTGTTGAAGTGGTATAAAGTTTATCCTATATATTATATAGCCATTACAAGCCATATACTGCAAATACAGTAACTGCTTCAACTACTGAAGTAAAATGTAGGACTATTTTAAACAGTATTTTAAACCCACTTAAAGGCTAGAAAACATTCAAAAAGTTGGATACATGTTTAAATAAAGCCACGGATAATTCACCTTCTCTGAAGAGAAACTGGAAGAATAAAATTCAAGTGTATGATTTGATTTAGTATACAGTCAACTTTTCTTCTTGCAAAATGGCAAGAACTTGATATCAGATAAACTATGATAACAGCTACCAGAATGAAAAAGACTTCTTTACTCCTTGACACTCAAAAGAAATAAATGACCTCTCTGAAAGGAGACATGATACAAGATCAAATATCAGCCAAATCATCAGTCCTGGTTCAACAAGGTTATTAGGTCCTCAGTTGATAGCTACTTACATCCCCCACTAATGCTTCCTAATCCAAGTAAGCTGACCTTTTGCACATAAGTCTTTTTAGGAGACATGGCAGACTGACTACTTATTAGCTAGTTGGATAGGACTATTGATTTAGCTGAATGCAAAACATCTGGATGACTTTTTGCAATTATTAATCAGCTGGTGCATTTCAAGATAAAGTCACTTTAGCAACATTAAACACAAGTTCTTCAAAACTCCAAGACGTGACACTCTTGTAAGCAGTTCCATATGTGTACAACTAAGAATGTATTATTTGCGTAGTATCAATAGCATGCTAAAAACTACATCGTAGCTTTTTGAGATGCATCAGCAGCAATAAGGGTGATGGCAGGAAAAGAAACAATGGAAAATGATTGCAGATTAGAACTGAAGTGTTGTGTCAGAAAGCATGATCAGAAATAAAGCAATATTTTAGCACTTGTATTCCAAAAGTCACCCCATTGTTCCCAGTGCTGGTGGCAACACTTTAAGAAGGATGCTGATAAACTGGAAGGAACTGCTAAACTCTCCTGCCCCGTGTTCATCCATCCCTGCCCACCCCCGGAGAAGAAGAAAAAAAAAAAAAAGAACCCACAACAAATCAGAGTAATCCGAGGTCTGCAAAACATGTGTTACAATGCGTAGGAGAAGCATTTCAGATTATCCAGCCTACTGTTTCTCAGACTTTCTGAAAGGACAAACTCTTTTTGGCTCATGGGGCTTTAGAGGTAGAGAGAGTTGTAACGACCAAGAACTTAAGGAAGGAAAAAAAGAACATTTTCAAACTCTGAATTTCATAGATTCGTATGATTATATATACATATGTAAACATGCCGGCATGTATTTTTCCTCATCCTTTTTTTTTCCTTCCATTACTTGTTTCATTATACTCCTTACTAAAGCAGTGTGATCCTGCTTGAGAGGCCTTGTGAGCTCCAACAGTGTCATAACTAAGCATAGGAAAATGCCAATGTTACTTATCACAGAAAATTCATTAGACCATGATCCATTCACTGTTTGCATGGAATAAGGGTGCTGACACTAGCAGGCTTTCAGCTGTAACTAAAAAAGGCAGGAATGGAAAGCATTATTATTTTTATTGTTTAATCAACAGAAATACAATTATTTGTATTACATTGCTTGATGTGCTAATACAGTTCAGGATTTCCCATGTCTCATAAAGCCTGAACTTTTAAGTGAGATAGAAGATGACAATCATAAAGGGCAAAGTTAAAAAAAAAAAAAACAAAAACCAACAGTTTGGCATAAGTAAAGGTAGACAGAGACTACCCAATGCCTAGCTATGGTCAGGCTTGTTTTCAAAGAGGAATGATTTAAGAATGATTTCAGGGACAATGATGAAGTAACTTCCTGAAGAACTTTTCCAAGTCTGCAACCTTGCAAGAGGATAACTGTGTATTTCAAAAAAGACTATTCAAGAAAAACAGATGATAAAAGTGGTATAGCTGAGAGAATAGGTCAAATGATTCCTGCACCAAGTTATTCAACGGCAGCAAAATGCATGAATCTCTTCCTGTCTTAAATCAATGACTGTACACCTAAAAATATCCCTATGAATAAGCAAAATGGGTGGTGCATCACTTGGAGGAACCTAATTTTTGAAGTGAACAAATCTCACACCTAACTGAATTGAGACAGATCTCAAAACCAGTCACATTTCAATAATTTGCCTACACAGATTTGCTATACTGGTTTAACAATATTGATTCAGAATTTATACAGTACATTTACAGGACAAATTAGCAATAGCATTACCATCACAGATAACCACGCCAATTTGCACAAACAGCATCCCTGTCTTTCTCTGCTTCACGCTGGAGTTACTCAAACTTATTAACTTTTCTACTTCATGACTACCAATTTCCTTCTCTTTCTGTGATGGTCTGATTCTCAAAACTGAGTAAATTTTCTAACAAGTACTCTCAAATTCTATTTTAAATATTCTTATACTTTGAATATTACTGCTTCTATTTCAGAGGTCATGAACGTGTACACTAGAAAGCTTGTCTTGGAAAGCTTATTTTTTTTTTTTTTTAATTATACTAACAGTTGATAGAATAAAACAAAGTCCTCCACTCAATTTTTTTTTACAGAATCAAGCTGTATCAATGTAAGAATGGCCTCTTGCCTTTTAGAGTTATAATGCATTTATTCTACTGCCTTCTCAAAGGATTTGCCAAAGGCCATATAAAGCCTTTAAGGCTATCAGCCATTAAACTCAGCACTGATAACTGACAAGAGGACCACAAGCATATTTATTTCAGGTCTCTTAATGCAATTGTCAGACTTCTAATCTAGGAGGAAGGAAAATTCATTCCCTTCCAGATTTATTTTTTTTTCTTTTAAGTTTTATACCTGCCTTCATTTCTTCATTGCCTTCCCCCATCTCCCATTTTATTATGTTGAATTTTACTTTAAGCTATCTAGGACATGAACACATGAATAACATCATGCTGCCTGTACTCTACGCATCCTTAACAACAAGCCACATTTCCTATTCAGTTCCAGAAAGTGTGCAACCCAATGCATTAATTCCACATTCCAAATGTTACCTATACAACTGCAAGAAACAGATAGTGCTTGGTACATTGAAAGCAGATTCTGGAACATAGCTAGGCAACAGTCCAGGTTTAAAATCTAGAACTGCATGGCTAAGTGTCCACGTAAATTCATATGCAAGGTTCTGCTCATATCAAGTCACTTTACTGTCATGTTATCTTCATGATGTTATACTGATCTTTCAGACTGAATAACCACATATAAAGCAAGGAAAAGAACAAGTACTCTGAGTATTTTAT
Source organism: Haliaeetus leucocephalus (assembly GCF_000737465.1). Lineage (NCBI taxonomy): Eukaryota > Metazoa > Chordata > Aves > Accipitriformes > Accipitridae > Haliaeetus > Haliaeetus leucocephalus. The sequence continues at coordinate 10,532,367 of NW_010972731.1, read as the reverse complement.
TGTTGAAAAATACTACAGAACACCAGGTTCCCAAATCAATTCACATAAGACACTTCAAAATGAAGCACAGCTATGTAAAGAACTGGAAACTGCTTCCAATGTTACTGGTTAGCCAAAAAATCCCTTCCCAAACTCTTGAACACTGGCAAGTAACACAGCAATTAAAAAAGCAGCGACTTGACGGCAAGAGGAGCAGGAAGGATGAGACAGCCTAAAAAGCCAATGAGTGAAGCTACGATTCTTCATTTGGGTTTCAAGAAAATTTTCCAAGGGGGAAAAAAAACCCAAAACAACAAAAAAAATAAAGCCAGAAAACCCCAGGATGTTCTTTCCACTTGAGACAAGATTTAAAACTCCTGGTTTTGTTCTCCCCTCACTCCGTATTTTATTTCTGAAAAATTCTGTTATTCATTGTTCCAGCTTGAATACATTTCATCCACCTAAAAAAAAGGTTAAGTTCCGAGTTACCAGAAATAAAGGGTTCGAACTCAGAACTTAACTGGCTATTAGGTGGATGAAATACGCTCAACTGGAACAACGATTAACACAAAAATGTCCCTTTCTAAACCCAGTGAACTCAAAGCTTTATTTAGAGGGCTCCTAATGTTAAGTAAAAGTGGTACAATTTAAACAAGTATAGATCAAAGGCTGTTAACTTTGGAGGAAGATTTAAGGAAAAGAAGTTACCTATTGAGAACATAAGAACTCTTCTTGGGAAAAACCTTTAACTAAATAACTAGGGGGGTTTTGTTTGTCTGTTTGTTTATTATTTTTACAATATGAACAATCATAATGTATAATGAAATACCGTGAATATAAATAAAAGCCAGTCACAAATACACACAAATTACTATGTGCTGTACATCCAGGAATAAAGTGGAATGATTTGAAAGCAGCAGAAACGCAAGGAGGCCAAGCATATCAGTGTGAGGGCAAAAAGAATGGTGTGACACACCTCACTGCAGCATTTCTGGAAGCATCTCTCTTCCCCTTTCACTTCCCGTGACACTATCAGCAGATACTCTGACTGCTGGGCCCGGCCACAGCTGTACTGGGAACCTATACTGACAAGCTGAAATAACCAATCAAAGCAAAACACAAAAAGAAACCTTTGTAAAGCTGAAGCACATACCATTATCCAAATCGTACAAATAACAGATGAGCTCAAACGTTCAGGTAACATTTACTTGCCACTAGAACAGGTTGCTATCAAGCTACAACTTTCATTTCAACATACTTAAAATTTATGGAGGCAGTTGCAAAGCCCTTTGTAATTTCAAGGGAAGTTAAGAGTTACTGATAGTACGTCAGAAAACTTCCCATATCACTGTGGTGTAGTCAACTACTCTGAAAAATATAAACAAAGTTTGGTGCATTATGAAAGTGAACATTATTTTCCTGTCACACTTGCCAAGTGCAGAAGGTAACGTCGATATAAGACTGGAAGGTGTTATGTAAAGCAATATATCAAGCCTGGGCATGAAAGAGCTTCATCTTGTTCCAGATGTTGATAAACAAAATATAGCTAAGAAAACATATGAAGTCAACTAGAGGAAAAAAAGTTGAGTGCTCTAAATTGGTTTTAGAAGGGGTAATTTACAGAAGATCCAAGAAAATAACTGGCATGGAAAAAATTGTCTGTCTTGTTCCCATAAAAATCAGTACCAAGAACTCTGTTCACACTTGCGTAACATCTAATAATTCAGAAGTTCAGAAAAACCTCAGCTAAATTTCTCAACTTGTCATTACAGAAAATGTTTTAACTTAATAATGCATGGCAATTCCTAGCCCATTTAAATTAAAGCATAGCCTGTCAGTGCACTTGAGAAAGATTAGAGCTTTAAATTAAGTGTGAAGAACTAGACAATAACTGCCTATTCTGAGTAAACTGGAGATTACTAGTGATGAGAAGGCTCATGAACAGTAAATTTATTTTTATCTTGCTATTGTTATGTGAATAATTTTGAAGGCAGCAGCTAAATACCTTCCTCCTCATACAGTGAATATATTTAAGACAGCATTATGGTGACAGACTCAGGTTACATTAATCATTAAAATTTACATAACTGACACACCACTGCTGTCTAAAGCCTTTGTATGTAGCAATTTTGTATAGCCCAAAGTTTCCCATTATGGAGTATTGCCAAAATATTGTTTTTTCTGATTGCCTGAAGAGGTAACAATTGAAGCTAAAAATCATCTCCAAAATAACCCACTGAAATCACAAAAGTGGGGTAGCACAACTACTGGCAGTAGTTTTTGGACTGGAACTGATTGTAGTATTCTACCAGCAGTTCCACTGGTATTCTTTGGAAAAGTGCATCAACACATCTGCCTAAGTGCACCAGAAGTTTAACACCTTCCACTCCTATTTAATCACCACATTCAATTGTATTTTACAAGAAAATTTCGAAATGTTAAGGGGAAAGTAATATTTTTTTATCAAAAACAACCACTTAAACATGTTATATGGGGCACAGAGCACAAGGACTCTCAACCCATAGGAATAGTACTCCTCTGAAAAAGCTGATGATTCTTATCCCACCAATGATAATACGTACAAAGCATGGTAGGTGCCACCGCAAAGACTGCTTCTGAAGGAAGCATGCTGCTGAGCAACACAGGTTTAGAAAAGATAAAAAATTACAGAAATGCTACAGTGTTCTCAAATCTTAACAATAAAACTGTTTAGATTATACAGAATATTCTAATCATGTTTCAAGTGAACGATGTCTGCTAAAAGCAGGTCTACAATACAACCAAAGGAGAGAATGGCCTAGTCTGAGGTAATGAGAAGCTGAGTATTATGAGACCATACAGCTGTTGTGTTTATCTACTTCAAACCATGTGTCCAAGAGACACATGGTGGAGGCAGTAAATAGGGAGAAATCTGGATGAAACAAGGACGTAACATTCAAGAAAACCACTGGAATTTTCCGGTTCTAAAAGAGTTTCTAATAGTTCTTTCAGCAGTTGCACTGTCAAAGCAGTATTACTCCCAAATACAATACCCCGAAGAATACAAGGCTTTAGGACAGATAAAAGCCATAGTATCATTTAAGCTGTCAAAAAGTAAAGAATCTCTGTTTGTAATGAAAGCTAGTTTCTCATGACAAAGAAGAATATCAAAGAAATTTTGCCCATGCACTGGTCAAAAACCAGTCACGTGCATTAAGTGAGAGCTTTTTTCAGGGACTTAAACACTCAGCTTCTGGCATGCCAAACAGCTCTGGTAATACTTGAGCCAGAGAACTGAAGCACAAGAAGCTTTCTCTGTGCTGGTTTAGTTTATTCGATCACAGCCGTCTCCATGACACCAGCACCTTACACATTTCATCAAATATAAGCAAAACTTTCTCTTTTACCTTTGTGTGCTGTACTTTTTTAAAATGTTGCTTTGCTGTGTTATTAGAGTGAGACTGCACAGGTTAAGAGGCTTGTGCTTATTCCAATCTCTCCTACAGTTGGCACCAGACACTGAAAAAGATGCTGGTGGCTAAGCACTTTGTCTCACTCCTGAGTTAACAGATTCATTGCTCCAATGCAGTTTAAATATTCTGGTAGGTTAGGAACACGAAGGATGAAGAGGCCACGTAGTTAGTTTCTTACTTACAGAGATTAGCAAAGATAACAGAAAGATCATCTTGCAATTTTACAATGTATTCTTGAATGTACACACAAAGCTATTTTTACGCAGTGCAAAGAATGAAAACGTTCACATAGCTCACACCTATCCAGCTTCACATCCGCACTGGTTAAGTTCACTCTCTTATGCGTATCAGTCCTTTATCTGAAGAAGCATTGTTTGGGCCTGACAAACATTTATCTCCCAAGCTCATCTCTTTTACCCGGAGCTCTTTATATCTGACCTACCATTCGTATAAACTTGTATTAGTTAATTTTGGTTTATTCACCCTTCAAATGCTAGTGTATAGGCACTGAAGAATTACATTTCAAGCATGATGTAGATGTTTTTATAGAAAGCTACATTTATCTCCTGGAAAGCTACAGTTTTTTGTCCTCTGACAAATAAGAATACAAATACCAAATTTTAATTTAACCGTGTATCTTTATCTATCCAATTTCTGAAAATTAGTGAACTTAAAAAGATGCACAGAATTGACTTTATACTCCTCGTTGACATAACTGAAATTTTAGAAGACTTTGTAATTATATCCCATATGGTTTTTTTTACCTGTTCAAATTTCCAGCCATCAGACATTGTGGAAACCATTTGAGTGAGTTCCTCTTCCTGGCACTGCAGCACCCTGTACACATGTTTGACTGGCACCTTCAAGAAGAAATATAAGTTGCTCAATACAGCATGGAATTCACTATGCTTGTGACTTGTCTAAAGTTGCCCTTATTCTTTAGAAACGGTAAGCAACACCACCTTGAACAGCCTTTTTTTTTTTAAAAGAAATCTCACCTGTTCAGAATCACCTTGCAGAAGACTCAATGCTTCATGAATGTTTCAGGGACTGAAAGTGCTACTTAACATTTATAACAAAATAATCTTAAGACTTACCTATCGGTCCATGTGGTGGCAAACCACATTATTCAAAATCAAGGTTGAGGTTCTGCAGAGGCCTACCTAACTTTAAGGTCTGACCATATATTTCCCTGTCAAAGTTTCCCATCCAAAGCAATGAATAACTAGGACCATTTCAGCTGAAACCCTTTAGAAAATGCTATCAGAGCAAAACTCTGTTATCCCACAACCCGGCTTCAAAAGAAATTTGGCAATATGAGTTTGTAATATCTCCATGAAGACTCAGTTATCAGGGAAGACCAGAGTAGCAGAGTTAAAGAACAAACTTGAATACTTTCTTCAATTAACAGTTGCTCTATCATATTCACTTCCATAAAGAAATATTCATGAGCTGCTATGAGAAGAGGCAGAGTCTTCTCAACTACCAAGCACTACAAATAAACTACTTTGCTACAAAAGCATATGACAGGAGTTAAACAGCATCTGTATGTACGCTGTATAAACATACTGTATAAACAGCAGTTATACCGTAGTTAGGCGAACTCATCATATTCAGAGTATTTAAATGCGTATGAGAAAAATCTATACTACAAAAGCTGTTTTCTAAAATAACTATTTCCAGAAATGATATTATAACAAATTCTACCATTACCAGACATTTCTGAACAATTCTTTAGAATGTTTTCAGCTTCTGAACAAGAACTGGAACCATATGTCTGTGCCCTTTGTAAGCAGACTGGCAGGTACTGGCAATTAAGAATATTAATCTTTGCGTACTAATGGTTCCAGCTCAACCAGTGATGGAGGCAGCCATTCAGTATCTTGCTGGGGAAGTGAGCAATTAAGGGGGGAAAAAAAAAAAAAAAAAATCAAACCCACCCACTGCTTGCCCTAGAACAAATAATCAAAACCACACTAGAAAACAGCCTCACCTGTGAGATTTTGCTGTCTCTTTCTCTTATTTTGTCCTTTACCAGTTTTATTAGTGATGTGATATTGTAGAATTCAGCCTCTTCCAGTACACCTAGTATGAGAACATTTTTCGGAAAGAGAACGTAACCAAAGATTCCAGGCCAAAACCACCAACCAGTTCCTAAGATTATCTTCTCTACAGCTATAGAAAATGATTTATTTTGCCCTAGGAAAAGTTCATTTACCAACCTAACGATTCTGGCTTCCTTCAGGCACGTGTAGTTCAAAGTTTAGCTCATTCTGAAAAACTGTCCAAAAAAAAAACCCCTGAAGAAAACTGATGACATTTCACATACAGAATGAGAGGCAGGAAACAAAAAAAAGGGGCTCAAATGCCATTCTATAGCAGACTGATGGACCACCATAGCTCAGGCCCTGCCTCAGGCTGGAATACGAAAGAGAAATTCAAATAGTCCTACTGAAAAGCTCTGCAGCTGCTAGTGTGCAGAAAATTTTTCTTCTTGCCAGTTGAGATCTTAGACCCTGAAACAAAAGCTTAAACATACATACTACAAACTGCTCCCACTCACATGTTCAAGTCTTACCTGTTCTCCACACATACTCTGTGTTTAACAATGCACATGGAAATTATATTTCACATTATTTCCTGCTAATATTGTTAGACTGTATTTCTCTTTGATCAATTTCTTCAATACCTTATCAATACAGTTTTAGTACTGTATGGTTTAAAAGAGTCATCCTCTATTAGGGTAAAACTGATATGAATTGGGGACAGGGAGGGAGAAGCTGGGGGCAGAATTTACTCTTCAAGAGCATGTTCCACACAACTGAACATCCCAGAACTTCACTCTTATTTTGCTTTACATCTTCTAAAGTTTGTTTCACAGTCAGTATTATTTTGCTTGAAGAGGACTAAACCCAAGTATTTCACACAGTCATACAGGAAAGATACAAAATTATATGATAAAAGGCATCTCCCCTCATGTTTGAATATTTATGTTCTATTTCCAGCTGGGGATGGGGGTTGTGAAATCAGGAATCACACTCAAAACACTCAAATAACAGCATATACTATAACAGCACAATAACTATCACCCTCACTTGAACCAGATTGAAATGCTAACACTGATTAAGATTTACCATCTAATTGTAAGTTACTTTTGGTGACTCAAAATCAGTGAAAATAATAAGCAAGTGACAAGAAAGCAAGAGATTTAGTAACATCTTACCTTCCTCAGCTAGGTCCTTGTTAATAACCAGTTTCCCATGTCTGAGATAGTTCAGCACTGGCCCAAAGTAGGTCGGGTCTCTGTCTATTAAATAGGCACCTGTTTCATCCTAGATTAGAAAACAAACAAACAAAAACAAAAAAAACCCCAAAAACACCACAAAAAAACCCAAACCAAAACAAAAATCCCAAAACACCACAAAAAAATCCCAAACAAATAAACAAACAGAAAGGCCAAAAAAAACCCCACAAAGATTTAAACATCCGATCAGGAATTGCAGGCTAATATTCAGCTTGACATCTGAATAGCAAGCAGGTATTCAGACATAGCCACATCCCTTGAAGCCAAATTTACTGAAGACATTAAAAGGAATTCAACAATGTAGTTGTAATTATATCAGACTGGTCACTCAACTCAATCATGTACTGCACAACTTCTCTTACCTGACCAATTTCCCCCAACCCTTTATCAAAAGCTTATCAACATTGCTAGCATGAAAGATCTAAGCAGTAAGTGAGAACACCGAAAATTAAGGTTAAAAATAACACTTAAACCCACAAAACTATCATTTTGTTTGGAAACCTGAAGAATCAGAACAAAGGCTACATTTCAGTGAGGTTCAAATACCAGCTTGCTTTTTTTGTTTGGTTGTTGTTGGGTTTTTCTGTTGGGGGGGGTGTGGGGGTGTGGTTTCTTTTGTTAAATTAAAGGCAAACAAACCTACCTTCTCTTTAACCTCAACACTTTGTTCTAAAACTTTTGGTTTTGTCTTAGCTCAGAGAACAGCTGTGTACCAAGCCAGGGTTGTATGTGCATCTTCTAAAAAAAAAAAAAAAGTACACTGAAGATGCAGTTCCTACCTACCTCACGCCAACAAAGAAGGGATAGATCAAACTAACTGATGCTCAGTTTACAGAACACAGCACAGCATTTTGTGGAATGCAAAACACTGTTCAAGAAATTCACCTGCACAGCTGATATTCTTGACAAAGAGAAGAAGGAGCAAGATTGGTCTTTCCTACATGACTTAGAGTCTATGTGTGAACACCTGTGATCAACGCAGTACTGACATACTTTGCGCTGGCCAGAGGTCCGAGGAAGATTGATAAGACACGTCTAATAGATCCACCGCTCCTTTCTACTATCAAGTGGATCACCAACAGTATTAATCCTTTACTACCTAAAGTTTTGGTGCAATAGATATCCTACAGACATATACTGGAGAGATGTGGCAGCACCCCAAATACTTTTTTCGTTTTTTCTTATCTTTAATATTCTAGTAGTTTACAGGAGATACTAACAAAGCATCGCTACCAACAATCCTAGCTAAATTTGAGTCATTCTCTCCCAAAATTACATGTGACAGTCATACATGTTGTATCACCTGAAAAAAATTCTACTGACCCAATCCTTTGCATTTGGACATTACTGCTGATATGTAAAGGTTTGATTACTGAACTGTGATACCTGAAAACTCTCTCTACTTAACAGTATCTGAAGTTCCTAAAATGTTTCATTGGAAGAAAGATGGTGGATTTATTTTCAGGTACATGGATTTAGTTTCTGAATAACTGTGCTCATCTAACCAGGGTTGGTAGAATGTAGAAAGACCACAGCCTGAACTACAAAAAACATAAACATCTTCCTATAATTACAAGCTAAATGCTTTACACACTTAGACACACTGTCATGTTAGAAGAACTGAAGGGGTGTTATATTTTATATAAAATTAACTGTTCAAAAAAATGCTGATATATTAAAATGTGCTGTCAGTTAACCTAAACTCAGAGCAGACAGTGCTTGGTGAAGTCTAATCACAATTTCTTCTGACCTAAACTCATGGTCTCACAGAAGCAAGACTATGCACCAAAAACAGTAGATAGATGAGGTGCATAAAATGGTATATTTTTCATGTTTCACATTTAAATATATTTACATTACCAAAACACTTCAAGAATGAACAATTTACAGATACAACCCAAAGAAATTAAATTAGCTGACAACCGTATGAATTATAAGCTGAAAAGTATTATTTAATACAGAAACAGAAACCAGTGAAGTTGGAAAGGAAGACCTAAAATTGATAAAAAGAAATGCTGTTTTAAAGAAAAAAACACAGCCTTTGGTCATCAGTTGAACTGGAACTGAATTAAGAAACATATGGGCTTAGAAAACTAGAATTCCTCCCATTTAAGGGAATTAAGTCTCTAGAAGCAAGCTTCTTCAATGATTATTGTATTCTTTTACCCTACAGTGTTTTCTCACATCGCCCTCCCCTCTGAAGCGATACTGGCCGCCAGCTCTACACCATTACAGAGATAGACAGGTGGGTCACAGAAGCAAAATAACTAGAAGCTCTGAATGAAATCTCAAGTAACAATGGTTACTTCACTCCTTACACAAAAGGCCTCAAAAAAATTAATTTTCCTTTTTTATTTTTTTATGGACTACAGTATCTGAAATTACTCCTACCTGAGTAGATTTCTATATACTAAACAAGCTTCCAGCAAAAAAACAAAGGGAACAAGCTATGTCAGACCTTCTCTTTCAACTTCCACCTAATAAGAGGTCACCAGCAACCTGCATTACCTGAATTCAGTAGCCTAGCATGCACATCAGAGCTTATTATTAGCACTTGCACCACACGTGCTTTACACATACTGACAGCACCCACTCTGTGAAACATAAGATAGAATTGCTTTTATCTTCTGCCTGGTTTTAACCATTTTCCTTATCACCCACAAACTTTTTTCCATTCTATCATTTCTCATCCCATTTTTTTCCTGTTACACTCATTCCTTTCCTAGCCACTATCAAGTTTTCTTCATTACCAAATTACCATCTAAAATCTATAAAAATGCTTAAACTTCATACTGATAAATACAAATACCATACCAAACGCATGTATAATATAACATATATGAATAAAGTGCCATCTCACTACTGTCATAGTTTACTCTATGAAGCCTTTCAGCCAAGAATGTGTCTTCAAAAAATAATAATAAAGAAGAAGAAAAAGGAACCCAAAGTCTTATAATTTATGGTGTAATAGTAACTTTTTTTCTTTTTTACATTAGTAAATATCAAGTTAGAGTTTAAGAACTCTGGCTAAATTCTAACAGTGAGCAATCCAAATTCTGTCAATAAGATTCACTCTAGTATGTAAATTCCATGCAAAATTATGAATAGATTGAACAATTCAGAGTAACTGGCCACTTGCTTACCCAGATTACAGACATGGAGAACATGCATTAACTAACATTCTTCCAAAGAGAAAGATGTGCGTCTTGGACTTTGACCTTACAACTCAGGTATGCTACAGACTAGTGCCAGGGAGTCAAGACCCAAAACGTAAAGCATTCAGTAAAGAATATTGTAACAATATGCAAAGAATGCACAGGCAAAAGAGGCACAACAGTTACTTCCTAGGCATCTTCCTACAGAAAATGCCTACTCACTCCTCCTTTAGAGTGAGCTGCCTGATTATCCTTCAATGTACACTAAGCACCTCATGTTGAAATCACTAAGAAAAGCCGATTACACAAGATCTTTAAGGATATTTATGTAAACATAAACCCAATACAATTTGACACAGTAATGTAGTTATCTGCTCTACCTAGAACTCTCAAAATATGGTGCTAAGTCTTTCCACACTTTCAGAATATCGCCAGGATTGGCTTCATCCACATGTACATGAAAACACATTGTATTCTCATGTAATTAGCATTTTGGACACTCCTTCTAAAAGAAACATTATTGTTTTATTGTAAGATAAGAATAATAAATTGCACTTCAAATGTGATCATCTAGACAGTTTAAAGGTGTAGCTACAGTTTGCGCAGACATATCTGAACTATCTTTAAGCTTGCTACCTTGGATATGAATAGACTGTGTTGCCCCAGTGTGAGAGACTGAAAGAGTTAATGTCTCAAACATTGTGGTGGGGCAAGTTCTGCTTAAAGACAAACCCTGCACAGCAAGGAACCAAGGTGAAAAGCCCATCAGCTCAGACATCAGCAACAGGAGGGGGAGGGCGTGCTGGAGGGTACAGCTCCCTGTTCTGATACAAAGATCAAACAATGGCCGTGTCTGCAGGGAAGGAGAAGTTACTCCCCAAAGGACCCCCAAGCCCAAAGGCTCACAAACTGTTCATTAACCTGAGGAATTTGGGTGCCCGCCCGAAGGAGGGGCAAGGATGATAAAAGGACACAAACTGAAGCCCCGGGTGCGCAAGCCCACCGGAACTGGACCCATTGGCTGACTGGGCCAACGCTAGACCCAGGACTGGTGAAATCTTTCTCTCTTCCTTTCTCTCTCTGTCTTCTTCTCTCTTCCCTTTTCCTTTTTCACAATCCCTACACCTCATCCGTTTCAAGATATGAACCGTTGACCAAGTCTGAGACTAAGAGTGGATCCAGCTGCCCCTGGGCCCTTCTCTGAGGAGGACTCTGGAAAGCAAGGGGGTCTGCTCTGAACCTCGTGACTCAATGGGAGGGATCTCCTTATTCCCTGAATTGATGTATATGGTTACACGGTTTACAGAAGTAGTCTTATGCCAATTCCTGTTGTGAGAAACCCTGCCACCTACTAACATGCCTCCCCAGTTCAGTTTGCTTTTGTCATGAATAAAATCTTTAACTGATCGTTTGGTGTCCTTTCACCTTAATTTAGCCCGAGGGAATTTCGAATTAAAGACAACTCCCTGGTCTGTCCAGTCTGGGCTGTGACACCCAGCTATGCTATCTCCTCTGCTAACTAGTTAATTAGGTTTCTACAGGCTTTGAGCAACTTTGAATCTTCACTGACACAACTAATGTGGGTATTTCGAAGCCATTTCCCAAGTTTCAGGTGAATACCACAAATGCCAGACAAATCTATATTCTAACAAGGTCTCAGTTTTCTCTCTTGTAGATATATTTTATACAAACAGGTGTTAATGTTTACCAGAACAGCAGCTGAAACTCAAGTTTCCTCTTTATTCAATATAGTCACATCACCCCACATTTTAACTCCACAGGTGTTCCGTACAAATTTTCCCACTCTTTGTAAGGATACTCAAAGAAAATGCTCCAGTTCTTTGTGCATCCAACACAAAAGTGCTAATTAACCACACAGGTGTTTGTATCTTTACCCAGTTCTATTTTTGTATTACATTCTTCTCTCTACCAAGGGTTTTTCCTTCCTTGTCTGTAAGTCCTAGACCTTTTCCATATCTGCTCCTTTTTATGAGGACACCATTTAAAAGACAACATTGCTGAGGTACAGTGAAGGCTGCATTTGCTTATTATCACTCTCCCACACCAAAGTTAGTCCCAAGTTACAAATACCATGGAATTTTAGAGGAAGCCTAATAACTTGCTCTTAATTTTCGATCACCTGGTTCAACATACCAATGAAAAGTCAGTGTAGCTCACAGTCATATTCCTTCTTTCTTAAGAATCAACCCTAAAGCATATCTACAATCCAGCATTCATGGAGACAGGAGACTCAAAACGCACATGTATTTTCAAAGAATTTGAAAAAACATTGCCCAAAACATTTAAATGATATGTATTCCAGTCTTAAAACATTTCCACTTCAATTTTTATAGAGACTGAGGCTCAAAGGAATCATAATGAATACTTAGCCTGATCTTCATTTAAAACATACATAGGACTAAATTTATTTACAGTGAAATTTAACCTTTAGAAAGTAGTGGTGAAACCTAACTGTTTTGTGCAAGCCATTCTAATAACTAATTACTGTCACAGCTTTAAAATATGTACTTTCTAGCCTGGATATCTATAGTTTCACACTTCCCCAGCTGGATCTCACAATACCTTTGCTAGACTGAACAGGCTTCACCATTAGATTTCTATTCTCCATGTACGTACTTCTGGACTGAGAAGTCTCCTTAAACTCCTTGCCAAAAAAAGTTTTTCTTTATAACCTTCCACCACATCATATTTCATCTTGTGACTACTGTCCAAGTTCTCCAATTTTTGAAGTGACCTTGCATTGTGGATACCAGAATCAGGTAGAGGATACCAGTAGGACTAAAAAGTAAGACTAAATACATACATCTCCCTAATCCCATTTAACATTCTCCCAAAGAATTGCATTAATACACTAGTTGAAATGTCAGAAATTTATTTCCAGTTAATTATCTTCATTGAGGTCAAAACTAGACTGAAGACTTTTCCAGAATGGACACACTCAGAATCCACACTGCCAAGTTCTTGGTTCAAAGCTGTGCGCTCTAACATGGACATAGAATCATCTAGGTTGGAAAACACCTTCAAGATCGTCGACTCAAACTATCATCCATGCCCACTAAACCATGTTATGGAGTACCCCGTCTAGGTGTTTTTTTAATACCTCCAGGGATGGTGGCTGTCAACCACTTCCCTGGGCAGCCTGTTCCAATGTCTGACAACCCTCTCAGTAAAGAAATTTTTCCTAATATCTAACCTAAATCTCCATTGCCGCAACTTGAGGCCATTTTGTCTCGTCCTATCTCCAGCCACCTGACAGAAGAGACCAGCACCCACCTCACTACAACCCCCCTTCAGGTAGTTGTAGAGAGCGATAAGGTCTCCCCTCAGCCTCCTTTTCTCCAGACTAAACAGCCCCAGCTCCCTCAGCTGCTCCTCATACGACTTGTGCTCCAGGTCCCTCACCAACTTGGCTGCCCTTCTCTGGACATGCTCCAGCACCTCAATGTCTTTCCTGCAGTGAGGGGCCCAAAACTGAACACAGTACTCAAGGTGCGGCCTCACCAGTGCCGAATACAGGGGAACAATTATCTCCCTGCTCCTGCCGGCCACACTATTTCTGATACAGGCTAAGGTGCCGGTGGCCTTCCTGGCCACCTGGGCACACTGCTGGCTCATATTCAGCCGGCTGTCAACCAGCACGCCCAGGTCTTTCTCTGCAGGGCAGCTTTCCAGCCACTCTTCCCCAAGCCTGTAGCACTGCATGGGGTTACTGTGACCCAAGTGCAGGACCCGGCACTTGGCCTTGTTGAACATCATGCGATTGGCCTCAGCCCATCGATCCAGCTTGTCCAGATCTCTCTGTAGAGCCTCCCTACCCTCAAGCAGATCAACCCTGCCTCCCAACTTGGTGTCATCTGCAGACTTGCTGAGGGTGCACTCAATCTCCTCATCCAAATCGTCGATAAAGATATTAAACAGAACCGGGCCCAACACTGAGCCCTGGGGAACACCACTTGTGACCCGCCGCCAACTGGATGCAACTCCATTCACCACAACCCTCTGGGCTCGTCCATCCAGCCAGTTTTTCACCCAGCAAAGAGTACACTTGTCTAAGCCAGGAGACGACAGCTTCTCAAGGGGTATGCCATGAGAGACAGTATCAAAGGCCTTGCTGAAGTCAAGGTAGGTAACATCCACAGCCTTTCCCTCATCCACCAGGTGGGTCACCCGGTCATAGAAGGAGATCAGGTTGGTCAAGCAGAACCCGCCTTTCGTAAACCCACGCTGACCGCGCCCAATCCCCTGCTTGTCCCGGACTTGCCACGTGAGCGCTCTCAAGACAAACCGTTCCATAATCTTCCCCGGTACCGAGGTCAGGCTGACAGGCCTGTAGTTCCCC
>NW_010972731.1:10512330-10517671 GCF_000737465.1 Haliaeetus leucocephalus | reverse complement strand
CAGATATTCTCCTTGGGATTCCGTTTACTGTTAACATATTTGTAAAAACATTTTTTCTTGTCCCTTACAATAGTGGCCAGATTTAGTTCTAGCTGAGCTTTTGCCTTTCTAATTTCCTCTCTGTATGATCTAACAAGATCCCTGTACTCCTCCCAAGTTGCCCGCCCTTTCTTCCAGAGATGATAAACTCTCCTTTTTTTTGCTCCCCATTCAGCCAGGCCGGTCGTTTTCTTCAGCGGTTCGACTTGCGGCACGTGGGAATAGCCTGGTCCTGAGCCGTTAAGATTTCCTTCTTAAAGAACGTCCATCCCTCCTGGACCCCTTTGCCCTTCAGGACCGTCTCCCAAGGGACTCTCTCAACTAGTGCCTTGAAGAGGCCACAGTTTGCCCTCTGGAAGTCCATAGTGGTGGTTTTGCTGACCACTTTCCTTGCCTCACCAAGAATTGAGAATTCTATCATTTCATGTTCACTAAGCCCAAGACAGCCTCCGACCATCACACCTCCCACCAGTCCTTCCCTGTTCATAAACAACAGATCTAGCAAGGCTCCTCCCCTCGTTGGCTCACCTACCGGCTGTGTCAGGAAGTTATGTTCCACACACTCCAGGAACATCTAAAGAACTGACATCATTTACATATACTGAGCAAGCAGAAGTTCTGTTAAAGGCAGCAATATGCACAGAAATACAATAATATTTGGCACTAAATCTGGATTTAGAAATAATTGTCTCCCCTACCCCCTGTGCTTTTTAAATCTTGAGCTAGATGCCCAAAACACATTTTTCTCAAACTATGTGACCTAAAAACTTTGAGCATCAGCAGGCTGCCAGTACTAATCAAAACTACAGTAATAACACAAGCCACCTAACTAGTCAGAAATCTCATGGACAAATAAAGTTTATCTCAGTTTTATCTTAGAACAATGACTACAGTTAAGATACTTTTTAGTGCTGACAGTTAAGGATGTGCTGCCAGGAAGATTTTGATTTTTCTAAAACATTCAGTGCTTGCTTGCTTCCTTCCTTAAGAGATTCTACCTCAGTACAATCACGCTTAACTTTAGAAAGGCAATAAAAATCAAGCATGAATACTGTTGCCAAAAAACTTATGAAGAAAGGCTGACAATCTTCTCGCTTAGGGGAAAGTTTAAAGAATGATAGAACAGTTCATAAAAGAAAAACTGATATATAGATAAAATAGGAAGGTGCTGAAATCAGGAAATATCTAGCAGTAAAACTTAACAATACAAGCATTAAGTAAGTTAAACAAGGATGAAAAAGTGAGCAAGAAGCAATACTCTGCTTGTCTGTTTTTATGTATTTATCTCTAAAGAAAGATGTAAATACTCTGGAAAACAAATCCTATTGTGAACAGTAGGTATGACCACTACCACTCATTCATTTGCTGAAATGATTCTCAAATAGTCTTAAATACAAAGAAGAGTCTTAAATACAAAGATGCATACCACATTGTGAAACATACGAAATTCAGAGAATCAATGTCACTATCTCATTCCATTCAACACTACTTTTGCCACAGGGTGTGCCAAGGTTAACCTTTCTGCTGCTGCAACTGGAAACATATCTGATACCAAGAGATAAGCTGCACAGCCTTGTACAACATTAGCACCTGACGATAATTTGAAGGTAAACATGCTACCTTTCTTGAAGCCTTTCAATTTTTTTTAGTAGCAAGCATTAAGGAAATCTTGTAATTTATGTAGTTAAATAACAAAAAAACATGTTGGTGTAGAAATTACAGTGGAGAAAAATCACTATGTATGCAACTGATATTTGTAAACTGCAACCTATGAACTATTTCAGTGTCTTATTCTCATTTCTAATAAACTCATCCAGTTAACCTCTTTCAGAATTTCTTAACGTATCGACATGGTTAATTTTGATATGCCTCACTTGTTGAGTTTAGCAGAAACAGCTCTATTATTGATTTTGGGGTTTGCTTATACATGTGTTCTCATCTGAGATAAGCATTTCTTACGCCTTCATTTTCTAAAGATTCTGATTTGGCAATCTTGCAAAGCAAAAAAGAATGTGAACTAAACTTTTTTCTTCAAAGATATATTTACTGGTATACAAGGTAATTTCATTATTGGCTCTTCTGCTTGGTCTTGCTTCTAGATGTGCAATCTGCTGCCCTCCCTTTTGTCAGTTGGGACAACATTAGAGCATTCCACATGCCGGATTAACTCACTGAAGTTATAAAAAAAACATACTTCCTCCATTTTTGCTGAGTTACATACTTATCAAATGGAACATGATCAGAGGAATATGAAATGCGCCTATGAACTATAAAACGTGTTTTGTATTATAAGCACAATTCAGTATTAATCTGTTGAAAATACATCTAAAATTTCACAAAGTGAGTTACTGAAGTGCATCCCAGACAAATTCCCCATACTGGAAACATGATATACCTTGTTAAGGCTAGATTTTTCATAGTTCTTTCAAACAGAGGGCTGTGGCTATCAATTTTGGTAATCTTATCTGCTGGCTCATCCCTCAGGATTCTCTCCGCCCCACCTCCCCCACATCCTCATCTAGTGGTAGGCACAAGTATGTCTGGGATGGGTGTAACAGGCATCAGCCTACACATGAGGTCAAATACACATTCTCTCTCACTTTAAAGTTTAAAACTAGGTGTTTAAAACCCATGTGACTTTTAGGAAGAATACACAATGGAATCAAACCCAGGGAATTATAGGTCAAAGACCAGCTCTAATGCTCCAGGCTTTTAAGAGGGCAGTATCTTTACCTATTAGCTGCACCTTGTAAGAACTACTGTTTTATGAGCACAAAATTGTGCTGCATAGTAGTCATTGTAAATAATCTTTACTATACGATTAACAAAAATATATTAACTTAGTATCAGGTTACATCTCAGAACGGGACTCCAAAGAGTAAAACCATGAGGGAAAAAACAAATCTATTACTATCAGATTTTGATTTACATATATGTGGGAAAGGAGAAGAACCAGAGTCCAGGATGATAGCACAAATATTACCAATTATTCCCTTGAATTATCTGTGCTCATCATTTAAAGGCATCTGATATTTCAAAACTAAGCCATACATTATAGTGATGTGCTCTTGTATCAAGACAGTACACTCACAAACTGGTGAGATGTCAGGGAAGGATTTTTTTTCTCTTGAAAGGACATCTATGATATCTTATCATTCAGAGGAAAAAAAAGGAACTGTTTGGATTATGTTTTGCTGTTTACAGGAGATGAAAAATCTAAAGATTCCAAATCAAATCCTTGGAAGAAAGGCTCTATGTGTTTAAGTAATCTTAGGTACCGTAATTAACACACTATGATGGGTAATCTAAGAGGTAGGCCACTTCTGCAAAATCCAAGATGACAGTTGACTGCAGGCTCTGAATGGTTGAAGTGAAAATCAATGACTACAGATGATCAAGACAACAGGACATGACACTCTGTCAAACATCCTGAAAAGAAGACCATAGTGCATATTTAACCAGGAAAGGCTTTGCTTTTTGTACATCAAATTGAAGACATCCAGCTTCACAAGCCGAGACAATGCATCTCTGACTAACAAGATTTTCTCTAAATCCAGCTTTTCCTCAACAATCTGTAGTTCCCTCTATACCTACCGCTTGCCTCACGTTACTGATTTGCACAATAATCTGTTAAAGATAACTATACCAGCTACTATTTTATAAAAAAGGCTACTCACAATGACAGGACAATGCAATTTGTTTGCATCTTGCCAAAGTGGTTTCCATTAGACTTCTACGCTAGCAAAAAAGGATGACAGTAATATCTAAGCAGCTTAAATAATGTATAGGCATGTTCCTTGTAAGCAAAGGATATCCTTCTATAGCTGTGACCCCAGCTAGCTTTAAGTTGTCACGTACACTACTAACAACTATAACTACATAAGTCTAAAAACATGAACAAATTCATCAGGTCTCTCCATATCCTACCAAACAGCTAAATAACCTTAGCATAAATTTATGATTTGCTGCTACAACCCAAAAATGTAAGCACAGTAAAAAAGAAAATGTTTAGATTAGTAGCCTCAAGAAATGTTACAAGACAGCATCACCTCACTGATTGTGCTTGTGAAAGATGACTGATTTCATCAATTGGTGAAAAAAGGCAGCCAAATAACTTAATTAGAACTAAAGCATTTCTTCTAAAAATGTGACTTCTCTCTCTTTCCCTGATGGCATTGAGAGATAGCAAATGAGCACTTTTTTGCAGTGGAACACGAGACAGGTGCCTCAATTATTAAGCGTGCCTTATATTTTATTTAAGAAACCTTAGAAGAAAGGTTTCCTGTTCCGTCCCAAGTAAAGACAGTTTCTGACCTATAAGCATGCCACTGACATTTTTAAATTTATTTTTGTAGGTCAGTTTAAGCTAATCCTCTCCAAAAAAACCCAAACCAAACCAAAGACAACAAAATACAATCCCCACGTGGCCATACTTTAAGATATTTTTTCTCTAACTCTGGAACACTACTCAGGTTCTGTTCCCTACCTTCTTAAACATCCTTTCTGGAAGATATGCATGAGAAAATTGATAAATTTACTACTAGTCTTACTGGGGAAAAAAAAAAAAAGGAATGAAAAATTGACATATAAAAATCAACAATTTTCAACCTGTTGGTTATATATTCAAGGGTTATAAGCTGTTCCCTTCTTTTCCCTAAGCATGCTGTACTGGAAGTCCATTCTTGTCCATTACGCTCCAAAATCTTTCAGAGCCAGCACTCTATACGAAGACTTTACATCCATTACTACATACCACTCCATAAATAAAATCTTAATCAGTAACTTTTCTTTCCCTACTAAAAACGAGTCAGAACAAATACCCAAATATTCATTATCACCCACCATTTGCAGTCCGTGCAGAGTAAGTAATATTTTACTCAAACAATTGCTGAAATGTGGAATACTATGGCTAAGTGATAGATGTTATTACCAGTAGTTTGATCTGGTTCTTCAACAAGAGGGTGATGACAGTGCAGAAATAACACGGCATCAGTGCAGGCTGACACCCCATTAAAACACTAAAACTAACCCGGTCGGACAACGTAAAAACGTATATGAAGGACCTCTGTTGGATTTAGAAGCCGTGGCGTCACTCACGAACCCCCTCGCTTTGCACGAAATCAGCCCACCCTCACCCTCAACTAAACCCCCTGACGTACACGCACTCGCGAAGCAACACGACCCCCGAGAGACTCCCCCGACGGCGGCGGAGCCTGCCGCCGCTCCTGCAGCCTCTCACCGCAGCACCGAGCCCCGCGCTCCCCTTCGGCTCTGCCTCACCGCCAGCGGCAACGCCGCCCGC
>NW_010972731.1:10512068-10512320 GCF_000737465.1 Haliaeetus leucocephalus | reverse complement strand
CGGCGGAGCGGCGCGGCGGGGCCCGCGCTCACCTTGTCCGAGTCCAGGTCGGGGTCGGCCTGGCACAGGCGGAAGAGGAAGGACTTGGGGTCCCTGCAGAGCGTCTGCCGAGTGGTCAGGAAGCAGGTGCCCCCCACGTTCAGCCGGACCCACTTGCCGGGCACCGCGCCGGGCGGCGGCGCTGAGCTGCACCGGCGGCAGGGCCCGCCCGGGCCCCCCAGGCCGAGGCCGCCGATCGGGGGAACCGGAAAA
>NW_010972731.1:10476565-10512058 GCF_000737465.1 Haliaeetus leucocephalus | reverse complement strand
GGGGCGGGTCGGGAGACGCGCGCGGTCGGGGCCGGAGCTCATTGCCCCCCCCCCCGCGACGGAAGGAAGAGGCGGAGGCCGGGCTAGGACCCTACATGCCTTTATTACAGACTACCAAGCATAAGTGAAATCCGTCATCCAGTCACTAACTACACATCTACAGCACAGAGATCTGTCGAGAGGAGAATAAACAGTCATTAAATTATGAGATATGATTAAATCATCGACCAATAGAAAATTTATATAATAAAGCCAGAAAAAAGGTGTAAAATAGTTTACAATAATTATTCACATTCAAGGCTGTACATCAATACATACAACACCATGGCCCCGAACATGAATTCAATCCAAATAATTCATATATTAGAATTTAAATAACACAGACTGAACTAGAGGCCAACAAGAGCCAGCAAATAACCTTAGAAGAATAAAAATACAAAAGTGTGTATCTTATATCATTGCATTATTTGCTTCTGTTTTCACGGGTTCTTGGAGAAGGGGAGATTCTTTTGTGGTGCTTGTTGAGGGGGTTGGGGATTTTTTTTTTGTTGTCGTTTGGTTTGGTTGTGGGGGTTTTGGTTTTTTTTCTTTGTTTGTTTTTGTTGTTTTTTTTTTTTTATCTGTACATCACAGTTACAGCTACAAACCAGGTAGAGAATATTACACACATAACTGACTGCCACCAACCTGAAAACAGCTAGCATACAACTATCAAAACTGATTATGGTTCCTGGTTCCTATTTTTCTCTTTTGTCAGATACAGTAATTGTAAGTTCTGCTACAATTTAGAACATTTGCCACATCCAGTCAGAGTTAGTACATGGTCATAGGAAGCTTTGTCAAATGACAACCATCTACATCTGCTACCATGCTGACAGACAGTCCAGGTTATTGGGTGCTTAAGAACCCCTCCAATTGTTTACGGTACGAAAGTCATATTTCTTCTAAGAAAGAGGAAACATTCTTAAATTACCAGTGTTAACTGAAAGCATACCAAGTTGGGTCAGAGAATTACTTGTCTGTAAGCTCACTTGATCAGCTGATGGACTGTGTCATGAAGCTTTGCAGGAGCACTTCTGTTTGATTAATAAACTATTTGCATAAAATATTACAGGCATTCAGCAAAATTTCAGGTATAAATACCACACCTATTCATGTAATTCACTAGTAGAAAGAATGATCACAATCCACAGACCGCATCTTCAGGCAACTATTAATACACAAGTTCTCTCCTCAGCAAGGTGTTGAAATCAAATGTTTTGTCCACAGGCCAAATGAAGTAATTGTGTTGACTTTACTAAATAATTCAAAAGAAACTGTTAAATGTACATGTGGGAAATCCTCAGGATTCTCCTAAGTTCCCAGCACAAAATGTAATTATATCAAGCACATTAAATTAAACATCTTGAACTATGAAAATGGATTACAATTATCACATCTTTGTTTCAACCTACAGAGTTTTTTCCGGGCTTATATATAGCAGATACTTCACAACTAAATCACATCAGAAGGAGAAAAATAAGTGGAGCACAGTACTATCTGATAGTTTGAGGTGCTCACTATCTAAGTGCTTAGCAAATGAGATCTTAATAGGTAATATCAGTCTGCTCACAATGCCTCACCATCACATCTGAAGCAAGTCTTCCTTAGTGTAAGTCCTTCTCAAAACTGGACTTTAAGGCCAACAGTAATAAACTCATCTCTCCAGTTTATCAAAGTAGTTTTAAACTTCCTGTGACTGGGCTGGACACTAAATAGAACACTGCAATTCAAAAATCCTTTCATCCTTTCTTAAGCTCCACCCCACAGAAAACAGATGCAATAAACACCTTCCTGAAGTTCAAAGCCCAAGCAAAACAAAATTACAAAATTACTGACCAGATTCTTTATAAATGATTGGCAATTGTTCAAAATGCAAAAGATGGAATGAACCAATCAATAGATTTGGGTTTCAGTAGGTTTGCAGTGAGGAGTCTGAAGAAGAGTCTTCAAGTGCCTAACAACCCTTTTTTGTGCTTTGAAGACCTCAGGTAAAGAGCAGAGAAATTAACTGGCTTATCTGCAGCTCTGAAGAATCTCCCTTGTACATTTCATTCCATAAACTCCCATAAACCACAGGAGTGATATTCAGGACAAAGATCTGAAGCTACCCCATTTCAGGTATAAGCATCTAAAAGAGGAACCAGCCCTTCATAGTATGCAGCACCTGCCAATACACATTTAAGTGGACAAACTGGTGAAACATACTTAAATCTGCATGATTACTTTGTCTTGCCTCACTCTATTCTTTTGCCATCTTTCAAAACCACAGATTTCATTTACAGTCCAAGACAGACAAATACCTCTCCCAGAAAAGTTCTAGTCCCTTCCCAAAAAAGCAGCAGCTAAGGAAGACTTGATCTGGAACACTGAAGTTCTAAGGGAAGGGATGCCTGTAAGAGGTGCTCACAGTTTTCTAATGACAGCATTGTCAAAAGAGAAAAGGAATACTAGAATGCAGACATCAGCCTTCCAGACACCTTTCTTGATAGCTTACTGCTATCAAGATTTCTTTGGCTGAAAGTTTTTGGTGGGCAGGACGGAAGTCTACTGAGAAAGGATTTTAAAGGTGTGAAAAAGCAGAGTAATTACTTTGTTATGGCAAAATGACTACAAGTCTAAATATTACAGAAAACATGTTTAAGCATTCCTAGATTTCCACCTAGTGAACAAGCCAATGAAGATCACTCCATCTCCTAATGAAGCTAAGGTATTCACTATTAGCAGAACAACTTTGCCAGACTTTTTATGTGAGGCCAAGTTTTGTCACACTGAACAGCAGTAGCACTATGAATTTCCATCACCACGAAACTCTCCTGTATAAAGTTGGGAATACATCTACATCTCTAAACCAAAGACTAAATCCAAAAGCGGTAGCGTTGCCTCCAGAGGATCCAACATACAGCTGGAATTAGACAGTCAGAGAACAAATGGATAGCACTACAAACTTAAAATACACATCATCTTGGTTAGAATGGTAAATACAGGATTAATAGAGGCACAGACAGGAGGTGTACTGTGCTATTCAAATTTTAGTGACAAGGAGTGAGTGTACCTTGTATGTGATGAAAATTCTCACAGTGCAAAGGGAATGGTGTTCTGTCTCTTTCTCATCTCAGCCATTTACAGGACACCTTAGCTCCCTTAACACCAGGCACCGTAAGCCAGTGATTTACTTTTGTCAAGTCTGTGTACATTGTGGGATAACAGAAGACTACAAGAATATAGTTTCTCCAAAAGAAAAGGCAACTGCATTCTCTTCAGACTGAAAGATACCAGAAAAGCTTCACTGTCATCAAGTTCAACCACATAACACAGTTTTTAAAAGAGATCAATAATAAATCTCCTTCACCCTGTACAACAACAAAATATCCAACATTCATCTGTTTTCTCAGAACTCCTGATAAGCCACTGCTTTTACAATACCGCTTCTAGAACAGTAGCCCATGAGTTTTTTCAGCATTGCAGTGGAACATTTCTTTCTTTGGTGGAAGGAAAAGCACAT
This sequence comes from Haliaeetus leucocephalus, assembly GCF_000737465.1. Classification (NCBI taxonomy): domain Eukaryota; kingdom Metazoa; phylum Chordata; class Aves; order Accipitriformes; family Accipitridae; genus Haliaeetus; species Haliaeetus leucocephalus. The sequence goes on along the minus strand of NW_010972731.1, from coordinate 10,508,514 downwards.
CATAGTATGAGACCTCAAAATGCAAAGAGATTGTATGTGTAGAAGGTGAATAAATAGGTGTGATGTTTACACTGCTTTTGAAAAAAGGGAAGGAATGCCTTTGTCCAGACCTAGGTCATTCCTCTCTGCAAGGTTCAGGAACACAGGCATGTTGAAAATAACATTAGGGAAGTTGTTTTTAGCACATAGAAAGTTGTATCTTTGCAATGTTACAAGAAATGTCTGACCACAAGAAAGCCTTAATTTGAAGAGGATAAAGGAGATCGATATGAAAAATATTTTCATTTTATAGATATGCCTTATGTACCATATATTTTCCCCTTTGTATCAGTATTTTCCTTTGAATTTTTAACCAGATTACTTTATGGATCTAATATTTCAATTGCTTAATTTTTTTCAGAGTTGCTAAATATTTAGCCAAGGACCAAAAATAGTATTATTTGTACATCTCATTACACAATGAGACAAAAAAAGTCAAGTAATCAATTGTACAAAGCTTTCACACTTCCTTCTCTACCCAGGTAAATAGGTTGGCCCCACTAAAATGCACAATACATGCACACCCTGGAAAGAAAGCTTCTAGCCCTCATCTCCTGAAAAGGTGAAAAACTATTTACTACTTCAATAGCAACATTTTTTCCCCCATACTAACCAGTTAATTTTTTAGTTAGCATTAGTTAAAAGCATGCTGGTAAGTTTACTGTCCCTTGATTAAATACATATATGATTCATATTAAAATTTAAATTGAATGTTTAAAATCTTATATGCTTCAGAAGCCAACATTTCAATTTTAGAAAACTTTCAGTGCCATGTTCAGCATTTTACTCTCTCAAAACCTGTATCATTGGAGCCTGTCTGCCAGACACATGCATCTGACTCATTCACATAATTACTAAAGTACCACATAAATCCTGCAACCAGAACTATATTAGGAATTACAAAAGGGTGCAACTGACCTGGCTACAAATGCCATATACCAATAAGCTGGGGGACTGTGAGGAAAGGAAGAGAAAACAAAGAGGTGGTGCTTAGGAGAGGCATATAAAAGCTCCCTGATGAAATACAGTTTAATGATAATCTGAAAGTCACAGAAAACTCCAGCCCTATAAAATGCAAGGCTGGTACATGATTTGGCATGTGTGCGTGTGGATTGATTTTAACTCATCTTAAGTGAAGCTGGTAACACAAGGTCTATCCACTAGCCTGCAGCAGAAATTGAGCTGAAGTGCACAAAAAGCAAGATCTTCACTGCAATGATATGCATGTGGAAGCCTCAACAGAAGCACAAAGAGCAAGCAAAGCGACCCTGAATTCCATTAGGTTTTTGCTTTTCTTTTTTTTTTTCTTTCTTTTAAAAAAAAAAAACAAAACAAAACAGAACATTTCAGACATATGCTTCCCCTTGAGATGGTAATAGGTGGGTTGAAAAGATTCCTCTGATCGGCTGCACACGGAGTTCTAGCAGCAAGTAGGGAAACTGGGAAATTTTGGATGAGCATTACTATTTAGCAGCATTCTGGTGGTATCTGTGCCGCCAAACTTCATGTATCTTTTTGCACCATTTATGAGCATTCCCACTTGGGTCCATCAGGTAGTATGTCCTGTTTGGCTATAAGCGAACAACATTTTAATGAGTATTCCAAACACAGTTTAACCAAAGCAGTAAGTATTCTGCACCTACCAATAAAATAATTATTCAGAATCAGTTCATAAACTTCCCAAAGGTTAAATCCAATTACAGTTATATAACATTACATATTACTGAATAACCATACACCTGGCATCTCAGTATTGTTTAAGTAGTCAACTGACAATATATTGTTGGTACGCTCCCTGTGATCCATTATATAAAAATAGGGCTAAACTTTAAAAGTTCTTAAGAACTTACTTCAAATCCCCAAATCTACTTATAGTTTATTTACACACAAATAATAAAAAATACACTTGTATTTTTGTGGGAGATGTGTATGTCAGAGTTTTTTTGTTGTTTTGGTTTGTTTTTCAGGAAGGATTGTTGGTGGTGTTTTGTTTTTGTTTTTTTTAAATTAAGGCTATCAACACTTGTATTTAAGGAACTGTATTTTGTCTGGAAAAATTTATTTGTTAACAACTTACAATAATTGTCCAAGGATCTTAGTGCAACTTATAAGGAAATTAAAGAAAGTCACTTACTGTGTGAACAAAAAATGTCTTAAAATTCTTGGCTTCTGGCCGCAACTCTAAAGACCATGGAATTTCTCCTTTTAGAACTTTGTTGACAGGATCCACATAATACAGGTGGGGCCCCTCTGTGAGCAGCAACTGGCGCCGACGTGCAAACAATCCCTAACAAGAAAAGCAGAAGCAGATGCAAAAAAGCATGAGGCAGGAAAAAACGTAAATGTGTAGATCTCAATTTAAAAACAGAGGTAGAATTAAAACAGCTCAGTGATAGGACAGTATGTTTGCATTTGGGGGACTTTTTTTGTTTTCCTTTTGCTTTACCTATTTGACTTCACTCCTTTTTTAGGAGGTTACAATGCATTCCTACTACATGGCAAAACACAAGTACTATTTTAAGAAAGCATCTTCAAGTTCTAACAAAACATAAAACAACTAGCTGTACTGAGTGAAGCAAAATTTATTTGTCAAAGACTCCAGCTCAGAAATCAATACTCATGATTTTGTGGAGAAAATTAGTAACAAGCAGGTAGTAACTTAGATGAAAGAGAACCTACATTCCTGTAAAGCTGACACAGACTATCATTGCTCATCTGTACCATGTTAAACTTAACTATCTGTTCTAATGTCAGCTCTGCCTCTCAGCATACAGGCAATAGTCGGATCCAGGAAAAACAGTTAAGGACACTATGGGCTTTATTTTACTTTCCAATATTTGTGGCTCAATCCACATGCAGGCAATGCATCAAGACAAAGCGTTTAGTGGGCTATATCAGATTGAGAGGAGGAGGGGGACCAAAAACTCGTTTACTACACTCTCAAAATGAAAGCATCAATAGCACATTTACTTTTAGCCTTTTCAAAAATCAAGGGCGCACCACTAAATTAAGAAAAAACAATCTATTCACAAGAAAATGCTGCATTTTAGAAAATAAACAAAACAATTTTACACTTGCAAGTAAGTTAAAACAAGGAAGCTCTAAAACCAGTTCCTTATCTATGCTGCAACTGTGCAAAAATGTGACAGCTGAATCTTGTTACAGGGAACTAAGAAAAGCCCTTACCTTTCTTTTGTCCACTGGACCCATTTTTAGGATTAAGTTATTTTCTACAAACTGATGCCTTAAAAAAAAAGAAAAGTAACTATTACTCCAGAAGTAATTCTTCCACAGAAACAGCTCTTTTTACTATTATTATCAAGCAATTTTCCATGTCTCTCCCTAGTGTCTCCTTTTCTTCCAAAGTCCTGAACAACTTTACTAGATGAGTTTTGGACTCTTCCTCATTCCAAGACAAAGATTTTTTTCTAAAATCTGACAGGGAGGGGAAGGAAAAAAAAAAAAAAAAATCACAAATGAGAAACCTCTCAAAAGTGAAGAGAAACACTAATAAGTACATGGTCTAGAGGTATTTTGGTTAGATATCAACCAAATATTATAATTCAAAAAAACCCCAACAACTTATGGCAACTGTAAGTAGGAAGGAACCTTTTCTAGTTCTAGGACTCTGTGGAGTCCTAGCACTGGTATAGCGTCATTTCTGCCTATCTTACAAACATACTCCACAACAACTTCCAGACCTTGTAAATTTTAGAAATGTAGTATTAGGTTTTCGCTGCTATTGCTTTAAATATATAAGTCACGAAAAATCTAGTTGCTAATTGTTTGCTTGAAGACATTAAGACTGACAAATATTAATTTGAATCAAAATAACTTATTTTTCTGGATTCCTTACTGCTGTGCAAGTAACAGATCAGCTATATTCAAAGATCTCACCAAGGATTTCCACCAGCTTGTTTTGCCAGAAGTAACCTCTTTTCATCTTCAGAAAACTGTAAGTCCAGCTCAAAGGAATTGTTGTCAAGATCATGAATATACTGTTCAATATTTCCTCCTGATGTCTGTGGTGTACTTGTCTCTGGGGCAGACAGTGAATGGGAAGAGGCAGAACCAGAAACTTGCATGCAACCAAACTGACTCAGGAGATTGTCATACTACAGGAGGAAACAAAATGAAGTAAAGAAATTTCTGTGATTAAAAAAAGCTTATTTTGCACTAACTGTGGCTTTTAATTTAAGCATGCTTTTGTTTATCATGTTTTGGGCAAAAAGACAGCCTACTCTCTATAGATTAAGCGTCACTTATCCAAAAAAGTACGCTTGGTCAAAAGCAAGCCAACCAGTATTTTTTCCAAACTCTCACTTCATCCAAAAAAAACCCCAAACAAAACCAAAAACCACAAACCAAAAAAACCCCCAAAAAACAAACCAACCCCCCCCCCCAACAACACCTGACTAGTTCAAATTTTAACCAGCTAACCAGCAATTTTATATTAGATTCTTAATAATTGAGCCTTCATTAAAATATAACTAATCAGTAGTTTCAATAAAAATATTTAATATGCAATAATTATGCTTTAATGAAAGTCTCGGGCAGCATCAGAGCTGAATAGAGCAATAGACAAACATACATTTCCGTAACAGTCTTCATCATCCTCTGACATAGCAGGTAAATATGCTGTAAGTTTTGGGGGTGTCTGAAGATGTAGGTTCTCCCACACAATGGATTCAAAGAAGGGGTGAGCCTTAAGAGGTCCGTATCCTCCCATTTCTTCACAACCTAATCGGTTGGTAGCATCTAGAACCTAAGCAAATTACAGTTAAGTTAACACGCAGAAAATAATGACAACGAAAGGGCGAGCACCATTCACATTTGCACAGCAGCATGTGAAAACTTAAAACCAGTTGGTCTCACTGACCTAACCATACATATCTAGAATATAAGGAGACTGCTTATAATACAAGATGTTATTTGTCAATATGTCTCAGCAGCAACATTTTTACACTACACCAGCTCACAGATCTAGAGAAAGGAGCATGATCCACACAATTTTTTGGCTTTGTTTCTTCATAAAGACAGAAACAAAACCAAGTAAACATACAGAGAAGGCCTGGTGGAGCATAGCTCATTTAAGTATAGCCCAGCATCACATTCTAGTGATGCAAGAAGCCGTGGAAGCTATAGTTGGTGTCAAACATCAACCTCTCAAGCACCCTAAAACTACACAGTTCTCAGGACGTTGATGCAACCTGGACCTTACCATTCAGCAGGCACTGGCTTGGCCATAGAGCTGGCCCAGACACAGGAATATGCTGCTAGGCCCTTTACAATGGTTGCACTCATCATCATCCACAAACATAAGACAGAATTTCCTCATCACCCCCTGCCCCATGCTAATATGCTAGACTATTGAACTTCAAAAAGCTTATACCACCCAAAATGTTCTTTGTATATTCATTGTAGTGTCATAGCCATCTCACTGATGAGACACAACTATTTTTTTCTTCCTATCTGTCAAACATTCACATGCAGAGTAACTCTTTGGCTGATACTATTGAGCCATGTATTAAGTGCAAGGTAAGTGCATGCTAAAATGCAAGGTAAGTTGATTTTTACTGTGATGAATGTATCTCTCCATGATGTATAGAACGTTGTTTCCAACTAAATGATTCACTATACAACTCAACAAGAATTAATCTAAGTACTATGTAAACCTAAGTATTTGACTTTTAACTTCTGTGTGTAATGCACAGTATTTAGGATCATTTGCTTCCGTTTCGCTGAGAGACATTCCTTGTCCACACCTTAGAATTCAGATTTTTTAAAAAAAATTACAATCTAAGTGCTGTTTAATAATGGCTGTTGATTTTCAAGACACTCCCCTACGCAGTCAATAATGCTCACAGTCGCTCTTATTATAAGGTTTGCAATAGAGTGCATGGAAACTTTAGGGAAAAAAAACCCTACGTAAGCTGAATGTTTCCAATGTCATCAAATCATTGAACAGCAGCATATATTTACCAGTAGCTTTTCAACAAGATCTTTTGCCTTGGGAAAAAATTTTTCTGGAAAGTCATATTCCAACTTTATTATCTTCTGGAATATAAGGTATTCATTTCTGCAAAAGAGAAAAACATAGCTCTTGTTATTAGTTCTCCATGGTTCTTAAACCTTAACAGTGCATAACCTGGACAAATATTAAACGGGAGATCTACAAGTTAAGTCAAATTCCCATAAACCTTTCCAGGGTGAAGGGGTACAGTCTTCCAAGTATCTATGATCCTGTAAGCACCAGATACTTGAAGAATAAGGAAAGTTCAAATGGCTCAATGCAGAGGTGCCTCATACCCTCTTCATGTAGGCATAGTTACCTTTATGGTATAAATTACATGTGAAATCCTAGGATAAATTAAGGAATCTCTCTCAGAAACTCTAGTTATAGCTGTCTAAGCATCTTCATGACATCAGAAAGGACAAATAAAAGCAGGCATGACATTAACACCAACATTGCACCATGAAAAGTTGTAGTCCAGAACAGGTAGTAAGGTAAAAGCCAAAACCAAGTCAACATATGTATGATCCACATAATTAGCTTAAATCTCTTACCCAGCTCTAAATGGAGGCAATCCAGCTACAAGCTGATATATTATACATCCCAGAGCCCAGAGGTCAGAGCTTCAAAAGAAAGAGGAAAAAACATATAGTATGTTTTCCTATAAAAAGTCTTTAAACTGTAACTTTAAAAGAATTCTTAAACTTCTGCTAGTTAGAACATAGCATGAACACATTGGACAAACCTGCCTAGCACAACTTCCAACAATTTCATTCATTGACAGAAGAGCAGGCTAGCAATACAACTTTTTTTTTTTTTAAAGTATACAGTAACCATCCCACAACAACTGACTACAAGCACATGTGCAAGACAGCTGAATTCTCAAAGTAATTAATGGGTATGTAATGAGACTAAAAAGAATATTTATTATCCACTACCACAATTCAAAGATGCATTCAACTGCATGCAATATATGCTCCTTCAGAATTAAAATCCTTTCCTCTAAATATTTTAGGCAAAAAAAAAAGTCACAAAACAGCTTTTTCACTTAAAGCTTTTCTGAAGACACAAACAAACAGGCAGGCTATATGGTACATGGGTGAGGGAAAGTCTTAAGTTTTAGTGTGTTGGCCTGAAAGAGCATTTTTAAATTATTTTACCTGGAGGTAAACTATACATAGATTTGATTAAAGCTTAGAATTCCTCATGGAAGACCAAAATACTAACAAACACTCAAAACTACTCAAATTAAGAGTTTTCTGTAAAGATGAAGCATTACGTAACTTCTAAAAAGAGTTCACGGCCTGATGAAGTCTTACCATTAGCCAAACCAGTCAAAACCTCTTTCCTAGTAGCAAAAGTGGAAAGTCTAATGGTATTTCTACCATTTCAAGAAATGCTACCACAAGTTAGCACAGTTATTCATAGAAGAGATCTCTTTTCCCTATGATGTCAATGATTACTTTGATTATTCTTCCACCATTGTAATAAAATAGATATACAACAGTCTGTAGGTTACCATCAAGAACCAATTTAAATTAGGTAAGAAATTTCTTAAGGGTATCACTCATACCAGGTACAGAGATGAGCTTTAAACCATTGCAAACCCCAAGTAGGGCTTAGCAAAGATAACCACAAGTTGATCTAAATACAAGTTAAAGAAAGCTGTAGCCTTTCCCCTAACTGACAGAACATGACATTCTGTTGCTTTTACAGCAGGAATTACCATATTAGAGCAAGCTTATATAAAACAGAATTAAAATAGTTATATTATTTGGATAACAGAAAAAGTTTTTCTGATTTATTTATGGGTAAGAGAAATCCAACTTCACATTACACACCTTCTCCTGACAACACCTAATCCTGTCTGTAGAACTCCAGAAGGTAGATGAACTGAGGAAACCAGCACTCAGACAAGAAGGAATACTTGTTAAGAAAAAAAAATATTTCAAACTCTCTTAAAAAAATCTTTATACTCAAGCATCTTGTTTCTCTGAAATACTAAGCTCGCTGGCTTGCTTTATTTATCCCCTCCCCACCATTTGACAATATCCTGACAGAGTCAGTAAAGTTCTGACATACAAGAGAATCCTCACCTTTTACAGGCAGATTTCTCCGTCAGCAGTTCTGGAGAAACATACTGTGCTGTCCCTACAAATGAGTTTGCCCGTGCTGGTAAGAAAATGGAAAAAAATAAGCAAATACATACTGATGGAGAAGCCAACCTCCCCCTTACCCCCCTGCCCCCACCCAACAAAAAATACCCCAAAGGCAATCTATTGCAATTTATGTAAAACGACAAAGAACTCACGGGAATTTCATTTCTCTACCCATCCACAAAACCTACTTGCAAGAGACAAATCAATCTCAGTGATATCTATTTGGTTCAAGAAGCTAGGCATTTAAGCACTTTGTTAGGTATAAAATCTACCAACAAAAGCTTACTACATTCAGGTAAAAAATTAAGTTTATCAAATTCAGTTCAGCCTAGTGCTTTTTTTCAGGCATTGTTTGCAGCATCATTGATTCACAGGTTAATACTAAGCAACTAATGACACAAGAATTCTATAACCTTCACATTTGAGCAACTCTGATAATCACTGGGGTTAGATACATAAGCAGAGTAAAAACTTACTGTTTCAGCTGAGCCACAGTAACTATTTGTTTGTATTCTAGTCTTGCAGATGAAAAGTAATTTGAAATAGTTTAACTTCCCACTATATTTGGTGATCTAGCTGGCTATACTACTACACCAAATATTACCTCTTCTGACATAATCTAAGCAGCGACAGTTCAAAACTGTTTCAAGATCTCTCAGTGGTTTTGTTAGATAAGAGGTAATGATATTTAAAGGTTAAAATTGGGTAAATACAACATATGTACATTTTCAAAGGGCCACTTGCTATAGTTATCTGTGTCACATTATGAAGTAAATAATGGCATACCTTGTCTGCTATCTGCAGATAATACTTTTGCTGTTCCAAAGTCTGTTATCTGAATGTGCATATCTTCATTTAGCAAGATGTTCTCTGGCTTAAGGTCCCTGGAAAAGGCAGATTTTTATATTTAAGCAGCACACAAATTAAAGTTGCAAAACTGTCTAGTGACTTGCGTATATAATACTATCATAAATGATGCAGATATTCTATAAACATTGTTATGTCAACTTTCCTCTAACTTGTACCTGTCAACATGCAGACTGCTAACAGATTTTGAAAAGCCCATTAACTAAATTTTTTCTAGAAAGACTTGAAGTAACAAATAATCTCAAAACTAAGCAATTGTGCATCTCCCTTGTTCAACAAAAATGGAAAAAACAAACAAAAAAACCCCCCAAAACCCAACAACAACAAGAAAACCAACAAAAAACCAACCCCAAAATCCAAAGAAACACAAAACCAAAAAACCCCACCCTTCACTCCCAAGTCTTAACTTAAATAACATCTGACAGACTGGTATGGCAGTAACATCTTCTAGGCCTGTTTACTCAGCACAAAACTCCAGTTAGTCAAACAATGGCAACCCCCCAGCCCCAGCTAAATGTCCAGAACAGGTAAGAACTGTAAACCACCAAATGTTTACATTCGTCACATACAAATCTATGTATAAACTGTATTTCAAATAAGTGTGTACCATTTGTATGGACACTGCCTCTGATTCTAAATAAAACCAGACCTCACAGTATCACACACACACAATATATAGCAATATAGAGTTAGATGTCAAGAGGTTCATTAGCAACAACATAAAAAAACCATAGCCTTGGGTTACACTGTTATGGTATTATTTACTTCGCACCAAGTTTCCTCAGCTGACAAGAAAAGATGACATACTTCCCTCCTAAGAAGTATCTTCGGATGCTCATAAAGAAATCTAGAAGCATGGGAGTTGTTTTGGTTGACTGGTAAGAAAAATCAGTGCAAATTCAAAGCTGTTTCCATCAACCACTGTGCAGCATTATTTTCCTCAGATTACAGTCCCCTATTATTGAAAAGCATGGGTTGTGCAGTTGTACAGTTTAAAGTCTGTAGACTAGCACAGAGAGCAATTGGAATGAAGTGATTATGACACACAAGCCATAAAAATCCTGTTCATTTTCCTGTTAACTATTCTCAGAGAGAAGCAGAAAGCACATGAATAGAATGGGCCTTTTTAACAGTTCTGTGTGGGTTTTTTTACATATACATATATATGTATATATATAGTACTCTATACACACATACATATACAGTTTATATAATGTATCCTATACCTATATTAATATATTAATATTATATTATGGATCTAGGATATAGCTATTTATATAGATATATAGAAAGATATATCTGTAGTAAGTTTTCCAGAGTAGCCTGGCATCTTAAAATGTTTCTATCTCATGTCATAGTTCTTAGGCAGCAGAAAATCCCAAGAGCTTTCAGGCACTGCTAGAGCTATGGACTTATAATTAAATAAACTTTATACTAAGTTCTCTAATTGCACAATTTCAGTGTCTTCTTTTGAGTTTCTCATAGTGGCCTTCATATGAAGACAAAAACTTAAAGCAGCTCTTTTATAATACAAGATTTCCAATATAGGCTTAGTAATACTGACAATCATGCTGCATTCATTTTATAAGCATTCTCCCAGTGTAACACATGAGCTATATAACCAAAGTGAAAATGGGACTTTTGAACATTTTTTTTTCCCCCTGTAGAAAATTTTATGCTTTTAGTACTCTCCACATCCAGCCCCCTTAGATTCTATTCCCAATTACTTCACAGAAAAGTATTAGCAAAAAGGACAAAGTGTTTAGCAGTATTACTTTCAGTTATATTTATCAGAAACATAATCATCCAGCTTTTTCCCAACTAGCATCTACTGTTCCATGAACAGCTGCTTCGGAACCTACAGACACAAAAGATTTCTTACCCAAAAATAAGTTCTGCAGCTCAGATTTCTCACATTTACAGCTTTAATTTCTTTAATACACGTGAATGACAAAACATGCTTATCCAGACAATATAATTGCATCAAGAACAACTGCAAAGGTCCTATTAAAAACTTTGCTAAATTTCACCATTTACCTAGTTATTGTTCGGCTTTGTGGAAACTGTTTACTCAGTAAAAACTGACATACATTAATTTTACTTTTCTTGATGACATGTTGCACACTAATTCACACACCAGCAGAATTCTAGTTACTTTTGGTACATATCACCACCAAAAAAAGAAAAGTAGTTAAACAAAAAGTCAGTTTCTGGTTTTAGACCAACTGATCAACCTTGAAAAAGACAAGCTTTTGGTAATGTTAATTGTAGCCCAAAAAGTCTTCTTACTTCTTCCGGCTAGAACAGTTGGTCTAATAACAGAGATTCGCTCTCCTCCTCCTAAAGTTTTCTGTTTAGCTCCTTATGTTAACAACAGTACTAATGCTAATGAAACCCTATTATGCTCTCATTAGCTTTCCAAAAAAACCAGATTTGCTTTAGACTTCACAAAGAACATTTCTAGAAAAAACACCTTGTGCAGAATCAAATGCGTGTTGGTCTCAACTTCGTATTACCTGTGAATTATTCCTTTCCCATGCAAATACTCCAGGGCTGATACAATTTCAGCAGTATAAAACCTGGTACAGGTCTCATCAAATGAGCCGATTTTGCGTATATACTTTAGCAGCTCTCCATTTTTGGCATAGCTAAGTCCAAAATCTGAATGTAAGTATAGTTAAGGTCTATCACTAAACCATTCTAAAACAAAAATCCCCACACCTCATTCCGAAGACAAGAATAATACTAAATATACATGAACAACAGGGAAGAAGTGAAGTTGGTCAATCTGAAACTTTACATGGTAGCAACCCAAAACAACTTCTTAAATATATTAACAACCTAGGGGACAGGTCCCAATTTCTTAGCATAGCAAAGACTACATAAAGGGTTAAATTTGTAGTTTTTCCAGTTAGTCACCTGAATAATTAAACTGTATACATAACTGCCCTCGAAAAGAACTATTTACAGTCATAACTAGCATTCAGCCCAGGTTTAAAATTGCCCCATCATCTGGAAAGTTCCAAAGTCAGCCTAGTGTTCAATGAGCAAATGTGTACATTACAAATGAGAGCCTCTAAGTTCTGTTAGTGCATGTGTGTACATACGTATGTACATACACACACATGATATAGAGCCTGTTATAGAGCCTGTATATAGCAGCCTCTGTGAAAAACACAAATACTTACTGACCCCAGAAACAGACTGATCTATCCTTTTACCCCTGGTACAGCCAATTCAAAGTGGGAAGTTTAGAAGGAAAGTCACATGTTTAACACTTTCTTCACATGAACCAAAAAAAAAAAGCCGACTGCAAACCAATGAGGGTTCCAGACGTAACTGCACTTCGCAATTACTGCTAGAGAGAGAACCTGGGAAATAGTGGCCCAAACAGAAGTTTCAGCTTTCTATCATTCAGATTATTCTGTAAGCACTTCTACATAAGAAAAATGTTAATAGATCTAATTGTTCAAATACCAAATAGTAGTAAATATAGCTGGCTACCCCTATTTTAAACACAGGAATTGTGGTGTTTTACTGTATATAATCAGAAATAAACCATTTCTAAAACATTTCTCATACACCTTCCAATTTTTTAATTTTTTTTTAATTATTTTAAACTTAGATTGTTGCAAGTTGCCCTTCAGCATTTACCACATTGACAATATTTAAGTTATTGTTTTATTAATCTTCCCTGACCCACAAGTCACCCACTCTTCTCTCTCATGGAGCACACTCATCCTATTTGCTTAATTTCTATTAAAAGCATTACTGCAAAAATTGCATGGCAAACATTAAGATATTTGTAATACCTCAAGTTATTTTCATCATTCCTGTTAGACAATGTTTCAAAGGAACCAAAACTGGTGATTGCTACTTTTAAGAAAATGTTACAGCAAGTTTTAAAACACAAAGGATACATAGCTTTTCATCATCCTGAAAGGTGAAGTAGAGTTTAACAAAAAAAGGGTGATCCAGGCGGGACATTACATCTCTCTCTCGTGTCACATATGGCACCTTGTTTTCTTTTATGATATGACGTTTTTCTAGAATTTTAACTTGATGAGAAAAAGACAGAGTGAAAATGCAGGAGGTAAAACCAAATGAAGTCCATCTAAGTAATTTGTTTGGGGGTTTTTTTTGTTAGATAAAATTATCATAAAACCACTAATACTGTCTTTTGAACGGGTGTTTTGTAACAGGAGTACATTGATATTGTATTTTTTAAAAGTTCATTTTGAAGGAGTCAATACTTACTGGCATATTCTCTAGAGCTAGCCAATTCTCGAGCCAAGACAACCTGTTGCCAGAGGAGAGAAAATATATTGTAACCATTCATTAAAGACATATGCTAACATTGGTTTTGATCTTCCAGTAGGTATTTAGAATATTGATTGTCCAAAATAAGCTATCACAACTGCAATCAGCAAAATATTTAAGCTGTGTTCATATTATGCTGGCTTCAGCAAGACCACTGCAGAAATTCAGCTCAGCATAACAAAGCTTGTTTTGCTAAAAGACTTATATGCCTGACTGGGTAATCACCGATTTACTTTTTTTTTTTCCCCCCCCAGAAAAATTCTGAAGATTGTAACATAAGTCACAGTAAATTGCCAAATCTTCTTAAAGGTGAAAAAAGCAACAAGTGTGCTGAGGAGTATTTATAAAAATCTAACTGTCACAGTAAGTTTTCTTAACATAAATGGCAAAGATTGAAAGACAAATTTTATCTGAAAGATCAAAAGTAACAAGTGAGACAGAGCTTTCAACTATTTACAGTTGTTTAGAAAAAAGATTTAAAGAAAGGAAATGAGAGATTTCCAATTAGCAGAAGCAAGGGATAAATTTCAGGCAAACAGTTCTACATTTTTAAAGAGAAAAGGCAACTTAAGACAATCTGAGCAATGACTTTGTAACAATAGATGACTACAAGTTGTGTTTTTCTCATTTTAAGTTTATATCCATGCTACTACCTTGCTAGAATCTCAACATTATACCGATTTTTTTTTTAATCACTGCACCAGACTTGCTTCTAATCCACTTCTCGTTATATTCTAACCTCTTGCAAAATCAGTTATAATGGAGTACTCCAAAGTATTATTACATACACCTGATACTAAAAGTTAGGCATTCAGGAAAAAGAACTTCTAAATAGGGCAGTTTTTCAGGTGAAAGAAGTGCATGCAGTTGCACTCTTTCAGTATTAGAAAACTGAAATCTCAGTCCAGTAGTAAAAAGACACCTTTAATTTTCTAAAAAAAGTTCATCATCTACAAACACACTATAGTTCACAGTTTTTGATCAAGGAAAAATCCTAAATATATCCTAATTTCCTCCTAACTAATAATCCACAAAAAAGAAGAAAAAAAAACCCACAAAAAACCCCAGTAGAATCACAAAAAAAAAAAAGAAAAAGAAAAAGAAAAAACCCACAGAGGTACATGTTAATACCACGTCTCTGCTATTAGGGGCCTGAATCTTATCCACACTATGGGAAGAAGTAATATCAATAAGGAATGTAAATTCTACAGAAAGGAATTAGACCTTAGACAGGTAGCTTAAAAAAAAAAAAAAAAAAAAATAAAAAAAAAAAAAAACCAAAACCACCAAAACATAAACACAAAACCAAAAGCATTAATGTAACATGTAAATATGTCAGTTGCAAATTCAGAAAACAGCAAGGTAAGAAATGTAGTTAAACATCTCAAACTGGAGGAAGGTGGGATAAGAGCAGAGAACCCTCAACAGAGTCTACAAAGCAGAAATAACTGCCAACGTAATTGGCTGACATCATGGCCAATCTCAACTCTAAACTTGAACAAATACTTCAGACTGTCAGACATTATGTCTGCATTTAAGAACTGGTTTCGGTTAGACACTCACCCTTCCTTAAAGCTCCTCCTCTTTTTAAGAGAATGAAGCCTCATTTATAGGTGGAGACAAAACCAAGGAAGGGGGTGGGGTGGGAAATGTACCAGCAATATAGAAGGTGGTGAGCAGGACAACATGCTTACCCAAACATGAGAATTATAATTCTGCCACCACATAACAGGTATTATTCTGAGAAGACCTTGAAGCTGTCTACATAGCAAGTAGATTTTCATTACTTTAAAAGAGCAGAGCAACAACTAGAAGGCCCTGCATTTGTGTATCTGTCAATATCAAGCATGGGTCCAAGAACAGTTAACAGCTGCAGAAGAAGGTCCCGCAAAATCGCAGAATGCTCTGAAGAAAAATGCCCTGAGGCCAGATCATGTGCATCTCTGCTGAATTTGAAATACAGCACTGGCAGCAGGTAGAGTTTGTGGTAGTTTAATAGAAGTCCAAGAAAACGGAATATATTATGACCCTGAGTAAATGATTTTTTTTTTTTAATTATTTTTTTTTTAATCTGAAGCTGTCATTGGAGGCATAGTCATATGAAGGCCCATGCTTTTTGAGATGAACACCTTTCAGTCAGAATATTGGTGAAGATCTTCGGGAGTACAATCAGACCTCTGAATCTACAACCATGTTTAATAAGAACAAAGCATACATTTTTAACAAAATGTTTTGATAAGAACATGAAGATGCATGCCCCACAGATCAAGAGCTCTGGTGTTGATACATCAGAGGATTGTGCTGCCATCCAGAGGAACCTCAACAGACTGGAGAAATGGGCAGGCAGTAATCTCATGCAGTTCCCTTTTTTGAACCACAAACTCCTCCTCCCCCCGGGGAGGAACAATCTCAAGAACCAGTATATGCTGTGGGCTGATGGGCTGGAAAGCAGCTTTGCAGAAAAGGACCTAGGCAGCAGATGAGTCAGCAATGTGCCCTTGTCACAAAGGCGGCTGCATTAGGAGGAATGTTGCCAGCATGCTGGTGGAGGTGATCCTTCCCCTCTATTTAGCACTGGGAAGATCACACCTAGAGTACTGTGTCCTGTTCTGGGCTCCCCAGTAAAACAGAGTGAAGAATCTCTCATTTGAGGAAAGGCTGAGAGAGATGGGATTGTTCAGCCTAGAGAAGAAAAGGCGCAGGGGAAACCTCACCAATGTATATAAATATCCGAAAGGGAAGTGTAAAGAAGATGGAGTCAGGCTCTTTTCAGCAGTGGGCCAAACTGAAACACAGGAGGTTCCATTTGAACATCAGGAAACACTTTTTTACTGTGAGGGTGACCAAGCACTGGCACAGGTTGCCCAGGGAGGTTGGAGAATCTCCATCCTTGGAGATACTCAAAAGCTGTCCAGATGCAGTCCTGGCCAACTGGCTCTAGGTGGTCCTGCTTGACCAGGGGTTGGATGAGCTCACCTCCAGAGTTCCCTTGCAACCTCAATCCTTCTGTGATTCTGTAAGAGCAGCAAGCAAGTTTCCTTCTTGAAGGATGCAGTCTATAGGCTGAAGGCTACAGTCATTATTCTGAGCTTAATGTTTTTAAATTAAAAAAGTCCAGCTGCTGAAGACAGGACTGGACATTATATTTTAAAAATAATAATAAGCAAGTACTGTTAAGTCCCCTCCAGCAACAGTTTGTAACCTGTTCAGTGGCCATGGAAAGAGCATAACCAAGCACCTCCTGTGGAACATTATGAAAGGCATCCCTAAAACTATTGATCAGTTTCTAAAGTCATAGCACTGCAATAATGGACCAGAACTGCTAAGGCTGACAAACAAGGTGACAGGTGGGAAGAACTAACTCCCAAACATGCTCTCTCTAGCACTATCTGAGGCCCAGATGATTATGGTAACTGAAATTTTTCTTG
Organism: Haliaeetus leucocephalus; assembly: GCF_000737465.1. Lineage (NCBI taxonomy): Eukaryota > Metazoa > Chordata > Aves > Accipitriformes > Accipitridae > Haliaeetus > Haliaeetus leucocephalus. Next base: position 10,491,688 of record NW_010972731.1, on the reverse strand, counting down.
TAAAACTCAAAAGAATAAGGCTACGTATGGATTAACGTTTTCACAGTATTCAGTCTCTCTCCTGCTGCCCACCTAAATGCATTTAGTCCCAAGACTTGGGACCAAAAAAACATCTACCAGTGAACAGGTAGCAGAATGCTGGAACAGAAGTTTATTCAAAGTCTGGGCTAGGCCCTATGAATTTCTCTGTTTACAAGGAACATGGTGCTAACTTTCAGAGGCCACAACCAGAAATTAAAAGTTTCTCACTGAAGCAGAGTATTCTGCTATACCCAAGAGGCAGCAACTCTGCTGCATTCTTTAGGGAAACTTGCAAGTTGCAAACTATGTATTTAAGTGCAAATTACTCCTGATGACTACTAGAGGCCTGCTTCCTAAACACCACAGTAGATCGTATAGGAAGAACCAGAAAAACCCAACATTTAGAGATCAACAACCAAAAGGTATATACAATAAATGACAAGTGAAAGATGTGAAAAACATACAGAAATACTACTTATTGTCTTACAATGGGGCAACTACAAAAGCATCAAATGGAAGTATTAATTGCTTCATGGGTTCTTTATGATAACACTTAAGTAATTCATTCTTGTGCAAGGCCATGGATGTGAGAAGTAAGTTAGAAAGAATCCATTTAAGGCTACTAAATACAGAGACACTAACTGTGGCTCATGAAGTCCTTGAGGGCCATGACACTAGAGGCTGAGAAAGAATATTGGAAAAGCGTCACTGTTCTTACTTTCTTCCCTAAGCATCTGGCAGTAGCTCCTGCCACAGACAGGACATTGCACAGAAGTTCTTACCATGACAAACTCCTAGCCCAGTTCCAATCCTTTATATCATAAAATTTTAACATAAGCCATTATGCTATCAAACTTAAATTAGAAAGCAATGCCTCCTAAAAATCCAAGTATCAAGTCATCAGGATGTAATGGAACTTCTGATGAGTTTAAAAGGTACTTGAAAAATCAGCACCTGTATTTAGTGCCACACTTAATTTTAATAGTTAAACTTAAAAGCACTATGTCCCTCTCATTTACTCTTCAAGCTGTTCTCTCCACATTTAAATCTCAGCAATATTACTTGCACAACAAATTTTGAAGTTTATCCAAGATATTTGGCACTTGTTACAAAAAGTAAAGTTACCGTTGAAAAAGATCCTTCACCCAGAATTTTCCCAAATTTGAAGTCATCGGGTCGTTTCTTTCGAGGCTGTGGAGGCTGCTGTCCTGTATGTTGCTGCAAGGAGTTTGAACTAGATCTTGATTCAGCAGCAGTACCCTCCATGTTAGATCCCTGTCTGCTGCCACAGGTGGAAATGACAGATGGAGTGCTGGAATCTGCTTGGTTCCTCACCATTGATGGGGATGAACAGGAGCACAACACCACGCTAGACTGGATTGGAACAGCATCATACTGAAAAGAGAAATGAAACCATACCTTCAAACCACACGCATTTGCACTTTATATCTGTAGAAGCATCAGATAAAGTCCTATTTGAAAGGGTTATCATTAAAATGTCTTTAGGAGGGAACATCAGTATTTATTTTGGAAATAGCAGCTATTAGTTTGTTTAACAACTCTGTTTTAGGTCATGTTGCACACACATGTATAGCCATAAGTCAAAAGTCTGGACACTTTAAATTCAAGAATGCTTTTTTCCAAACTCAAAAAAATGCTCCCTAACACCAAGGTATCAAATTTCACGGTATATTCTCCTATGAATAACATGATCTTTAAACTTTATTTTGTGCTTAGAGACAGAGCCATCTGTCCAATCTTAACAAGTAGTAGTTTCCCTGAAACTAAAAGAATTATCCAGTTATGCAGTGAACACCTATATTCACAAGTAACATTAGTTTAGAGATCCAAGTTACAATGAACTGTAAATGAACAAGTAAAGCAAGAAAACGTCAATGGAGACAAAGGATACATTCCTACATTTTTACTTGGAAATTCACTTTCTCCAGTAGTATTTCTCTTTAATACACATTGGGGAAGTACAGAAAGAAGAGAGAACAACATACAAAAGACAGATCAGCTGGAGGGTTTAATAATCAGCAATATCTAATACTTTTTTGAAGAATGCTCTGGTCCATGACCTTTTAAAACAAGGGAGATTACACTATTTAAGTTGTAATATGGTCACTTAAAGAGATTCCCAATTCCAGAACAAAGAACCAGATATAGCCCAGAAAACAGCAAGTACAAGAAGATACACTCCAAATACTGATTCTTGTAATATACAAAGCGAATCATCATTTAGTATCCTTTTATCAATTTTTCCAAGTAAGAGCAAAGAAACTTGTCAAGCTGCTTTCTCTCCCTGTTGGCAATATACCTCCATTAGTCTGTCAGGTGTCTGCTCCAAATGTTTTACTTGAAAGTGGCCAGAAAACACAGACAATAGGAGAGCTCTGGTGAACTACTTCTGATAATAAAAAATGAAATGGTATGCAAACAGGGAATATTTAAGAAAATTAACACCATGCCTGAATATTATTTTTTAATCTCAGTGTTCTAACATACATGCAGCAGAATGAACCTATGACTTAAGGAAAATCTCCTAACCTCAAAACAGATGTATTGTACAACCCTGACCTAGTCTGTAACATACCTCATGTTGATATTCAAATAAACATTACTTCTGACAAAAATAATTTTTTATCTCATGAACTTCAATTTGATTCAGAACAATTTTCTGCATTTCTATCAGAAATCACTTTAAAAGGGAATTGGACTTGCATTCAATCATGCATATGGGCTTAAAGCACCTAACTCCCCAATTAGTAATTACTCACTTAGCCGTGCTCTATGCAGTAGGGAAAAGCAGCCTTTATTTACTGCTAAACTTCGTTCAAAACTAAGATACAATTCAGAAATACACTTTACTTACACATTTAGTGGCATTACAGAACAACTTGACACCAACTTATTTCTAAGCATGCAAACGTATACTTTCTAAATTGAGATGAAGGTAACAAGATCAAAAAGAGTACAGCTAAAAACTCCATTTTCTCCACTCTCCATAATTCATGTATAAATATCAATTTCCACAAGATTGAAAATTAACTATTATTAAGCAACTACTCTAAACAATATCTTCCAAGGAGCATAAGGGAAGATTCCCTTTCCAGTCTGAGTGCAGCCTACTTGCCCCAGGATCTCTATTGCTTCTTAGGGCTTTTTCCAAGAACTATGACTACACCAATAGCGCAGCAAATCAAGAACAGGTAACACCTTCTTCTATTAGACCTTTGTCTGAGTTTTGTGATACAGCAGAGACTAACGAGGAATTTGCCTATAACGATAGCCATTTGCTACATTTTGTACAGCTTTTGTGAGGACAGAAGGGGGGTGAGCCTGGGGGAAGACTTGGGAGACAGATGGGAGAACTTTGCTTTTTGAAAAGTTCACTAACTCCCTGAAGGAGCAGTATATACCCCTACTCAGAATCAGTTATGCAGCATTCTTCCCTTTGAAGAGGAGAAACTATATTGATGCTATTATGAAAACAGGACATACACACTGAAGTATTATGTGTGCTGTAGGTCACAGTTCCTTTTACGCCTTCCATGCAGATATTTTAGCTTCCCCAGACTAGTTATTGTCCCTAACATTCTCATAGCCCAGCTGAATCACCTTTCCTTCAGACAGCTATGCAAACAGCAGCCTGTATAAAGATACATAGTAGCTAGAATTAAAAAAAGCTTGTACTCTTTCTTATCAAGAGGGCAGCAAGGCTGACACAAGGATGACTGCTCAACAACCTAAGTGATGCCAATATAAGAAATATCCCATTAATTGAAATATAGTAAATAAAAAACACATGCACACAGACTAAGTATCAGGATTTAAATGATGAACTGGTGGTTCCAGTCAGGCTATTCTAGAGCAACTGAGGGTTTACAGGTAAATAAAGCAGCAACACTGTGGGGGATCCGATTAGATTCTGCAGCTAGCAAGATCACCTTGAAAAAACAAACAAGAAAAAAACCACACCACAAAAGCACCAGAGAGCACTGAGAAAAAGGGGGAAAAAAGATGTTGGACCCAGTGTATTTCCTTGCATAGTATCTGAAACTAAGTCACAATGAATATCAAGTATAGAAAAGTCATAAGGGAAGAAGAGACGGGAGTAAAGGGCTTTGTAGGAAGAGATCATTATTTCCAGCCAAGGTATAACGTCATTTAGTCCCCTGACTTTCTCAAAGGAAAGTCAAGATTAAGAACAAGACAGACAGAGGAAGATGCAATAGATTTAAAGTATCAGTTACCTAAGAAATGACAGAACTATGCAACTAGGCATGTTGCACCTCACCATTTATAGAGAAGGTCACTCCTACACTTGTCTTTCCACACTCCACATTCTTGTATAGTATTTTGTGTCCTGTACTATTTACCTCCTCAGTTTTATTTTGAAAGACTCCAAAAAAACACGTCTGCAGAGACTATACATGTTTCTACATATATGTCTTCACATACACCAGAGACAGGACACAGGCTAGTTCATCCAGTTAACCTTGTATAGCCACTCTTGCAAAAATCAGGTTTAAGATTCTGCTTCTGCTAGATACAGACTTTTTTAGTGAGATATGAAGTCAATCACTGAAGAATTCAAAAACCTTCTAAACTGCATCTGCAGTTCTCAGAACCATGAAGATGCTCTCCTTCCAGCAATTACTAACATTTCTCAGCTGGCAAGCCAATGAAAGCACAGACCCTCACACAGTGACAACACACTTACCTACTGCACATCATGGATCACCATGGACCACACTGGTAACCACTAATCTAATCATTCTACCTCTGCTTTTAAAAAACTAGTCCCTAACACTACCTACTTTACCAAGCTCTTCAGGGTGCTGTTTCTAATTTACTTCCATATAAAAATTGTTTCCTTCTTAGTGCAACATACTGTGAGTTTGAAAACCCTAGTAAGGAAGAAAATAACAAATCTGCTGAAGGTTAAGTGGAATTATAGATCAACAGACATATCAAAATCTTCATTAACTAATTTTCACTAAATCACTAGAAACAGGCTTCCTTTTATTTACATGCCATATGAAATCAGTCCTTATATTGTTCTTTTCCCCTCTTGTCTGCAAACAGTAGAAATAAACCTTAAGAGAAGAAAACTTGAATCAGTGCAAAAAGCCCATTAGATATCACTACATTTTTCCTTTTATACTTTCCTCACTCCCCTTTGTCTGAAAAGCCAGTCACAGGCAAAGCTCCCAGCTATCTAAAAGGACCTATACTTTTTGGAATCCTTTTTGCAATTCAGCATTTTGACAACAGCACTACCACCACAACTTTTAATATACCTAAGCACATCATATGCATCAAATACCACACTGCTCTAAAGCAAGTACAACCACAACAACTGCATCTCTACTAGCTTTTTCCCACTGCAAAATCTGCAACACTACTTTGCTGATACAGTTCTACAGTACTGCAAGTATGCTGATACAGTATTGCAAAAAATACTTCTAAAGACGGGGCCTTCTGAAGCTTCCAGTATCTTTTACTTCTATCCTAACTGACATGATACTGAACCTTGAAGATGACTGAGAACATATTTGCTATCACTGAAACTCTACTACCAAGATCTCATTTCTGTTATGAAGAAAATCAGTGAACAGGGTCCTAACCTATCACTTGCCTGACAGTAATACAGTCAGCAGACTCAGTGTTAACTGCTGACTGTATTATTGAATCTCTAGCTGCATTAAGACATAGGGCAGACACAATCAGAAAAGCTCTTCCATCCACTTACCTATAAGGCCAATTTTTTTGGAAGCATACCTTGCTAACAGAGAGTATTATTTACACAAAGCAACACGAGGTCTATACCTCAACTGGTATATTTGTTTTGATTATAAACAATGCTGATGAGACTGCATAAGCTAGAACATTGGCACAAGCCTCTTACGAATGTTTTTTATGGTAAAATGCATCACAGGTCTACTAAATGAAATAATGCAGATAGACATCCATAAAACATTTGACTTGGCATTATATAACATCTGAAATACAGACTACTGTTGAGGAAAACGAATATAGGACACGTTTTAAGTAAAATTGGTTAAATTCTTAAACAACTTATAATTAATAGTCATCCCCAAAGAAGGATCTCTTCCAGTTCACAACTGAATTGACTCTTAAACCAAAAAGGCTGAAAGAAAAAGAATAACTGCATAAATTTAAAGACTTGGGCGGGGGGGGGGGGAAAGGCCACACACCGTTTGGCAAAAAAGTATATCTCTTACTCAAAGCAACCCACAGCTTTTGGTAAATTAGACAAATCAGTGAGACTTTATTTTTGTTTCTACCAAAACACTACTACAAATTAAAATATGGTCCAAGAACTTAGGCATAACAGTGGGAAACAAGTGGACAAAGAACTTAAGCTAGTCCATACCTGAATATACAGAACTAAAAAGCATCAAATAGGAAAAGCAAAGCCTTACTGCCACTAGTACTGTGCAAACATTAAGGAGAAAACCAAAACAAACCAGTTTCAGGAGAAAATCAAGACACTGAACTCCTGGAAAAACATCTAATCACCTGACTAGATTAAGCTCCTGAAATCTGTGTTCATTAAAGGATCTGACTCTTTTAGCCTTGCGGTATCAGAGAACACAGAACTCCGAAAATTATGATCGCCTGCAATTCAACACAAGTCTTACTGGATATAAGAATTACTGCATGATGTATGTCCTAAGACTAAATTATGATAAGTATTTCACAGACCATCATGAAGATAAATCAATACAAACATGTATGTCCTACATCAGCAAAGTCTGCTTAAGAAATTATAGGATTCAGAAAGCAACATAGCAGCACTCTAGGATATCTATGAATTAACCTTTTCACTTGCAAATAGAATTTGAGAGGCTTTCAAAACAGATACTACATGATACAGGATAAGATACCCTCCCCACATGTCATAGGATCCAACCACAGCTTTTACATCTGTGCCAAACATAGCCCTTTGATACAGAAACAGAAAGATCTTCCAAAATCTATGAATCTAAGATTCAATGTCTGAATTAATATACTTGCTTCAAGTAAAAATATGGAGTCCATCTATTTATCTGTGCTATTAAGGAGGAATAAAGGCCTTTATTCCACACTGAAAGAAAGTAATTGTGTTCATTGGACAGGTGTTTTGTAGTTTTAGAGACAAAGCTGACTTGCTACTATTTATCAATACTGACATTCTGCTAAAGACAGTTTAAGATAGATAAGGCTTGACCTGAGAGGTTTTATAAATTATTTTGATATTGTCATACAAGCCAAAAATTCTGAAATTGAAATTTATTTTGTATTGCTTATAACTTAAACATTGACAACCTGGGGTCTCCTAAGGATTTATCTGAAAAATGCAAAGGGAACAAATTAACATCTAGGCAGTTATATTTAATATATTCTTTTCATGGCACACTGGTGTTTCAGAGGGTTGACAAAGATGCAGCAACTGCATCTGACACACATCTTGTATCTGTAAAAGAGCATAAAAAAGGGCAATTAACAGATATTATGCACAGCTTTCCCATTGGCCTCCTCCCCCCTCACATCCCACAATGAAAATGTTTACCTTCTCCAGGTTCTCCAATACCTATTTGTGACAGCCTCCACTTCAAAGGCTAGAGTGCAGTACACCCTGGAAGTTCCAGCATATTCCAAAAGAAAAAAAGCAACTCATCAGGTCATATACTAAGATGGGCCTGAATATATGTCCTCAAACTATTCCTCATAGTACCTAAAAAGAGAATGCAGGCAAAAGCAGGGTAGCTCAGCTACAAGAAACATAAGATACAAAGAAACACTGATTCAGAATAACAAAATCCAACTAAAAGCCTCACCTTCCAGGGCAGAGAGCACAGCACAGGTGGCACTTGCCATTACATACCAATCCCATCCAGGACTGATTTGCAGGAAGCGTAATGACTATCACATGATCCCTGTCAATATTCAACACCAGTTTCCCTTTCATAAACTGTGTACTCTGCTACATCAAAGCGACTGCTGTGAATGAAGGCAACCCAGAAAAATAATAGATGGTGTGCCTTCATAAACTGCAGTAAACATCAATTCTCATACCTTATATGCTCATGTCTACTTATGCTCTGGACTTCTGTCTAAAAATGGACTGCCAGACTTTCTGCTAAGTGACCAACAGCATCCCCTTTCTATTAACCGGTTGTACATATGTGTGTATACAGGGAGAAACAATATACTGAATAATTTATGAAACTCCGTTGCATGGCAGTCTCCATTTATATATGCTTAGAAGTTTGTCAGATAATTTAAAGTATTTAATAATACATCTATTTGCCAACATTATTATTACCTTTAAGGAATTAAAATATTTACCTAAAAAAGAGAAAATCCATTCATATGCCTTAAAAAGTGTCAATAGATGCTGCCAGACTGTCTCATCATTATAACATAAAATCAAGCATGTAATGGATGAGACAAAACTCAGATTAAGCCGAGCCTCAGCAGTGCTCCTGAATGCATTACACAACTAGTAAACTGTTCACTCACCTAACAGGTTAACTTTGACACTCAAATACATACAGCCATATTAAAAAAATTAACACACCATAGTAATTGGGAGGTATTTAAAAATATGTACTCTGCTCACACTTTCAGCTTGATAGATTACATATCTCCCTGGTCAAGAAGGAATACCACTACACCGGAACAGTAAGGAAACCAGACTTGGAAGTATGCTTTCAGATTCTGAAATCTGAGGAAAAAAATGCCAGAGATTTTAAAGAACCACACTCAACATTCATTCATTGAAAAGAAGGAATATATTAGAAAAAAAAAAATGTAACTGAACACTACATTGGCAAATACCTAGTCTTCTCTGGGATGAAAATATTAAGTCATACTTTAATGACTTATCTCTGTGCAGCAGAGTGCAAAACACAGCATTAAAAAAACCTAGTAAAAAAAAATCTGATCAAAAGGGGTGGTATTAAGGCATTCGTAAAAAAACCCTCCTGTTTTTAGGTACTATACAAAGCAGTTAATTAAACAAGCTGGTTAATCTTCAACATACCACAAGTGAAGTTTATATTGAAATGACAGATCTTGTTCAACCTTTCATAAGGCAGATAATTCAAATGTCTAACACAAAATCATAACAAATAAAAGCCAGAGGCATTTCTAAGAACAAACACTCCTCTCCAAAAAGCAAACGAGGTACTTATTAAAAACTGTACTAGGTTACAAAGATGCCAAAGATATTTTCCCAGGACAACAGGATGTTATTTTTCTACAGAGAAGTTCTCTGAAGATCATAGTAAACCATTTTCTTCAAACTGCAGTAAACAAACCCTACTCCAAGTATTAGTTATTTGTACATATTAAAAAAGCATTAACATCAAACATTAATCTTCTGTAGCACAGTGGTTTGCATTTTGTTGTCTAGAGCTGCATCAGCACTCTTTCAAACCTCATCGTCAAATGGTATGCAAAGATTATTGTAGAGAACTTAAGATCTAGCTCATAACCCAACAAATTGCCCATCAACTCCACATGTCTTGAAGAAACTGACCATTACAGTCAGCAAAACAGTCTGAAGTGAAACAATTTGTGAAAATCTATACTTTGATCAACCTTCAAAAATGGTTACTGATTACAAGATTTAAAAGAGCAGATTGAAATCTCGTATTTCAATTATAAAAGCTATTTTAACACAACTTGGTTTTGCAAAAAAGTCATACATCTATGCAGAGTGAAATTTTTTGATCTCAAAAGTTGCTACATGAAAAATCTGTTGCTTAATAGACCATTTTTATGAATAAACGATGCAAGTTTCAAAAGCCATCAGTCGTATAAAAGGAGGACTTTGTTGTTGTTTGAACAGGCTGCCATGCTAACTGATATAAAGAAGTCTAGGTTCTGATCCACCAAAACAACTATGCTCACCTTCATGTGCAGTGTCATTTGAAACCTCTCAAATGCTGGAAGGTAAGCATTCATTGAAGCACTGCATAAAACTGTTCCCCTCCTCCTCCCCCCCCGAAAAAAAATCTCTTAAAGTATCTTGATAGAAATGACCATCATTTAAAAGAAAAGAAAGACTACTTTAAAAATAATGTCCTGGTAATACATTTCAAGAATAAAGATTGTGTTAATGGAAGAGGAAAGCTTGGAGCAGGTAACCCTTCAAAGACACTATTCTACCTAAACTGGGTGGGACCTTTGCAATAGTGGGAAACAGAAGTATGAAAAGAACTCAAGTTAATGTAGTCTGCTTGATATGTTAACAGTCCTAATACAATTTAAAGAGAAATTACAGTAATATGAAGGTAATGTTGAAAATACTTGTAATAAATCATCATAAGATACAGTTATTATTTCAGAGGAAATTTATATAAAGCCCTAGCTAAGCCTGACATAATGCCATGCTCTAATAACCTGTGAGAATCTGATCAGTAAGATAGTTTTTTTTCAGGGACTTTTCTTTGTACTACTGTAAGGCACAAGCAGGTTGTTAAAAAAGACTCTAGTATCTAGCTGGCAGTTGTTTGCCTCATGTTCAAAATCAATTTTGGTAGATACAAGTCCTTCAAAACATACGTTCAAAACATAATCAAGAAGATTAACTTTGAAGAAGAATCAAAATCAATTGTCCCTTCTTCTTAAGCTTTCTGGATGTACATCTTCACAAAGTTCACAGTATACAAAGAACTGTTTTAGAGTTTGGGGAGACACACTGTATTGTTCATATAAAATAATCTCAAAACACTAGAAACAAAGCTCAGCTCTGACACTCCACACCCTTCATAACTGAACTGGTCACTTACCACCAGTTCCTTACTTTCTGCAATAAATCTACAACACAGTTTATCCATAATGAGTAATTAGGAAATCAGATTCATGTTATATCAGCAAAAATAGAATCAACAGGCTCAAGGATTTGGAAGCACAGAGGTCACCTCTACATTGTTAGATTGTTTTGATTCTTCATTTAGCAAATAAAGGTATTTTATACACATGACTGATTTTGTTTCTACAGAAATTAATTTCTCGCACACAGAGCAATGTTGACCCAAACATTTTAGTTAATGCAAATGCCTTTTTCTAAATTTGACAACCTTACACATAGGGTGGTATGTCCTGCCACTAACTTCCAGGATTCTAATTCCAAATTCAGGTAGGGATTAAAGCTAATGAAGATTTGTAAGAACCTGCATATCGGCCAGTTACCCTCTAACCTCCTCTACTGCTAAGCAAAGCATAAGTTCCAAGCACCCTCAGGGGCAGACTATTTAAGGCCTCTTTCCACCACCTTCTTCCCCCCACCCCAAGCCTCAAAACAGATCAGAAACAGGAAACCACAAAAATCTCTAAGAACCTAAAGTCAGCCTATGGCCCAAATAGCTATATATGTAAACAAGCCATTGAGAATTCATTTCACACAAACAGATCCAGGCTAGCTCACAAGAAAACAAAAGCCATCTGTAATCGCAATAGTCTAGATCACATTCTACACCATCAGTTATCTCATGAAGCACACCAATATTAAGAGGTGTTGCGCAGCATGGATGGGGGCTCATGCTAACAAACACAAAAGGACTTCCTATACTACGCTCCTTGCTAGCAATTCTAGGAGGTAAAGAGAACAGCTTGGGGTGAAGAGCAGAGAAGCAGCCACACAGAGGTGGCAGCAATGTACAAAGGTTGGACAGCACAGTCAAGAACTGTAAATTAGATTCTTGCAAGATTACTAAAGAACTAAACATCAAATGTAACACTTCCTTTTCAGAAGAATGTGCTAAGCAAGTTAATCCTTGCAACTTTTCACCATAAAGAGTTATAGAATATTGGCCAGGTGAAGTATTTACAGCTTGTGTTTTAAAGCAGAAAGCAAGTCTCAACTTCAATATTTAGTCACACAACAAACCAGTCATTTCCTACAGCACTGTTGAGTAGAATCCATAAGGTGTGAAAAATAAGGTTCTAGACTGAACAACTAACTTTGTACATGTTGTGTTCAGCCCTTTCATACACTTTAGTTAGACCTTAGTAACCTTCCACAAGCTTACCTGCAAATAAGACATCAGAAAGGGAAGTGGGGAGGGAGAAAAATTAGCTCCTTCCCCTTTTTTGCTTCTTTATTGCATATACATAATCTAACTTGGCCACCTGCAAAGAAGTTTTCCCATTTGAAATACCAGAAACAATAATTCCTTGGCTTCATACAAATTCTTCAGGAAGTTCCAATATGAGGAACTTGGAGAAGGATTTTATCTTTCAAACATAGTATTTTCTAAATTAAGTTTTTATCTTTCTATATTAAAAAGTAATTTCTCACTTGCATATTTTCTGATGCGATAAATGTGCTAGTTCTACAGCAATCCACACAGCTTTTCTAGAAAAAAAAAGGTAAAATACAAGTTTACTGTTAAAAAACAGGGTTTACTAAAATATTTCACCTATTCATGTATCAAACCTATTTTTATTACCTTGCCAGTTTATTACTTCTTCCAGTCTAACAAAGTGGCTGTGCCTTTGTTTCATGCCTTCTGTACCAAAATTCCTTCAAGTACTTCAATAGTCAGCACCCCTTTCCAAGTTTTTCCTGCAATGCTGCCTTCCAACTGATCTGCTTTAGGGAAGTAAAATGAGCCTGAGTCTACACAATGTCCAGCTACAGCAATCTTCTTGTAGAGTTTCAAGAGCTATATGAAACAGACATTACTTCTAGCACTGTAAGTAACAGACCAGTAAACCAAAGAATAATTTGCTTTAAAAAAAAAAAAAAAAAAGCCTAACCACAGTGGATTCATTGTTTAGTTGAACATCACTATTTTATCCAGATTATTCTCTAGATTGTCTCCTTTCCATTAGCTACCAGCACTTCCTATGTTAGAAATATGAATGCATATAGAATTGCTCCTCTTAAGCTTCTTCCATTTTTTCACCTTTGAGCACCTTCTCAACATCTGTATCTTTTACTGTTTTCTATTCCTGCAGCCTGCTTCAGTAAAAGATTTACAGAAAACTTATCCCAGTTAAAAGCCTATGCATGAGTGATAAAGACTAGTCACAGCCTTATGCTGAAAACCCAAGAGAAGAGAATATTAAGTAGACAGGTATATAAGGAAAACCCCTCAAGCCTGTCTGAAAGTTTTATAGCTACAAATAACTACAAACAGAACTCTTACCATAGCCTAGTCTAATTCCTAGCATAGATGCAGAACTTACTCTATTAAGAAACCAGTTCTTTGAAAAGTGTAGTTTATATTAGTTCCGGGGGCAGGGAAGCTAGCAGTTTTGTTCAGACATACCCGTGACCATAGGTTTTATCAGGTCAGAAACACTGGTGGAATCTAATAATCACTAGAGCAGCTGATCCTTCCAGTGAAGATGTTGCTGAAAATGAAGATGTAAATAACCATTCTTCCAGACTCTTGATTTTGAGAGGAAGAGCACTCCTTGATATGAGACCCAATATGCTTATAATGAAGGCATTAACAGCAAATAATTAAGACCATACCGACACCTAAAACTAAAGCAGCACTAAAGTTGTTTCCTTCTTAAAAGTGCAAATCTCTCCTTGGTACCACATCTTCAGAAAACAGTAGAATGTTTTAGGAATTGTCCCCACATACATGAATACAAAAATTAACTGTTTTGGCAGAGGAATGCTGGAATATTCCTTTCAAAGCTGTGCTCTATTCCTCACCCTCCCCCAGTCTTTCGTGTTCATAGTAAAATAATCACAGAACTTATTAAAGTCATTAATTCCACCATACAAACATTAACAGCAACTTGCTCAGAGTCTCAGAAATACTGAATTTCCCATATTTGATATAACCTGAATTACAAAAAGGTTAGCTGAATCAAGCCACCTCCGTCTGCTACTGCCAGTCAATACACTCCCCTGACCAGAGAAATATTAAACAGGATGGAAGAGAAGGAATTAAAAATAAGTTACCCTGAAAAAATAGTTTTAACAAAAATGGTTGTCAGCTTTGCTCTTCATTCATTCTCTCTCTGTATGTTTCTCTTACAGGCAGGGACCTAAACCATATATAGAAAACAAACAGCAACAGAAGTATTTTGGAGAGAAAAACCTGGAAAGAGAGGCAACAAGCAAGGACAGAAGCACAAAAGGAAGCATACTCCCTGTTTAAAAGAGTCCAAGCAAACAGAAGTCACCTCTGATGCTGAGAAGCCACCATATGGAGCTCTATCAAGTGGCAGAAAAGCAAAACTAATTCTTTTAATAATAAAACATTACTTTATTTCATAATCCTCGATGCAGTACTCCATGTCGTCCCCTGTAGGGCTATTCCACATATTAATTCTCATCTTCAGACAACAAATATGATTATGTGTAACACCCTGATGAAACAAGCAGCGAGCAGGAAGAGAAGAGCACACTGAAACAGGACCTCAAGCATCAACGCAGTTATGCCAGTCTCCACGCAGAAGACCCTCCTTAGCCAATTCCAACCGATGAAAAAGTTTTAAGCGCTACAGAGTGGAGCTTGGCAGCTTGCAACTGACAGAAAGAACACAAGACCCAAAGCACAGCAGTACGCACACAAGGATAAGGAACATATCCCTGCCAGTTAATCACACTGACATCAACGAAAGCTGGCAGTTATTTTTGTAAAAAACACTCTTTCGATACAGGAATTTCTACACTAACTAAACTGTATAATCTACAACGTAAACTACGATTTACCATTACGAGTTCTGTATATCAGCTACAATTCCATCCTACATTAGTCAGGGCTCACAAAACGTTAGAGTTTTACACCGTCGGACTAATGTAAACAACCGTGTTTGAAACGGCGTCCCACTGCGACCCTCACGAACTTCCTCACGCGTTTGCTCCCACTACAAGCAAAATCCCTTACAGAGTGACAGGTGGCTGCCCCAGGGCAACAACGCCGGCTCTCCCGCTGGGAGACGGCCCGCCAAAGCCACGCCAACGCCCCGTACCCGGAACCGAGAACGAAGCTCCGCGAGAGGCCGCGGGGCGGCTTCTCCAGCCTCGGCCCCAGCCTCGCTTCCTCCCGCGGAGGAGCCGAGCTCGGGGCGCCCGCCGCCGCGCTCGCTCGCCTCAGGGCCCCGCCGGCG
>NW_010972731.1:10474819-10476551 GCF_000737465.1 Haliaeetus leucocephalus | reverse complement strand
GGGGCCCTCCCGCGCCAGGCCCGCGGCAACCCAGGAGGCAGAACGAGGACCGGGAGCAGCAGCGCCGAGGCCGGCCCCACGAACGGCAGGGCTTTGCCCCGCCGCCCTCCCTGTCCGAGCGGGCGGCAGGCGGCAGGGCCGCCCGCGAAGCCCCACCGCGACCCCGCCGCCGGGCGGCGCGTAGGGCACGGCTGGCCACCCCCTCACGGGCCGGCCCCGGCGCCCGGGCCTAGTCCTCCCCCCCCGGCGCACCACCAGCAGTCCCGGGCGGCCGCAGCGCCGTGCCCCGCAAATCCCGGACTCACCAGGTGGCTGCTGGTGCTGGCCATGGGCCCCGCCCGGCCAGCGCGGCCCGCGCTCCGGTCGCCCTTTAAGATCCCAGCGCACGGCGGCCGAGCCCGAGCCAATGGGGCGCCCGCATCCTCCGCCCGTGACGTCACCCACAACAATCCCCCCCCCTCCCCTCCGCCGCGGGCAGAACTTCCGCGCGGTCCGCTCGCTCACTGGTGGCGCCGTCTGCTACTCGCGTGCGAGGCCGGGCGGAGCGCCCCCCGTCAGCCTCCGCGTCCCCAGCCAAGGTGAGCATGCGTGGTGGTGGGGCTGACGCTGCCAGCTGCAGTTCCTGTCGGGAGGCCTGCGCAGGGTGAGGGCGGAAGGCGGCAGAGCAGCCTAGCAGCGCGACCGCCCCAACCTCCACCTCGCGCTCGCATCCGGGTTCGTGCCACGACGCAAGAGTGCTGTGGGAGCGACGACGTGGTGACGTCAGGAGCGGGCGGGGAATGCCGGGGCGGTGCCCTGGCGGCGGTTGGGGGCGCGGGGCCTTGTTGTTGGCTGCGCCGGTGGTGGCGGCCGGCGCCTGCCCGCGCGAAGGTGCGCTGAGAGCGCCGAGTCCTCATAAATGCGTGTTTCAGTACAGATGTTCGCTCCTAAAAATCTGCCTTCTCTGGGAAAAATACACCTTCCCTGTGCCCCTTGGGTATGAATTCACCGGTTCTGACGCGCAGTTTTCATTCCAAGGCGTTCCTCTGCAGCCTGGGAACCGAACCATTTTTACCCCTAGTAACAAACGTTCTTTCAGGTAGGTGTGCAGAAGGGATGGTCTCGCCCGCCTGCGCTCACCAGCACGGGAAGAGTTTCCTCCCGGGAGCCGGCCGGAGCCGATGCCAACCACCAGCAGGGCCACAGGCGTGCTGGGAGGGATGGGCCGCTTGCGCACTACGCTCTGTAGGAAGCAAGTTGCGTTTGTCAAGGGATCATTGAATTGTGAGGGATTTCTCAAAAGGATGATGCAGGAAAGGACCATCTGGTTTACTGAACTGCATCGGAATTGTGATGGGTTGACCCTGGCTGGACGCCAGGTGCCCACCAAAGCCGTTCTATCACTCCCGCATCCTCAGCTGGACAGGGGAGAGAAAAATATAACAAAAAACTTGCGGGTCGAGATAAGGACAGGAGAGATCATTCACTGATTACCATCACGGGCAAAACAGACTCAGCTTAGGGAAAATTAGCTCACTTTTTATTACAAATCAGCCAGAGTAAGGTAAATGAGAAATAAAAAGAAATCTCAGAACACCTTCCCTCCCCCCCTCCCTTCTTCCCGGGCACAACTTCACTCCCGGATTTCTCCACCAAGCCCCCCCAGCGGCACAAGGGGGACAGGGATGGGGTTTACGGTCATCACATGTTATTTTCTGCCGCTTCACCTCCTCAGGGCGAGGGCTCATCACAC
>NW_010972731.1:10400344-10474608 GCF_000737465.1 Haliaeetus leucocephalus | reverse complement strand
GGAATCTACAAAATACAGATGCTTAGCTCAAATGGGGGATGGGGTGGAGGGCCAGGGCAGCAGCAGTGTCCCAGAGTTGAACTACTTTAGAAAGATTTTTGCAATAGCCAGCCTAAATCAACTTTTCTGTATGATGATTTTTCTCTTCCTTTTCTTCAGCAGACAAGTAGAACAACTGATTATAATCTTCTAAGAGGTTGGGCCCGGGGCGGGGGGGGGAGCGTCCTTCAGGTACACCTTCACTCTTTTTCAGACTGTATCCAAATTCTTGGCCTCTCTTGCAGGCAGTGTTTTTTTCCCCAGATTCTTTCCAACTGATATACATTGTCCTGAAGGTATCATTCCTGGACTTGGATATACTATTCAACTGTGGCCTCATTTCTTACAAGTAGAATGAAATAAGTACTTGCTACTGTTCTCAAATTACATATCTCTTATTATGTGCTATAATAGTATTTGTCTGTTTGCAGTAACATCTCACTATTTATTCATTATTTATATTATGGTATGCTGCAGCTCTCACATCCTATTTCAGTATATTGCTATTAACCTATTATTTCCCAATTTACATTAATACATTTGCTTTCTCTTTCAAAGCGCAATACTTTGCACTTTATGGAATTTCATGTTATTTAGACTGTACTTAAAATTTGACAGAATATTTTTTCTCCTCATTTTCATCTCCCCAAATGACTAAAATCCTTCCCACAACGGTGTCACAAATCTTGTATGCATACTTTCTATTTTGTCACCAAAATTGATGAAAATACTGAATCAGACCAAGATTGAGCCAGGATAGACTCCTGGAATACCACTTGAAATGCTATTTCAGTTTAATGGGAAACTATTAATGATTAGACTCAAATGCATTTTCAAGAAGTGTAATCATTCATTCATAAGTCTAGGTGGTATCATTTAGGCCAACTAGCTTCCTTAGTATTCCTTTAAAATTGAGCTGTGTCAGAAATCCTACCAGAGTCAAATTATGTAATATCTACTTCTTGCCCATCATCACCAAGTAAACTCTTTTGTCAAAGATGAAAGTTGATGTATCAATTTATATTGTTTTGTACTTTTTAATCCTCTAAATATATTTTTATATTTTTTAGTAATTTATTCCAGAATCCTTTTAAAGAATGAAGTTAGGCTAGTTGCTTTATCATTATTTTGGGCCCTATTTTTCCTACATTTAAAGATGAGACTGTTTATCTTTCAAAAGTCTTCTAGGTTTCTCGTCCTGCATGGCTTCTCAGAAATAATTTTCAGTGTTGCAGAGACTGCTTCAGGTAGTTATTTATGGTTCACTTGGGGTTTTTTTTGTTTTTGCAAAAAATACTTTAGGGCAAATTCTGTCTGGCCTTGCAGAATTTAACACACCTGTTAAGAGGTTTAACTCAGATTTTGTGTGTGCTACTATCATCATGTTAAAATGAATCATATTAATTATCTCCATTGTTAAACTATATTGTTCTACTGAAACGGAAAGGGGATGCTGTATCCTTCAATCCATTGCACATCATCTGTTACTCACTCCCTTTCCTGCTCAGTAACGGGCCTCTACTCTCCCTTTTTCCTCAGACTGCTGACAAACTTGTAGATTTTGTTGCTGCCTCTTTTCTATTTAATTTTAGTTTCTCCGTTTGTTTTCAACTGAGCAAGAGATAAAAATCTCTAGTGTACAAGTTTTCCAGCAAGTCTACTCTAAACCTCTGCAAGATGAAGCCATTGGACTCTGCAGCATTGTCTTCATCTCAAAGGATGACACAGCAATGCTTCTCTTTACAGCACCAATGAATGCTTTCCGTGCTGAAAGGCTTTAATTGATACAATATACTGGTATTTCATGAAACAGCTTTAGATGCTACTGTGTGCTTTGCCACCTCTGTTCTGAAGGCACCATACTTTGTTTTTCTATAAAGGAAAATGCTACAGTTTGTCTGATGTTAAGCAGCAGAACCTAGCAACTTGCCCATAGTGATGCTGTTGCCAGATTGTGTTTGCCTCAGCTCACATATGGTGAGATACATGTATAGGCTGTATGGCTGATCCACAGCCCAGATAAGCAGGGATACAAGTGAATCAGAATATCCTGTCAGCCTAAGATAGCCCTACTGGAATAGGAAGTGAGTCTGAACAGAACTGTCGTGATGCATAAGTTTAATTGAATAGTCATGTAATATTATTATGAGTCTGCCCTTCTTCATTCCTTCCTTTTTTTTGTGCTCACAGCTCTGGGCTGTGAAATAGCTGTATTGTTTACAGCTATTTGAAATAGCTGTAAACTTTGCTCTGCGTGATCCATAAATTTTACTAGTTCTGTGATGGGCTTGATGCTTTTCGAGCCTTATAAAAATATGCAAGGACATAAACAAACATAAATGCGACTGTTCAATCAGCTGTGTGGACCATTATCATACTGTCTAGGTACAGAGCCAAAACTGTGAACAGATGATAGAAAAATTTTGCCAGATCAAATGGAAAAGAGCCTGCCTTTTGGCCAAGAGGGTCTGTTTGAATTTGTGTATGTAAAAACCAGCAGAGTGACAAAACATTCAGTAGCCACGAACACTGTTACAGCATTAATGCCCTAAGCTACACAAAAGCTTTTTGCTACTTGGCAGAGTTTCTCCTACTTGCCATACCATAATTCAGCATTGATGTTTTCCCAGAAGTCTCTATTTTCCATGATCCCAGTTTATTTACAAAATTTAAAAAATAATACAACAAATCTTCTGCCTACCCTTTCTTGCTAAGAGTGTCTTATGCTTTTGCCTACTGAAGTTACAAGTCTCTTCCTACTCTGTAAGGTTCGATGACATCAACAGCATCATTCAGAAAATGTCTTTGTAATTTTTCCAAGAACCACATTCAAGTGCAGATACATTCCTCTGCAGTCCTGGGTGCTAATCTTCTGCTGTCACATGACCTCTAAACTGAGACAGCTTGGAAAAAGCCTACTCTAGTTTTAGGTATGCCCAAACCATTACTCCTGTCAAAAAAGTAAACTGGTGTTTTACAACTGCAGTTAATTGCTGCTGTAGCATTTTTGCTATGTGGTGCATGTGTTTGCATTTCACAGTGCAAGCAGTAGAAGCTGTGGAGGCCATGTTAACAGATAATCTCTCTACTACCTACCGAATGTAGTTTTATTTTAAGAAAAAAACATTATCTTTGGAAAATAAAAAGTGTGTAGCAATCCATATAAAGAGAATTAAAATAGGAGGGTAGTCCTACGCAAAATGCAGGAAAAAATGAAATCAACAGAAGTAACAGCAGTAGTATAAACATAATTCACAAAGCAGGTGTAACTGATGTAGCCTTTCGCCAATAACAGTGACAGAAGAGACAACTCTTTGGCACTTGTAAAATCTAGACAAATTAGGTGTCTAAAATACCTTTCCCTTTCTGCCTCTGACTGTAGACATCCTATTTTAAGCATAATTTAAATCCCATTTCCATGGTCCCCAAACATGAATGTGGAGACGGCATTCCCTTCATACACCGATCCATACTTGGAAGCTGCTTAGATGTTTTGCTCCAGCTACTTTTAGTACAAAATGTTTTGAGAACCTCATTTCTGTGTTGGATCAGGAGCATTCATCTACGTTGAGTTTAATCAATTTATGGAAGACATGTTCTGTGAATCTTTCTGAACTACTTATTTAGTATATGGTGGCTTGTGATTAAGCTGAAGTTTACACAATGACCACATTTAAACTTCTAAACCTGCCATTCTGTTTAAGTAGCTCTACCCCTTTGCATTTCTTACCAGTGCGTAAAAGCAGTCACACCTCTTCTCTTCCAGTACCTAGTGCGGCCTTAGTTAATTTCCTGAACAGGGTTGACGGGATTTGTTGAATACCCACTATTGCAGAAGAATACAGATAGAAGGAAGAACTCCTTTCCTGGAGGAAATAATGTGTTGTCTTAAGATAGTTCACTGCAGTGTTCAGAGAGGTGAACTGCACCTCCCCTACCCAGCTGAGTGAATTGCAATGGTGATTTTTTAAGAATTGTCTGCATCTTTGCCATCCACCTGATGACAGACATTTAATTACCAAGCTGAGGGAAAACGCAGAAGTAATTTAGTAGGTTAGAGTGAACCAAAAGAAGCATTTTAGAAACACTACGGGATCTCAATGTTCAGTTTTACAGGCAGGAAGCCTGTGAAAACGGGGCTCTTCCAGCAGGTGGCAATGGCATGCTGCGGGACGGGGCGCTGCCTGCGAGGGCACCGGTACCGAGCCGGGGAGCCGCGAGAGACCGGCCGGGCTGCCCTGCAGCGGCAGGGGGAGCCGGCCAGGCGACCCAGCACAGGCAGTCCCCCACCACCCATCGGGCAGTTCCGCAGGCTCTGAAGAAAGTGGGCAGAGCCCGATGCTGGTAACAAGGTTCATTGACACTCCAGACAAGGTGAGGTGGTGACCCAGGTCCACACTTCAACCAGGGAGTCCAGGAGCAGCAGGGATGCTCTGACACAGGTCCGAGGTCTCTCTAGCAGGTACGGCTGGAAGCAAGGCTACAACATCGGTCCAGGGTCCATCCAGGAGTCAGGGACAGAGAGAAGACTGGAGACAAGCTACAACATCCACCCAAGGGGTCCATCCAAAATATAACCTACCTAAAGCCTAGGTCCAGAGGCCATCCGGGAAATGACACAGAAACAAAACTAAAGACAAATGATGTCACTGTCACGGTTTAACCCCAGCCAGCAACTAAGCAGCATGCAGCTGCCCACTTACTCCCCCCCTCCCCGCAATGGGATGGGGGAGAGAATCAGGAAAAAAAGTAAAACTTGTGGGTTGAGATATAGACAGTTTAATAAGACAGAAAGGAAGAAATAATAATGATAATTATGATGATGATAATAATAATATGACAATAATAATAATAATAGAAGATTTGGAATATACAAAACAAGTGATGCACAGTGCAATTGCTCACCACTTGCTGAGCAATGCCCAATTAGTTCCCGAGCAGCAATCTGTCCCACCTTGGCCAGCTCCCCCCAGTTTATATACTGGGCATGATGCCATATGCTCTGGAATATCCCGTTGGCCAGTCTGGGTCAGCTGTCCTGGCTGTGTCCCCTCCTAACTTATTGTGCCCTTCCAGCCTTCTTGCTGGCTGGGCGTGAGAAGCTGAAAAATCCTTGACTTAGTCTTAAACACTACTTAGCAACAACTGAAAACATCAGTGTGTTACCTACGTTATTCTCATACTGAATCTAAGACATAACACTATACCAGCTACTAGAAAGAAAATTATCTCAGCCAAAACCAGGACAGTCACTCAGGCCTAAATGGAGGTAAAATGGAGCTCCCAGGCCCTGGGCAGAGGATGTGAGTTCCAGGTGAGACTGGTCAGGCCAGTTAAGGCCTATTGTTGCACTTTAAGCTGTGACGCTAAGACACACTAGACACAGCAGTTCTCTCCATAGAGACATGTATTCCAGCTGTGTTCTCACTTAAGTATCTGAATCATATGGCTATGGAAAGCATTTCTGTAACTGACCGTACAGGTACAAAATCACATGTAGCTCTTTGGGTATTAGACCCAGAGAGATAAATTAATTTTTAATACACAGTTTGCAAATGCAAGCAACTATATTGCAGCAATAGGAAAACGTTGACTATAACAAACGTAAGAAGATCAGAGACAGGCATATTGTAAACAAACCCTAGACTTCTCAGTTCATGTACACAAGTTCCATTCAGATTGGCAAGTGACTTTCATGTCACTGGACTACATAGCCCCAGAAATATTGCTGAGCTGGCTCCATTTATTTCTTTAGAACTGGTCCAAGATTTCCCAGCCACGAAAGAATGCATCTCCCTCCCACAGAATGCTGATTAAATAACTAACTTCATCCTTATTTCCAGCAGACAAAAAAACTCAGTTTGGTGGTAGCAGCAGTGCAGATTTTAGGGCATGAAGGTAAGGGAAGGTGATGAGAGAGGGATCATTAGTCTTTAAATGGCATATATGATCTTTAGCTATGTAAAGAAGAAACTGGTATTAGGAGTCAAAAGGTTGTATTACCTATGTATTTGGCAGTGGTGCACCTCCTACTGCAATATATTGAGCTGTCAGAACCACTGTGCAAGCTATTGAAAACTAATCTCATGAAGTTGGGGTAACCAGTTCTGCACACTGAAACCAGGTGAGGCATGCTGCTGATATATGTGAAAGCATTCTTAATTTTTTTTCTCTAGTACTGTGAATCTCATTCTGAATACATCTATTGTCTGGTTTTGAATGTAAAAGTATGTTATGAAAAAGTTTTCACTGAGCTGTCCACATTGATGCCCTGATTCCT
Organism: Haliaeetus leucocephalus; assembly: GCF_000737465.1. Lineage (NCBI taxonomy): Eukaryota > Metazoa > Chordata > Aves > Accipitriformes > Accipitridae > Haliaeetus > Haliaeetus leucocephalus. The sequence goes on along the minus strand of NW_010972731.1, from coordinate 10,468,289 downwards.
TTCTTAAACTAATGCTTTATTTAGACTTGCCTATGCTTACGACTTTTTCAGCATTTGGCAGACCACGTTAGAAAAAGATAATACAAAAGACAACTCAGTACTTGCATTTAGACTGTAATGACTGTTACTTCTGCGCCCTGGCACTGCCTATATTAGGCCTCATATGAATCAGCTTGGCTCAAAAAGCCGTATTATGTTGGGCCTGCAGTACTATATGAATATAAACATACTACTTCTAGACAGAGGCAAATACCGCATAATACTGGGCTGTTGTACATGCACATGATATCTAGAGCTGATGCTGTCACAGCATTTTGTGTGCTGCACTCCATACGCACTGAAAATAGGAAGTGTGTTGATCAGATCAATATGTTCACCAGCCCTAAAATGATAAGATTTGACATGGGGATTTTGTATTTTGTCAATTAATTTGGCTTCATGAGCATCAAAGAAGCAGCAATCCAAGTGCTGTAGTTTTGTGTTGCAACTTAATCCTTGGCTTGCATGTTGTTAAAACCAGACAAAGAAAAGCCCCTGTGTGTTCATTCCCTTTCCTAGCATAAAAAGAACATCCCCTCCTTTTTTCCAGTTATGATCACCAGTACATAAACATGTATGTTGTCAAATATTACAGTTCTTGCTTTATAACTAATAATATAGACCTCTGTACTTGATTAGCGCCTCTGTCTTCAGAATTGCTATGCCTCTAGCAGGAACAGATCTGCAGATTAGATTAAATTACTGAAGATTAAACAGATTATTTTCAATTTTGGGTGTTTTTACTGGCTACATGAGTGAACATGTGGATGGCTCTGTGAAAGAGCATACACTCTGCTGAAGGATGCTGGGACACTCAAGAGACTATGCTTGTCTGGAAAGGCCTGTGCTAATAGAGAAAGACTTCTGCAGCACAGGATTTATGACTCACAGGAGCACAGCAATACAGGAAAGATGGAGTGATAGGGCTGTGGAGCTGGAACTGACAGAGTTCACACTGGGCAGTTTGTAAGATGGCGCTGCTCTGAGTCTAACCAACATTCTCTATCCTTTGTTTACACAATAACCAAATTTAACAAAAGTAAACTAAAAAGAGCAAGTTTGTTTCTTTTTGGAATTACTCTCCTCCTATCTGCTTACTTAACCAGGAAAAGATTTATGGCTTTGTGGCTTTATTTGGCCATTGACTAATGGCAGTCTCAGGAAAAAAGATTGCTTTCACAAGCTTGGCTTCTGCACCTTTGAGCAGGCATTTGCAGATCAGTGATCTTGAGCCCTGAAGCTCAGGGCTGCCGGGCATGTTTCAGCATGCCAAACACCACTATTTGATGCTTGCATTTTGCTTTGATGCATTAGAAGCCACACTGTGAAGACAAGTCATCCTAACTGCGAGGGCACAACAGGTTGAGTGCTGTGTGTTAATGTTTGTGACTTGTTTGCTGCTCTTTCAAAATGAGTTTGTGTCAGTGCTGATACCTATACTGTTGAGAAACATGCAGTCTGATCTTCTTACCCCCTCGAAATGAGCATGCAGATGACTAAACAACAGAATGTCTGACAGAGATACAGCTGCTATCACTCAGTACTGGGAACACCAACACATCACCAGAGGTATAGCTATTGGGTGGGCACTAGCAGAACTATACTGGTACTCACATGCCATGGGATAGCTCACCATGCTGGTCCCCCTTGGCTTTATGAGCTGTAAAATATATCTTCACTCAGGAGCCGCCTTATCCCTTTTTCTGTTGCTAGTGGTAGCAGCAGCACTGGCTTAGTGCTTTGGTCTGCGAACTAGGAAGTGCATTTAGTTCTTCCCTCTCCTAGTTCTTCTGTAATGTTTTCAGACCAGCTTTTCCTAATGATTCATATAGTCAGTGTTTTCTAAACTAAAGTTCTTTCCAAAGCTCTCGGGCATTAACTTCTGAAAAATCAAAGTTGCATTAATTCCTCTGCTTTATTTACTTCTGAATAATCATAGCATTAGTTCTTCTACTTTATTCACTTTAAGGAGAAAAAAAAACCAAAACACAAAACAAACCCACAACTAAAAATCTTTGTCACAGAACATTTTCAACTCCTTAGCGGCTTACAAGCATTACTTAAATATCTTCTGAAATTGTTTCCTCTGACAAAACTCAACAGGAAGAAAAGAAAGGGGAAAATACTGGCCACTTTGTTCTGGTTGCAGATGATACATACAGCATACACTCCGTAGTCACAGGAAATGAAAGGCTTCAGAGGCTTGACCAGAGCCCACATTATGTCTCCTTACCAGATGGTAGTTCTCTGTCTTCCACTATATATATATTTTTATATATAAATATATAGAGAGATATAGATATATATCTCACACTTAGAAGGAAAACTCAGCGTTAGAATAGTTCAGAGATTCTGGAAGAAGCTGTGAAAAACCATAGCTTGAACCTAATACCAGCCTCAAGCATGACACAAAAAAACCCCGAACAAAAACCCTAAACAACAAAACCCAAAACACAAAGCAAAAGGACAGAACAATGGGCTTTTATGCACTGCTGTTCTAGAAAAATTGTAGTTTTTCACTGGCTGAAAAAAAATGAGGCTTTTACTGTTCCAAAGACCTAATTGTAAAGCAGAGGCATTTTGTTCTTTTTTTCTGGCTACAACAACATTGTCTATGGTACCTTTCCTCTTTGCACTTTTCCCATTTTATAAGTAGCTGCATAAAAGCAGAAGCAGCTCCAAGTTGTTAGAGTTTCACCTGGATAACCACTGATGCTGCAATATCATTTCAGCCCTTTAACCATCAGCCTGTCATCATCTCCAGACTCAGTTCTTACAGTCTTCCTGTCCTGGCCCAATGGACACAGACAGCAGCATCTTTGACTTTTCATTTCTCTCAAGTAATTTCCTACTACATTCAATCTCTCTATTTCCTTTTGCTTCTCTATCTCATTAAGTTTTGTGGTCTCCATTCCATAGCCTTACCTGCAGCTCCTTAATCACATCTGAATATAATTGTTCCCATTCTCCTTTTGCTAATATTACCAGTACAGAATACGTTGTTAGCTGAACAAGATTTTATGAAACTGGCTCAGTTTCTGTGCAAACATGTTCATAAGCAAGGGCTGTCAAGATCTGAGAGATTTAAGATACAACTGATCTGACAATTTCAGGAAGCATCACTCTAATTCCGAAGATTTGAAATTTGGGACACCAAATCAAGCCACAGTAGGGGGTCTAAAAGTTTGGCATCACCAAAATCCTTCAAGCATGTGGTCTTGTTTTACAGATTTTCTTCTCCAGAGGAAATTATAGCAACTGTTAATGACAATAACACCACATTCTTCTAACGCCATTAGGTTGTGGTATAGTATAAAAAGCACCCTTGAATATAGTTTTTACAAGATAAAAAGCACAAAGGAGTATAAAGGGGATATTTTTTTCAGATATCAGAAAAGCCCTTTGCTTACAACACTGAAAACAAATCACTGCTGGCACCTCCTGTGGCTGTCACACAAGTTGGGTGTAAACTCCCTATTCTTTTGCTGCTTTTCTCCCAGATGGAAGACTTCCCCCACTAGTTCTCTGGCTTAGCACATGTATTTCGGAAGGGTGTCTTGATCTACTTTGTTACTTATAACTGAAATCTTTCTTTGCATTGTCAAAACTGATCAGTGCTAACAGTCACCAGAGAGACAAGGGAAGCACTCCCAAAGCGGAGGGAATGAATGTGACTTGTATGCATGCACGTGCCAGCTAGTGTAGATGCACTTGCACACTTTTCAGTATGCTTGCTAAAACTGTTGAGCCCTTTACATCTAGGAGATGTAAATGAGAGTCCAGGAATCTGCTTGGTGGGTAATCAATCATATATAGGATTTTCTGTGTCTAGGGCAGAAAGTAAACTGCCAGAGATTCAGCTCAAAGTTTGTACCTGTTGAGCAGATAGGCAAAGGACTTGTCAATTCTGGAGAAATAATAAAAGCCCTGGAAAGGCAGTGGGCCTGTCCTGTTTTGTAATTAAATAAAGCTCATTTGTGCTATTTTTGCTTTTCACCTTTCTCCATTAGATCAGCCCAGCCACTTAACCTTGGAATAAATTTTTGTTAAAATCAAAGCAGTACATGGGGCTTAATTACTGCAAAATAAAAAGTTACAGCCATTCAGGATAATAAAGAACAAGGCCCACTGCCTGATTATCTTTAAATAGTGCAATTATAAATTCTGATGAAATAAAGAACAATTTGAAGTCATCAATATCATATTAAAAAGCAAAATTACCCTCTTTAGCAAAAATTGTTTATCATGGTTTTATGAAAAAATGTACATAGTTTTAAAATAACAATGGAGTTTAAATCATGGTTCAGCACATTGCAAATATTGCTGCTTTTGAGAGGCACAGAATTGCAATAACTCTTTTTGAGGAAAAACAGCAGGTCTGCTACTGCTTCCTTAGACTAGGGGGTTGCTGGACTTCTGCTACTGCCAGGAGGTTAATATAGGGAAGGGCATGGTCAAGTGTCTCCTGAGACAGCCGATGTTGCTAGAGTCAGGCCTTGCCATGCCTGTAGGGGTAGTATTTGCTAGCCAGAGGAGTTGGTCCCAATCTTCTTCTGAAGTACAGAAATTGAGGATTTACCTAAAAATGCTACGTGTGTGTAATTGTCTGCACAGTCACCGTTTAAGCCACTTGGGAAGACAGTGTTGGGAAGGTGAGAGGACAGCACAAAAACCTTTGCAGGCAGTATTCCTCAGGGAAGGTCACTCTGATCATTCTGATGTTTGACAAGACTATTACCTTTGGAGAGCTTCAGTAGTTCAGCAGAAATCAAACCTGTGGTATCATTGTCACACAAGGTACAATAGTCACTGCTGCTGAAGGACACATTTGCTATCTCTAAAGATTCCTGAAGCATAAGGAAGTCACCCTTTCCATACTGTGAGTGAGGGGGATAATTCCTTCCCATGCTAGGGGTCTCAAGGTTGGCTTTAATTATTTCAGAGATTTTCAGGCCAACTGTATCATCTGCATGGTTTTGTGCAAACAATATTCCCAGCCTCACTTCTGTCTCTTCTGCTCTTACATACCTGCTGGGAACATACTGCTGGCTTGGACCTGAGGCAAATACAAAGTTTTCTTCTGCAGCAATCAGATTTGTGCTTTCCATAGTTTTCAAGGAGATCTGGGAAATCAGTTCTTGGGTGTTTAGCTCAGAAACTCCATCTGCAGTCACTTTGTTTGAGTTCCTGGCCTCTTCTCTTCCAAGTTGGCTACAAGCCTCGTTAGGTCCAACCCAGTCCTAGTGAAAGGATCAATAAGTTCAGGACATTTTGCTTAGAGTTGGAGTTTGCAGTATAACTCTTCTTTCTATATGGCTTTGGCACAATAATCCAGAGATTTAGTGCAAATCTACTGGGCAAAGTTAGAGTAATAGGGTAGAGAATCCAGCTGCTAGTTTCACAAGATGTCACAAGAAATTTTCAAGATTTTACCTCCAGAACATACTGCAGCTGCTTGTATTGCTTTGTCTTTGCAAAGACAGGGTGCACCTTTCATGTTCAGCATGGATAGGGAGTGACTGACGGGAGGGGTTTTATTTCTGAGGACAGAGAAACTGGACAGAAGCTCTGGTGGTTTAGCTGGTATGTGGAGGCAGGAAACTGAGAAACTATAAACTCCCAGGAAGACTGGAACCATGTGTCAGTAATCCTGCTCAGGAGCTAGAATGATTAATCCCAGAAAAAAAGTCTTCCTCTCATGAACTGAGGGTCATAAGAAAGAAATGAAACTTACTTCTTACCTTAAAATTCCCATTGTGCAGATTATAGAGTGGCTGAAAGAAAGCAGCTGGCGTGGGAATGTTAAAGCAGGAGAGGCTTTTTGCCCTGAAGTGAGAAAACAACACTTAAAATAAAAAAAACAGACAATTTTTTCTGTATTCTGTCTTTATGATACAGCACACTGATTAGATGAAAGCCCCACACTTACGCTAGAAAGATTGCACGAGAAGCCCATTTCACATGGTTTCTGACATCTCGTGCAATTGTTTTCTGCCTCCTGTGCATGCATTTAAAATTTCTAGCCTGAAGCATAGTCTTAAAAGTTTCTGAGGAATGCTATATGCTGCAAACTCAGTACTAGTCTATTACTCATTATATGCACCGAGCTATTTCTACATTTGTTTAGCAACTTATTTGAGCTAAACCACTGTTTCTGGAAATGTTTTAGAGAGTTCTAGTTTCAGTACATTTAGACAGAGAAATTCTGCCAGACATCCTAGTCCCTTTGTTATCAAGTCTATCCTGTAAAAATATTTTATCATGTATTCTGTTTCTCTAAGAGTGATATGTATATGGAGCATAATAATGTATGTCAAGGCAGAAAAGGAAGAGGTAGGAGATTTACCTTTGCTCTGCCAGCATAAAAAATTGCAGAGGATGGTTGAACCAAGGTTCTAGAAACACTTTTTTCTCCATACAACTTGGTCCCAGAACCTAAGAAACACTGAATCTGAGTCAGTGTAGTTTGCCTATATTGGTATTTTATATACTGACTACTGCCAGGTATGTCACAAGTAGCTTCAAATTGACATCAGTTTAACCAGCTTTACAGATTGCTGTGTGCTTGCACTTTTGATTTATCTACATGGAACTCAACAAAAAAATTTCCATTGGTTTAAATTTCTTTAACTCCAAGACACCCTCAACGTTGAGCTTTAGCTGAGTTTGGGTGCTACAAAAGCACTTGGTCTCCTTAAGGATCCCATAGTGGGTCATTAACTATCATCAGCCAAGGAATGTCATGTCCCAAGACTGTCAAAAGAGCTTTTGAAGACGGTTGAATCTGTGCAGGAGAAACAGGATGCAAAAGGGATATAAGGACACTAGATTTACCCTCTTCAGGCTATAAAGATCAAGGGGAACTTAATGAAAAACTGTAACATACCTTGAAGAAAGCTTGCAGTTCCAACATAAATAGAGTAGAGTGCCAAAACTCAGAGGAATGAACAAGAACTGCATAGTTCTGGTATTTAGGATCTTTTCAGACAGTTTTGGTACACCTAGGAAAAGAATCAGCACAAAAATAATTGAGCAAATGTCTGGAAGTCAAGATAGAAACCCAAGGAACCGAGCAATGCAAATGAAACAGGCTCCTAAAGACCTCAAGGAAAGTTATTTGACTACAAAAACTTGAAGGAAGCTGGTTCTGATTTGAAAAGCTTCATTTTACCAGGTATCTTCCCTTTTTTGGACCATGGACATGAAAAGACATTAATTAAGGTAAAAATAACAATCTTTGTACCTGCTCTTTGAAACACTGTTGTCTTGCTCCACTCACTCCACTGACTATGGTACGAATCCTCATTTTCAGAAATTTTGCAGCGAACTCGTGCAATGTAAGCAATGCCACTGCGAAGCTCTGTGGCTTCAATTTCTATCTGTGGCAGTGAACTGGGTGGTGTCTTGTTCAATGCGATCTGCAAAATATTACAAACAATTTCTCTTAACAAGGCCAGGCAAAGGGATGGTCTTTTAAATACTCCTGTCCCCACACACACACCCTGGCCCCCCTTTTCTTTTCCAAATCCTCTTTTCTTGGATGCAAGAAGAGGGCCTACATGACGATGGATGACTTCTGAATGCAGGGTTCAGGAGAAGAAGATTGAGCAATCTTCAGTATTGATGTTTTATATAAAATCTTTCAGCCTTGATGTGGGAAACCAGGAAGGCCAGCTTAAAACAGCCAGCTCCCAGAAGGCCCTGAGCTGAGTGGCAAGGCCACTGCACCCGAAGAGCAAGGCAGTATCAGTGTGTGCCTCATCCAGTTACCTCCCAGGACATGCTGTACTCCTTATACTGCAACTCATACTGAAGAATGTCAGCGAGATACCAAGGCACACTCCACCATATCTGACACTTGCTGGCAGTGGCGTTGCTCTGGATGTTCAAAGGTGGATCAAGTTTTACTGCAAACAGAGAGGTAGGGTTTTTCACAATATTTGGGACATGAACACCACAAAAGGAGATGCATGATACTAGGCTGACTAAAGTCTTTGAAGATAAAGCTGGGTCTAAAGAGTGATACCAAGACCAGCAGTAGACCAAATTAGCTTACGGGGTAGGTCAGAACAGCTATGGAACTGACATAAATTAATGATAACTCAGATAGACCCGGGGATAGTCCTGCAAGCAAAGAACCACTCCTGGTCTGCTTTTCCAACATACCACTAATATAGACAGTCTCTGAGATTTCAAATACTAGAGCATTTCTCTGAAGTACCAGGCCATAGGACATTGAATTAGATCCATGACTTTGATTCCTCATGACTTCATTTCTTAGGAAAAAACCCCAACAATAGAGGCAATCCAGTTGTACATTATCCACAGCACAAGAAATCATGATGCAGATGAGAAGTATACTTGAAAGGTGTTCCAGAGCCAGCCCTCTCTGAAGTCCTGGAAAAGTCAGAATGGAGAGACACTGGGACTGCGTCCTTATTGATGAAGTCCACATAGTGCACTCTCCAGGGATGGGCAGTGGGGCTTGTTTCCACTATTTTCCCTCACTGTCTTTGAGAGTGAGTAACCCTTTGTTAGAGAGCATATCAGACCTACCCCAAAGCTGCTAGGCAGAGCCTCAGCTCTCAGCTGCCCTGGTTCATACTTACTGTGCTTGCGGGGATTGTACTCTGGAAAGGTAATGTACGTGTGATTACGTCCAAAGAAGTTGCCTTGGAGGGAGACTCTATAACCATCTGTTTCCAAGATCTGGCTGGCTAAATGGATTGTGCAGTGGTACTGATTCTGCATGCTCTCTGTGGCAGTCAGTTTGCAGCTGGCATTGTGGCCCTTTGACCAGAGGCTGGAAGAATAAAAGGGCTGAAAGTTTCTTTTCAGTCACATGATTAAGTGCTTTTCAGTTTATGAAAGATGGGTAGCAGCTTAGCACAGCACCGCATTTTGGAAGAACATGAACCTCTTTAGTGCAGACAGCAGAGAAAGCAATGCTGAAGCTGGCTGGGCAGCAGGGTTGAAGAGGGAGGAGGGAGACACCTTTCATAACCTCACTGCTGAGACCACCAAACCTCCCAGGAGCTGCCCCCTGCTCCCTCTGAAAGTGAAAGCGCTGCTGTGTGTTGCTGCCAGGAAAGCAGCTGGTGTAGGGGGGTAGGAGTGGGTGGACAGTTAGTTACAAGTGCACAGCACAGAGCTAACAAGTTGTACATTAAAGCCTCTACTGACAGCAAAACATGTCAGAGGTTGGTTTGCTGTTTGTTTGTGGGTTTGTTTTTTTTTAATAGTCACAAGCTTCAGCACAGCATAACAGGACAAATGACAGAGAACATCATCTTGGGGAAATAGCTCCAAAGAACAGTCTTCTATTACTAAATTATCTAATATAGCCATTTATTAGCAAGTATTTCATGTTGCATGTGACCCCACAATAAACTGGGATACCACAGTTTATCAGCTTGGCATTTTTTCATAGATGTAAAATCCAATGTCATTAAGAGTTAGGCTATTTTTGACTTAACCTTACCAGAACATATGAAGCATCTAATGTCAGCGTGGCTTACCCTCGTGTAATAGTTCACTAGTTATTGGTAGTCAAGACAACATTATTACATAATCTAAACCACATTCATCTCAAGTTAGCATATCACAATGCTTATTATCCCATCACCTAGCAAACTATTCACCCGATTTCTTCTCTTAGAGGAAAAATTATTCACGTAATACTCTAAACCTGGTATTAAAGCTTATATCTCACTGGACTTTCAAAATCCTTTTGTGCATGTATATATATATATTAACTAATTTAGATTAAACCACTAGGGTTTAATTTCTAGGCAACAAGACAAGAAGTGGTTAGAAATTGATTAGGCAGCTTCCTGTGGGATGGGCTCTGAAAGTCCCCAGATCATGGGGAGCAGAGGCTGGGATGGGAAGGCTCTCTGTGCTGAGAGGCCCCTGCCTGAAGGGGACACTGGACAGGTAGACAGACTGCCCTGAGCCAGCATGAGATCACACAGTTGCGTGTGCTGGACTTCTGCTGCACCCCCAAGGCTGTGGGCCCACAAAAGGGTGCAGAGGGAGCAGCTTCGGAGGCATCCCCTCTATGGGGCGATGAGGAGGCAGAGCTAGCTGTGCCACGGGTCTCCACTGCAGAGGGGACAAAGCCCACAGCCAGGCCCCATCTCTGCTCTTCTGCACTCTCCTGCCCGTGCCAGGGCCAGGGCTGCCACAGACAGCTCTTGGTGCGCATCTCTTACTTGGTGAAATGCAGGTGGAAAGGTCCATTGCCCACGGGCTCCTCCGTTGCCCACATGCAGCTCACAGTAGTCACGTAGTTATTCAGGCAGCTCAGGCTGCCAGGGAACTCTGCAGAGGAAGGAGACCAGAGCTGCATTCGTGTATCACCTGATGAAGCCTTGCTCGGTATATCAAATGCATTATGTGCTAGTGCTTTCTTTACTGACACCTCATCTATCCTTCCTCGTGACATTCTTCCTCTCTTGTACTGCACTTCACTGCATGAGATGAGTGTAAGATATAAGGGCAGGGACCTTGGGCAGTGGCTATGTTTTTTCTGTTGCCCAGCTTGTCCGGTATGTGCCCAGTTCCCTAGGCCTGACATTGCCAGCCAGCTGTCCTGGTTCCTAGGAAAGGGCAGTGACGAGATCTTGCATTGCATACTTTAGAGTCTGTGAATGAAAAATGAGCACATTCATGTGCCTCTCTTCCCACAGTGGACCTATTCCAGATCTCCTCTTACCTCTCCCTCTTCCTCCACCAAAGAACAGCACAGCAGTAATGCACAGCTGGAGGCCCAGCTGCCACACATCTCCTCCCATTCCAGACAGTATCTAAAACAGAACAATTGTTAGAAGCAGTTTTGTCAGTATTTGTACCAGGAGGTTGAATCTTTAGCTACATGCTTCTCCCAGCTCTGACATAAGCTGACCTTGACTCTGTCAGACAGGGCACCAGCTCAGCTTTATTATTTCTTCTATAGGAACTCTACTTCTCATGGCAGTAAATAGTACTTTGCACAGGAATCTAAAGCACCAGCTGCCTGAAAGGAAATCTTTAACTCCTGTGATTTTATCGGGGGGGGGGGGGGTGGGGGGGGTTCTATCTTTCCTTCTTCCTGCATTTTTTGGCATCTGATTTATGACATTTTAAGAGCAGTAGAGAGCTGCAGTGGGTTGGAACAAATGTTCATATTTCCCTGTATCATGTTTCTTACTGTAACGAAAACCAGATGCTTAGAGAAAACTGTAGCAATAGAGGAAGCATAGATATTCTTCTCTGAGAACATTCTCAGCCTCCAGATACTTGCAGCTCAGGGGCCTCCCAGACCAGACAAAACTTCTGCATATTCAAGACTTCAATAGTTTTTTCTGTCATGAGCTTGTCCACCACCAGTAGTCACCTGCTGAAAGCCACCTACAGCACAAACACTGCTGCCTGCCTTTAATGATGGTTCTTTTTTATCTTGAGGGAGTTGAGTAACTGGTCTTCTGCACCTCCCTTTTCTCTTCACTAGAAGAACACTTGCTTGTCATGCTGGTGTCACAAAACTTTTGAGAGAGCCTTTCTTCAAGCCACTTGGACTTGTCCTGAGCCAGTGTGAAAGGCTGTGAGGTCAGGAACAAAAACTGTTCTATCCTACAGATTTTTTGTTTTAGAAATTCACCCATTTTGTATCTGAACAAAATAAAGACCTAACATAATTTTCTCTCTCTCTCAGACACACAAACACACATACACAAGAAGCTAAAATTCCAAGCAGATAACCTAGTTGCTCATCTGCAGTGTGGGAATCTTGGGGTCATATTTCCTTCTCATAAGTATTTCCTTGCTGTAAAAAAAACAAAAACAAAAACCAAACCAAAAAACCCAACCTCCAAAAGACAGAAACAGAGGGAATAGCTGATATGCTCCTGGTCAAAGCACTCATTTAGGATATAGAATACTTAGGGCCTAGTTGTTACTTAATTTACTGAAGGATGGTGGAAGGATATTTGAAGTGTATCTATCTTCTGCAATATGGAACACTATCTCTCTACAAGGTTATGCTGGACTCCTCTTTCTTTTTAACCAGAAATTCCATTCTGTGAAGTCTTTCCTAATAAAGTTTTCATTTTAAATGATATTTTCATTAAAATTCTCTGATTTTATGATTTTCCAACAAAGTTTAATATGAAGAATCCTGACCTGATCTACTCAGCAATATACAGTGTTTTTTAAAGATGCTTTCAGTTTGCAATATTTGCCATTACCTTAACACAGCAAACGAGCCCAGCACCTCTGCAGGTAGTGTGCTGCTCTAAGGAGCCCATGACTCAGCCTGGAACTCAGAAAAGATGGAGCGAGTTTGTAGACAGAGACCACTAATAAATATAGACAAAAACAGTTACTTGAAAAACTCAAAAAATGTTGGAGGAACACTGTTTGCACTGCTTGACAAGCATGGACACGGAACTGAGCTCTAGGGCTGGGGTAACGAGAGACTGTGAGAATGATCTGTCTTGAAAGAGCTTGGCTTAGTTATTGCAAAAAAGAAAAAAAAAAAACACCCAACCAAAATTTGCCAGGGGTTATGATCCCTCTTTCAGAAGAAGCTGGGGAAAAGGGAGGGAGAAGTGTCAGCATAGGACAACCACTAAGTACAGCATTAGCACAAGACCAAATGAGTATAGCCTGGCTATAGAATAAGATTGTGGTTTCTAATCAACAAAGGGTCTGAAGTAGTCTTGAATAGGAGTCAGTGAGAAAGAGCCTATGCTTAGCAAGGATTGTGGTATTTCAATTATTAGGATTGTTTTCCTGAACGGATTACATGATCTGATGTGATCAACAGTAGCAGGAGCTGGACTCCATGCCCAAGTATATCCTTCCAGTCCCAGATTTCACAAAGCAAGACAGCAGCATCCACATATCAACATCTTTCCTATAATTATGCCTGCTTATGGTGTCCCTTTTCTGAATTAAATAGTAAAATAATTACAATGTTTCAAAAACTGACAAAGAGAAAAGGAATCTTTCTGGGTTCCACTTCACCACCTCTTCATTTATGTTTTATTTTTTTGTAAATATCCTGTTTTGCTGCAGACCTTCTTCAGAGTGGGGGTTGAGAGGAAGTGTCACCATTAGCTGATTTTAGCTGAGGGAGGCTGGGAGGCATGAAGTCTCTCCTGCTTATCATTCTAATCAGGGTTGCATACGATCTCTGTGATAAACACAGTAAGACTGACTAAATATGAAATAGAGAGAGCTGCATTAAGTAGAATTATACATGTGCTTACAAGAACTTGTTCAGGCACACAAACAAACAAACATAGGACAAGATATATTTCCAGAATATTTCCAGGTAATTGCTACTAATTTGAGAAACTCCACCCCCCCCCCGCAAGACGTTCTTTGTCCAGTTCTGCAATGTTTGAAACATGGCAGACATTTCCTGGCTCTCCAGCTCACCTGGAAACAAATACAGCATGTTTAAATGCAAATTTGTGTGTTAGAAGCCATGAATGTTAGTCATAAGTAGGCTGTGGAAAACTGAGTTCTGAAAGGCTTATCAGAAAATGATTTGGGGAAATAGCACATAACTAGCTGAATGAGAGTCTGCTGTACATTAATGCAATTAGAGGAGCTAATGCACAGACTGTGGATCCATATCAATTAAAAGAAGTGTTATTGCAGCTACATGTAGCATTCATAACACCATTATTAGTTCACTTCTCCTGTTGGGATCCACGCTTTAAACAAAAGTTGCTGGAAAGATGAAAACAGTTCTGAAAAGGGCTATAAGAATGATTTAATCCTGGATAACTTTCCTCAGAAATGAGCAACTAAAGACCAACTAAATCTCTTTAACTTAACCAAAGGAAAGGCTAAGTAGTAACTTCACACCAGCCATAAGTATCTTACATAGGAAGATTATTTCAGGTAGGAAAAAATCTGTTTTGTTTTGGGTTTTTTAAAATCTATTAGAGAAAGATGGAAAGAATCCAGTAGTTAGGCACTGAAGGTAGATACAATTAGACAGAAACAAAGTGCAGAATTTGTACAAAAGGGAACTATCTTTATTGCTGAAACCTTTTGCCTAAACATATGATCCAGGACTTGTAGACTATAAATCTTGGTTAGGTACCTTAAAAAAAAAATAATAATAATAAACCCTTAGCTCAGATGGAAGTCATTAAATTGGTGCAGGACTTAGTTATAATTGTCCATCCTAAAGTGACCACGGTAGCGTTCTCTTAACATCAGCAGTCCTCAACCTTGCAAAGGTAAACCTATAGTACCACATCCTAAAAACCTGGTTCATGAACAGGCCCTATCACTTCTCAGTAACTGCCAGACACTTCCCACTTATGAAGAAAGGAAATAATTGTACATTTTGTAGTGTTCAGGGGAAATGCTAAGTGCAAGCATAGAGACATATTAATGAGGTCATTTGAGTAATGTCTGCTGATGCTTGCAATAAGTTTGGCCTTGCAAGAAAATAGCTGCTAACTTTGTTTGCTAGAATCCTAGAGATGCTCTGACGCCTTTTCTCATCTTTCATACTGACTGTGCTTCCCACCTGGTTCAAGTCACTCAGCAGTGGGAAAAGAGTTGCGACATTACCCTAAGGCAGGTTGAGCTGATGATAGCCCAGCCTGACCACAGATGAACTGTCTTAGCAAGTCCCAGAAGAAAATGACTGCTTTGGTGAAATTCTCTTCCTCTTATGTAGGTCAATATGAAGGTTCTGATAGGCCATGTAGCAAAATTTAGATTGCATATTAGAAAAAAAATTCTTTACTGAAAGGATTGTCAGGCATTGGAACAGGCTACCTAGGGAAGTGATGGAGTCACCATCCCTGGAGGTGTTAAAAAAACTTGTAGATGTGGCACTTCGGGACATGGTTTAGTGGGCATGGTGGTGTTGGGTTGATGGTTGGACTCGACCTTAAAGGTCTTTTCCAACCTAAACAAGTCTATGATTCTAAGAAAATGGACATGGTCAATTCACACCTCAGCTCTTCTTGGTGCTGGACAGCAGACAGCCACAGAATGGGACAAAAATGAGGCAAGTGCAAAAGCACTTTTCAATTTCAGTGAGAATGGATGGGTGAAGGGCTTCTTGGTGACACGGCAGGCATTCATCATTTTCCCAGTGGCCATCATCTCTGAAAAGTGCCTGTTCTTTCTGCAGGAGGAGGAAAGCAAGAAGCTGATTACCAAGCCAGGAAACAAGCAGAAACCAATAAGGTGCCAGCACCATTGCAAGGCAACATCTCATTGGCATGCCCTATATCCCGTGCTAGCAGCAAAGGCGCTATTACAGCAGCTGGGGGACTGGAAGACAAATCAAATCACTAGCCAGGCTGCTTGATGCTTTTTTTGTTGTTTTAACACCAGTTTCTGCAACACTACTGAGTTGTGTGTG
The DNA here is from genome assembly GCF_000737465.1 of Haliaeetus leucocephalus. NCBI lineage: Eukaryota > Metazoa > Chordata > Aves > Accipitriformes > Accipitridae > Haliaeetus > Haliaeetus leucocephalus. The sequence continues at coordinate 10,452,865 of NW_010972731.1, read as the reverse complement.
AAGGCAGAAAAGCCCTGTGAAAACTGTAGGTGTGGGAGGTGTCAGAGGAAGGGAGAAGAACCACCTTCACTCTGCAGGAAAGAAAGAGACCACATGTCTGAGAGAAAGCCCTGAACTGATATGCTGCCACCAATCCAGGTGTTGGTTCAGCAGCAGAAACTGATTGGTGACATCAGGTTCCCAGGTGGTCTCAAGCAGGTTGCAATGGTGTTTCTGTCCTTTCTGTATGTTTCCAGGGCAGAGTTCTTCTGTCTGTTATCTGCTTAAGGAAATGAGGCCTTACAGCCATGCCTTTCCCCTCCCCTCCTGTGGTTCCATCAGCTGTGTCCATGTCCCAAAAGTCATTTCAAGGAATTTTTAACAAGAATTTGTACAACACAGATTTTCCAAATGCTCTCGACTGCTTATCAACAGAAAGACAAGTGATCGACTGTTATTGCTGTATCTGTTTGTATTACCAGAAATCCATATTCAAAGTTCTGGCTAACCCCCACATTCGGGGTCCAGTAGAACACACAATAAAGGTGGCCTTTGCTTTTAAGAATTTATAGGGTAAAATAAATTATTTGGTAGATACCACTGAGAGACAAAGTAATACAAGAAGGTGTCAGCACAGTCTCAGCATGTGAGTAGCCTAGATATTGTCTGGGTTTTAGCAACTTGGCAAAGCAGAGCTTTAAGAAGAGACTTGAGCTACCTCAACCTCATTCTTCAAGACAGTTGTAGGCAGCACCTTCAGTATGTAAGCAGTAGCATGGAGGAAGGTTAGGAGGAGTTGATTTGATGATCTAGTGGGAAGTGGAATCATAGAGACAGTTGACTTCTTGATACAGAAGTGAGAGATGGCAAGAGGACAAGGAGAGGCTGTCAGTGACTTTGAAAGTGGGGACAAGAAGATACGTTTGATGTGATAGAGAAAGGGAGATAGAAAAATTGTGTAGAGAAATGTAATGGGTTCAGTGACAGACACAAAAAAAGGACCTTTGGATGACTACAAGACAGACAAGATCAGCTTCACAAAGGCCTGATAAAACATGAAATTGAGGTGTCATACAAGAGCACGAGCAACAATTTCATGTGGAGATATGTGCATAAGATTCTTCAATATGCTTGAGTACCCTTTGATACATGTAGTGATATTATATGCCAGCCCACAGCAGACAGCCAGGACTCCTAGGTTCTATTCCACCTCTGCCATCAACTTTTATATAGATTGTTTTGTCAGTGCAATTTTTCTTCTTGCAGCTCACTCATATGGTCTGCTATGCTCACCTAAATCTCAGAGAAAGTCAGAAGCTTCAGGCTCTGATTTTTTTCCAAAACATGGTCTGCTCACTCTCCATCCCATAGCAAGATACAAGTGGTGCACAATGGAAGCAGGCACAGCAGACCTGAAGCCTTGAACACTCTGTTTCCACTCCTTACATCTTAGCAATTAGTCATAGATGACCTGCCCTCCCTTGGCCATAATCCCTTCCTTTGCTTCAACCTCTTCCAGAGGCAGCACCAAAATGCAGTAAAGAAAGGCAGAACAGTGACTCGCACCTATGAAATAAACCAGTGACAGCAATAGCACGTCTGTACCAAGATGCACATCCCTCCATCCATTAAGGTTAGCCACAAGTGCACATTCTCCAGAGTGATCCATTGTGCTACTAAGTGTGATTATTTATTGTGGGCACTCCTTCAATCATCCCTGCCTACAAGAAAATATTCTGTAGGTCCTTTAAGAAAAATTAATGATAGATTATCTACCTCCTGAATACCTAGTCCTCTAAGCACATGTCTGACAGAAACATGTCAAGTGCACATAGTAGACTCACACGATCAGCATATGAACTGCTGGAGAATAAGGAAGTAGTAGTAGGATTTCCTCATCTGCACAGATTATTAGAGAGAACCCCATATAACCAGTCTTTTTCTCTCTTCATCTTTGGAGAGCCATTTTTCCACAATTTGATGCTCATGAACAGCTATATACTTTTAGATTTGACAGACTTGGATCCCAGAGGCTGAAAAAAAGCTGCTACAAAGGATGACTATTGGAATGAAGCGATACTCATACACACACGTATATATACATACATTTAAAAAAGCAGATTATTGTCTGCAAATTCCCAAATATTAAGGGCTATTTTGGCTGGATTCATTTACATTCACCTGTTTCAATCAGAGAAGAGTACCTAAAAATAATTTGTTCAAGATGGTGTGTCTTTCTAGCACAATCCAGATCAGACTTAACACAATAGTGTCGTTTTGTGCTCAGCAAGTTAGCAGAACAGAAGTGCAAAGACCCTTCTGGTGATTTTTCTTGTTCTGGGTTCCTAATACAAGAAACAGCATAGAATTCCACATTTAAGTAAAAAGAAATTATTTTCCAATATCTTGGCTCAGTAGATGTATCCTATCATTGTTTACTGGCAGGCATAGCACATAAATATGTTAAACTGTCTTACCAGCTCAAAGGAAACTTCACTTTTCGTTCTGCTTCTGTCCCTTGATAGTTTAGGCTGTGTGGTTTGATGATCAGGCAGTAGCAGCAGTGGCATAATAAAGCAGAGCTTACTGTGCCTGATTTTAAAGATAATCTCAAGAACCAATAAAAAACTGCTCAGATTATCAGATTGAGGTAAAGTAGCTGCATCTGCAATTACTCATTAGTGATGGAGAAACTGAGGAATTTCTGTTAAAGGGTTAACATTTAAAAGGCCAAGTAATTTGCTGAATATAAAAGTACCTTCTTGCAACATTTGTATAAAAAAAGGCCAACAGAAGAGCTCTCTAAGTGACCTAAAGCTGTTTCTTAGCCCTGTCTAGATGTGAGATGAGACTGCTTCCATCCAAGGCCTCTGCCCAACTGTGCTCAGATGCCTGAGGCATCCCTGAGCTGCCTATCCTGTACCTCTTCCATAGTGTCTTGCTGCACTATACTCAAAGGGGCAACTCTGGAAGCAAAGGCAAACAAGCATTGCAGTGCTTCCATGTCCAAATCCTAGAGTGTATAAGGAACAGATCTTTCCATACCCAGCTGCAATGCTGCAGTGGTAGCGTTACAGCCAGGATCCATCAAGTCAGTCATGTACATGGGTCTAGTGCCAGAGAAGGGGAAGAGAGAAGCAGGCAAAGCACAGACTGAATAACAGTCTGCTAGTGTTAGCTTTAGGGGCCAAGAGACAAGGAAGCAGGGGCCGTGCAGAAATGGAGACAGACGTTTCCAAATGGGTACTACGGGTTGAGTTACGGTGCTTCTCTCAATAACTGCTTTTGGGCCTTCCCCATCCAATAGGGCTCTGCCAGCTCCCAAGAGGCCGACGGTTACCCATCTAAATGTATATTACGCTTTTTACAGTTACAACAATCCTGAACAGGAGCAGAAACAGAAAGCCCCTAAAAATGCAAGCAGCCTTCAGCATGTCATTTAAGCAAGTAACACCCTCAGAACTGTCCAGATGCCTGGAGTTCACCTGCTGCAGCAGAAAACATCTTGTCTCCTGTAGAGACGAATTGTACCCCTGCATCTTCCCAGCCTACTGCTGCAGGTCACCATAAAGATGCTACACCCGTGTAAGACCCACAGCTTTTACCATATTCTGCCTACATGGCCAAACAGAAAAATTGGTACAGGAGTGCAGCAGCAATTTGGCTCAAACAGCAAAGCACAAACTTCTTTTCCTGGTTTCCTTTCCTGTTACTATTCCACAATACAGAGCAGCGTTTTTGACAAGAACATCACACCTCTCTACGAGTTACCTTTTTTCATACTTCCCCCATATCCCAAGTGCCACTCAGCCCAAAGACCACTAACTGAACTCCTGCTCTCTAAAGGTCCCTCAGATCCTTGTTTCATGTTTTCTAGGACCCATTTACACCTGTCCCACAAGTAGCTTTCATCAGGTGAACAGTGTTTCTCACCAGGTGATTTGTTTCAAGTTGCATCTACCTTGAAGTTCTTTTTTGTTTGTTTGTTTTTGTTCAAAGTGCTCCATTTGGATAGACATCCACTGTTTGCCTACTGTGAACCCAGTACCAAATGCATATGTTTTGCTATCTCCTCTGGTTTTGGATCACTATAGAGGCAAACGTAGTAAACAGGAGAAGCACCACATTACAGTGGAAGCTACAGGGACATGCAACACTTGCTCTATCTGTGCTGCAGTCCTTGGCTTCTGCAGTAATGCACATTTTTGAGCCTGAGGTAGCCTCAGATAAACTGGGATTTCTGTATCTACCTGGTTCTATGCTTGGCTAGTGAACACATTGCTAGTCTATCAGAGCAGATGGTCAGTACTATAGTCCAGGACCACTTCTGTACGCCAAGCATACTGTCACTCAAGAATCTGTGAGATTTGACCTCCCTTCTATCCTCTGCTCATCAAGTCACCCAGTAAAAGGACACTGTTCTGGTCAGTGCAATATCTTAAGTCTGCTATCATGTCCCTGATGGTTGTGAATACTGTGCAAAGTGCAGCAGACCACAGCCATCTAAGGGCTTTGTCTACATGGATGGTGTTGCTGGCATCTTCTTACTACCTCATCTCACTGCTCAGTGCATGACTAACCTCACCTTTGCAAGGTAGGCTAAGGTTAGATCACCCGGTTACCTGAGCTTGGCAGGAGTGGCTAAGCAGATTCCCCTGCCGTGAAGGGCTTAGGCAGCCTATCACAAACTCTATTCTTTTAAGCAGGCCTGCTTGGCCAAGCACTTAAATGTCAAATGCCTTTACCACACTATTATCGTAACTCTTTCCTGTGTTTCACCCTGCTGTTCAGGAATCTGCCACTGTGGGTTACTGAGGTCACAGAAGGGTGGAGTGAGACCTTTTAGAGGCAGCTTGTTTGAGAGCAGGGGAGGCCTCCCAAAAACTAACAAAACTTGGACTTGCAATTCTAACAATGGTCCTGGCGTTCCTGGGGAAACACAGTTTTTCCAAATTAGATATTGCTAGGTCAGGGACATTTGCAGTTTGCTGCTAGGAGCCACAGAAGAAAAAAACCAAACCCACCTCAAAACCCTCTACATCCACGGTGTCAACAACTCATTGGCCAAAAGCTTAGTTGTTACAGCTTACTTCAAAGGGAACAGTCTCCCTTATTTTAATAACCTTATGCTGCATATCAAAGCAAGCTCTTCTCTGCCCATGAAGTCTGCCTCCTAGGGTGACCAGAGGCAACTTCTAGCCCAACACAGCACCAAACCACCACCTTCTCCAGATGTGCAGCTAGATAGCATACCAGTAACAGAAACAGCTCCTTCAGCAGTTCTGGGGCCAGTGATGCTAACAGAAACAAGAAGCGCGATAAACCGAGATGTGAAGGGGCCCTAGAAAGATAGGCAAGTTTCCCCTCCTCCCTTAAGCAGCCTGGGCCAGTTTCCACCATGTAGTTTCTGAAGGTTAAATAGCTGCAGGACGAAGCTGCAGAAGACTGTGTTACAGGCCATCGGCGATGCTTCTGCCCAGTACACATTCGCATAGACGTAAGCACGATGCAAGCAGACCTTGTAGCCCAGTGCGGGGCGGGCTCAGCTCAACAAGGTAGTGGAGCGAGCTCGATCCTCTGCTTCCTCATGGAGGGCATGCAGGGTACTTGCAGCACAGCAGGGAGGCTGCATAAGCACACAGAGACAATACCTCCCACGACTTATCACAGAAGATGACAAGAAAAATGGAAAATAAGAAGGGAAGGAACCAAAAAAAGTGGTATCTTGGAGCAGTGCCCAGGAAGCCGCCGAGTTAGGGGTATATTAAGGGGGTAATAACAACATGGGCAGAGCTAAGCCCTGTAGGTTCAAAAGCAACATAGTAGAGACCTTGGCTGTTCTAAACAATCAAACCAGGGATGTGGATGCATAGAAAAACTCTCCCAGCACTCACCTGTGAAAGAAACAGCTTCTCTTCATTATAGTGCTCCCTCTTGTTTAGGGGGCTGTGGGGTTGGCTAAAGTCTTGGGTAAGAGATGGGGGAGAAGGAAGAGAGTTTATTGGTATCACAGCAACAACAGATTATTACCACACTGGAAACATACACCATACACCATAAAGGTTCTCTCATTATAAGATCTTCTGGAGCCAAGCAGCCCAGGGGTTAGTAGCACTATGCCTACACAAGATGTAGGTCTCCACATTCAATATCAGTATTACAGTAACTTTTAAAGACAATTATCCTAAAAAACCCAGAGATACAGAGATGTCAGATGGAAACATATTCACAGTTACAGTGTAAATAGCAGTTTCATGGCTGTCTTTATTCACTAGCAGAAATTGCTCAGACTTTGTGCTACTGACCCGTTAACTGCAGCAGACCAGGTCCAAGGCAGAAGATGGAGTTGCAGGCACATCCAGGTAGGACATTTCTGAAATTTTTACAAACGATTACAGCTGGGTTTAAAGAGCCAAAAATATTAGTAGGAACAATAACATCATCTGTGTTGTTTGGAAAGGGTAGGGGAACTTTAATGTAACAAACACACTTGCCATGGGTTATGCTTGCAAGATTCCTTGTACATCCAAACTCTCAAATCATGTGAGAATACCAGGGAAAATAATTTCAAGTTTTGTACTTTTCATAAGGTTACTGTTAAAAAAATTTACACGTATACATAAGCTAAAAGGTACAGTTGCTTTTTCTGCCATTATAAGGGGGTTTGACCTAGGATTCTTAAAAAAAAAAGGAAAAAATCAATCATATCCAGTTTGAGACATTAACAAGATAAGTGGCAATAGAAATAGGCATATATTTCTACAGACCTAACAGTTTTCAGTTTTGTGCAATAGAGCTTACGCAAAGTATACTTTGTTTCTCTTCTGAATTTTGCTAAGGCTTTGCTCCTGGCACTGTATGGAAAAGGCCCTACGCTCTGCGAGGCAACAGCAGGTCCTTAGTTTGTCTGTGTCCCAATGACAGGGCCATCAGAGCGACAGGAGACCCACTGCTTGACGTAGCTCCGTGGAAAGTCCTCCTGCTCAAGAGGGATGGACCCACAGTTGGTCTGACTGTTTTGCTCAAATTCACAGTCAACTGGACTCCCACAGTCTGAGTCCACAAAGCCACTGTCGATAGTGTCCAAGTCTACGCAGATCATAGGGTAACTGTCACCAGGCCTTGCAATGTGAGGGAAGAAGTCATAGGAGCCTTCACTGTAGGAAACACTTTCACCATCAGGAGAAGGTAGAGAACCTGGATTTTCCAAATCCCACTGATTAGGCTGCAAGCAAAGGGCTTCTAGGATGCTCCCCATCCCTCCTTCTAAAGCCCTTTCTACTTGCTGGTGGGCTGGGACACTTGTACTCCTCAGGTGGTCTGTGGACACAGAGCCTGAAGCAAGTATTTTGTCCTGCGTGCTCAGATCAGCCAGATGCAAGTCATTGGATAGCTTTCCATCTTCATCATCAACGTTAACCTTGGGGTAACCAGTTTCTCCAGCACTACTATCTTCCTCGATGGTATGCTCGTGTCCCCTGTACACACGGTTACAGTTGCACTGGCAGTTACAAGGTGTAAATTCATCAGCCACAGTCACAGTATCAATGGACAAATGCCCATATGACCGGTCCTGAGTCCCACTGCTGCTGTTCACACTAGACAGCAGAGACTGGCTATCCTGACCTGGGGCAGTCAGGCAAGACACACAGGGCCTGCAAGGCAGATCTTTTCTCAGCTCACGCAGCTCTTCCCGTGAGGTGCTGTTGGAAGGATGCATGGTGTAAACTTCTAGGACTTCTGGAAGGACTATTCCCCATTCAAATAAATCAAAGGTCATTTTCTTATGGGATGCACCAACCCACTTCTGCATAAAAGGACATATGGGGGCAAGGGGGGTGGGGAAGGAGAGAGAGAGGTTAGTATCGTCAGGTTTGAGGTTCCACAGAAATGACCAAAGTTCTTATGCTTTTAGAGGCAAAGTCAAACTCCAAAATCACTGACTCCTCCAAAATAGCAGGGTATGAGATGCTGTTATTACCACACACAGGCAGCTGCAGGCAAACTGACTCAAGTAGTTGAAAATAATTAGCTGAGAGGTTTGCACGACTTTGCAGTGTTCTCTGTGCTGCAAAGTATACCACTGCCCATAGCAGCATTCCTTTCTGCATCAGCCAGAGGTCCAAACCAAAGCCACCAAGTCTCCCCTGCCCTCTTGTCCTGGACACCGCTTCTCTCAGGAAGGATGGTCAGCCTCTCCCTCTATGTGCTGCATTTGCATCCAACACACACATAGTCCTGCTCTGTCACTTTCCTCACCTCAGTTCCCTGAGAAGGGGGTCAGGGCAAGGCTTCTCCCAGTCTCCTGTATGCAACCATGCCCCAGATGAGCCTTTCCTATCACAGTGAGAAGGAAGCAGGGGTAGGCAGGGAATGAGGACTTCAAAGAGCTGTAGCCACCACCTGCTAACACTTACTCAGATGATTAGGGAGTGCCACACATTGAATCTTGCACTTCTATATCACCATTAGTATTACATTCTGCCCTGTGCCATGCATTATCCTCTAGATCACAAGCCCCTTGCATTTAGTCACATCTGGGAATAAAGGCACCTCTGGTTTCTCTGATCTAAGAACAGAGTAAAAGTTTGTTCTTTTTGAAGAAGTCACTGAATCAGACACTCATATCACAGCAAACTTTAGGCATGTGCCACTAGTGAATGCCAATAAGTCCTACTAGAGGATTCCGCAGTCCAGAGGGTGGGCACAGTACAGACTCAAGATTTGGTTCTGCTCCATCTGACACTTGCCTGATGGCTGAGCTGTGTCAAGGCTCTTCTAAGTGCACCGCTTTCTGCTGTGTATAAAATAGGTAACAATGCTGAGCTTCATAAACACTGTGAGGGGTTCTGACAGAGTGCTGCATGAGAGCTGGGTGTTGCCACAGCCTTCAGATTGCCTTAACTGTATCAGACTCCTGTCCCAAACTGCACTCACTGTAAATAGACATGAGCAAAGTATTTGGGAAGAGAACAGCTTGACACAACGTATTACCCTCTGACACAGAGCATGGAAAAGTCTTCATTATGGCAGGAAGCACCACTATTTTAATTTATTTTTAACCTAAGCTACAAAGAACTAATTAAAGCTGTAATGGACAGAAAGGCACCTCAGGTGCAAAAGGCTATTTGAAGAAACAGCAGGAAATCTCTTTCTTAGAATTAAGCAGGCAGAATATTTCCTGTTCCCTCTTGACAGTTCTTTGCAAATTCCCACCCAACATGAACCAGAAGACCCATGTACACACAAGAGTAAACAATGTTCCTCTGCTTTCCCTTCTCATGTCTCAACTTTGCCTCTAACATTTTCACTGCTTCCTACTCAATCCAGGACTGTTGTCTGCAGAGCATTACTATTGTAATTTGCTGATCATTATTCACACACATAACCTAGCCACTTGCTTTGATGCAAGCAGGATGCAACTGAATGAGCCCTACATCAATTGGTTTCTTGCCAGCCAAAAATGACGAGTCTGTTCACCTATTAGTGATGTCACCACATCCTCTTGACACCCCCTGCTTGTGCATGTTTTTCTGTGGCTGCGCGGGCAACTGCTGCTTTAATCTGCAAATTTATTAAGAACTCACTCAGCTTTAGCAACTGACACTCATTCCCTTCCCAGCAGCACTGAACAGCCTAACTAGAAGCTACTGAGAATGTAATTCCCACAGAACAGAGAACCCCATGGCTTCACCCGGAGAGGAGCATGCCTCTTGGCATGCAGGGTGCTTTCCCTTCTGCTGTGAGGACTAGCCCATGACTCTCAGGAATTCCCACACTGAGTCCACCTGGTCCTGGTTCCTTTCCCTGAGAGAAACCAGGGCCACCTGCCTCACAAGAGGATGCAAGTACCCCTCTGGTGCGGATACAGGAAGCCATAATAGGGCTGAAAGAGGAAGGCAGGAAGGGAGACAGTCACTGCAGGCTTCAGCTAGAACAGCACCCATCCAAGACTACTTGCTTAACCTAATTGCAAACATCAGCTTTGCAGCAGTGGGAAAGTACATGAAGATCAGTAGGCCCCAGCTGGTGTCCCTCTCCCAGAGGGTCTAAGAAAAAGCAGAAACAAAAAGCAGACACTGAAGTGTCTCCAATCAGTGCTGCTGTAACAACAGGAACTTGTTCAGAAAGAGGCAGTGATGTCTGCACTCACATGCCAGCAATTTTACAGTATGATAACGGCATTGTGAGTTGCTCTTCAGCTTAATACAATGATTATTTATGGATGCTCAATAGTCTTTTACTTTTGTATCCTGAGAACTCCAGCAAACTTTGCCATCTTCGCAAATCATTTTGTTACATGAGCAAATTTGACTGGTGTTAAATGGGAAGAGAATTTGGGAGGGCTAGGTAAAGTTACTCAAAGCCACTTCCTTCATAGTGAGGCAGCTGCACTGTACTACCACACAGCAGTTATTTGCCACCAAAACTCTAGCCACCTTTCCAGGATGATACACCTAGCTATCGTCTGTATGAGTGACTCTTCAGAGAGAACTACAAGGCTTAATGTTGAGCTCATGTCACTGCAGAGGCTGGAGTGAGAGATCTGGCTCTACACTGAAGTCTGCTCCATGGCCTTGATGGCAGCATGGGACTGGAGCTTTAGAAAAATCCCAGTTATTGTCCTGGTATCCCTTTGTCCACTCCCTCCAGGTTCCCAGGCTTCACAGATCACACATGAGCTCAGCTTGCCCACTGAGACAGCACCTACAGGGAATAAGCAGCACAAACATGACAAATGCCTTTGTGGCACAGAATAGACACTGGAGAGCTCTGGTCCTTATATCTGGAGCCATTTGGCATTCCATTGAGATAGATTCCCCCTCCCACTGCCCTGATGAGAATCCCTTGCCCAGGATAGCATGATGGACTGTTTAGTTTAACTTTGTCATATGTTCCACTCGCTTGTGTAGCCATTTATACCTTGAAATCTCCATTATGCACCAGGTAAAGAGGTTTGAAAAAGGCAGCAGGGTCTGGGATGCAAGCCATCTTCTTCCACAAGCTGGAAGAGAAAAGAGAAAGGCTTTAGGGTTAAGCACACATCACAGATGCAAAGCAATGCATCTCCAGATCCAATTCAAGCAGCTGAAACCACCTGCCCAGCCTCACAAGTTAGCAAGTGACTGAGGATCCAAGAATGCCTTGCACTGTCAGAGCCGTCTAATGGCCTTTCTTGTGAGCCTCACAGGAGGTGGGGCCTCAGCCCTCAGGACTTGTGTGCACAATACTCACACTAAGGAAAGAGGTTCCAATTTTTTCCTTTCTGGAAAAGCACCAAGTGCTGGAAATGCTTTTTCCCCTCAAGTTGCGCTGGCTCATGGCCTGCACCTACAGGCTAGAACTCTGCCCTATGCACTTTTTCTGTGGCCATGGGCTGTGCCAGCCCTGTTGCTGCACCAGCCCAGCACCCTCCTCTGTGGCAGCATGCACCCCATTCCTTTACAGGGGCATGTAAAACTCAAAAAAGGAAAGAGGCCCCCAGATCTCATTGAGGGGCCTGCATCAGCTTTGGCAAGGGGCAGCCCAGCCCTGGCTACTGCTCCCATCTGGCAACCACAGAGCACAGACAGGACCAGGAGAACAGCCCAGGAGGCTGCGTGGCCCCTGCTCAGTCCCCATATGCCATTGTCTTGTCCAAACCAGCTGAATGGGAGCAGAGCCCCAGAGAAAACAAGGCGCTCTTGGCAGTACACCAGCTGGAGGCCATAGTTTGCTGGCCCTCACAGGTCCATAGCTGTATCCATGAATGGATATACAAGATGCAAAGAAGGCTGCATGTGAACACCCCATCTTTAGTGAGACAGAATAGGTGCATTTACTCCAGCTTCCTGAAGCATTCTTACCTCCGCTGTTTGGCCAGAAAGGTTGTGATTGAGGCAGTGATGGCCACGACAACACCAAACAGCAGCAGCCATCCCATGCCTGCTGTTTGTGTCACTGCTGGAGAAAGAGACAGAGTCATTCACGCTCACCTTGCATTTCTACCCTGGTCAATAAGCAGGAGATGGTGAGGAGACACCCTCAATTTCTACCCCAGACTTTCTTAGGGACACTGAGGCTGTCACCTGAGGCCCAGCACTCCAGACATGAGGTCTGAATGAGGATGCTCAGAGAATACTGCATCAATGAAAGGAGCAATGCATCAGCTGCCCTATGGCCTAGGTGCACCACAGACTGACAGCCAACATGCTTGGGGCAGGACAGCTCCCTGCTACAAAGACCCCTGCTGTTTGTGACTTCTCCTGGTTTAAGAACACCTCCACAGATGATCCATGAAGTGAAAACAGAGTGCAGCTGGCCAGAGACATGTGAAGAAAAGGTGTTGACTGTATGAGTGTTTGTTGGCTGCTCTCCACCTGTGATAGAAAGGAGCACCTTTGAGACCCAGAACTCGGATAACCCTTAGCAAACAGATCCTGACTCTGCTGCCACAGCACCATGTAATGCTTCAGTTCAAGCTGCAGATCAGTGAGAGGAGGGGAGCTCAGTACATGCTGCTGACAACACAGTCATCCTGCCCTGCTCTATTTGAACAAGACTCCCTATTTGCATAGCCTCTGTTGCACCACGACAAGCACCAGTGTACTTCTGTGCATACCTTACTGTGCACTGAGAGTAGTGGCTACCAAACAAAACACCCATGCCCAGCATGGCCAAACATCAGAGTCCAGACATAGAACATCCCTGAGAGAAGGATCCATTCTCCTCTCAGCTGAAGGCAATACTAAGCCCCAGTAGTGGAGGCATCTCTACTAGATCTCCCCCACTTCTGAAAGCTGCAAGCAGGACCCTGGACATTTGACACTGGAAAAGAAGCTAGAGGCTGCACTCCTGCTGTGGCACCCAAACCTACAGCCAGCCCCAACAAACCCTTTCTCCATGGGCCATGCTGTAAGGTGGGCTTTGCACAACCATGAGAAGGTCAATACAGACAGCACATATCAGCCCAGGCCTGGGGTTCATGTACTCAGTAAGCAAGCCAAACATGCCTGTCTTTACTAGTCTTTTTAGAATTTGATCCAATTAATTAGATTTGATTAGAATTCTGGAAGCATTCTCTGACACTGGAGCAACTGGAAGGGCAAGGAGAGCTGGTAGTGTGTACCAGCAGGGCTGGTTTTCAACATCAGCGGAGGACTCCATTCACTCCAAAATCCATGGTAGCCAGTGTCTTCTCGAGGTCTGGCTCTCACTTGGAACTCATACTCAGTGTTCATCTGGAGTTCCCGTGGCGGGATCACCAGTGTCCGTTTATCTTCATGGACGACATCTTTAGTCTTCTGAGTCTGTGAACGATTAAACACCAAACACTCAGGCCTGGACAGAACTGCTCCCACCTTACCCTCACTGATGCACAGTGAGGAGCCCTGCAAAGTAAATCTCCTCTGCTTTCATGTTGTTTCCATAAGGCCATGCTCTGACTGGCCAGTAGATGCATGGGGCCCTGGGGGATCCTTCCATGCAGGACAGCATGAGAAGCAAATGAACTATCAGCCTTCCCCACAGGTCTAGTACTTCTCAAACAGCTTCTGCTTCTCAATTCTTTTTTCAGTTCTGCCTCTTTTCAGTCCAGACAAGCAAAGAGACACTTTTTCTAAACCATGAAAACCCTCCGTCCACACCATCACTCCTGTTCTGGTCATGCTGGCCTCCTCTTTGCTGGTACATGCTAGTTAATAGTAAACTGACATCTGACTTACCTCCCAAGTGTCGGTCCTTCTCTTATAACGCAGCTGATATTCCAACTCCTCATTCAAAAAGTAAAAAGGAGAGTTCTGGTAGATGGTTTCCCAGGAAATATTGTAACCCTCTGAGAACACAGCAGTCAGATTGAACGGAGGCTGTGGTTTGACTGGAAGACAGGATGGTGTTACCCTTCATAACATTACTGCAGACAAGAGGTGGCCCAGCATGGTATAAGTAATGCAGAGTGAGTAGGGAGCAAAACTGCCCCGGTAGGGGTGAGCCCTCCTACACAGGACATAATCAACAATATTCCTGCCTCTCAGGCTGAGCAGTCCTGAGCCACACACAGAACCTCATGCCTCAGCACCATAGTGAAGTCAGGCCCACATTTCTGTGAATATGCCTTCTGTCTCTGAACATCCTCATCACCTAAGGAGCAGGAGATAGCACAAGGGGCTAATACCTCCTGGGAGAGGTAAAGAATAGAGCACCTTGTTCTTCTCATGACATTGGAGGACTCTGTGTAGTCATGGTCACTTGCACAGTTAGGGAAATCCCCCTCAATGTAACAGAGACATCATGAAAAGCTGAGGCTAGTGGACACTGCATAAACTCAGTGCAAATCCCTGTGTCATAAGTGCCTAAAAAGCAAGCTTTTGCACCCCCTGCAGGGTGTTTTCTTATATTGAAAAGCAGTAATGCACAGACTCTAGCACTAGTCTGCAGGGTCTGTCACTGAGCTATGATCCTCTGTATGGAGACATCTAGGAGACATGAAAAGACCAGCATCTATAGTCTGTCAGTGGGGGCAAGGGGCTTTCCTGAAACGTTATGGCATTTGTCAAAACGATGACACTTCTTACGTAAAGTTTATTTTCATATGCCTGCATGGTACCTGTCTGCCTAGCTAACTGCCCCTTTTCCTCACAGTTTGCTGCACAACTCAGAACACACCAGCATTACACCAAGTCAACTATATGATTGCACCCAGTCTTCCTGTCATGCAGAAGAGATGGTTAGGAATTGCCCCAGAAAGGGGAAGTGCCACCTCCATTGTGCCTGGGACACCTTGTGCCACCTACAATAATGTCATGTTAGTTCAGGTGTCCACTGCAAGAACCTCCTGGGACTCCTGTGATGACATTTGTGGCATTTGCAATTAAAGCAATTCCTTCCACCCTTTAGATTCTAGCCAAAAGCAAACACTTGCATAGTCTAGGTATGAGGCTGGTCTAAGGTGGAAATTTATCACCTACTGCTTCACGGGTAAAAGGAATTTCCCCGCAAAAAGGCTGGGGCCAAGCCAGCTCTAAGCTCAGCCTCAAGCATAAGTGTTTCTGTAGTTTACAATAGCAACAATAAGAGCACAGTGCTTTGTGTCGACGAGTGCACACCAAACACAGCCTCCCACCACTGGCTGCCACGCTTACTACTCCTTGCCCAGACTATCCTAGCAGATAGACATAAGGTCAGACAGCATTTATCAAATCCACCATTTTTGTACTTACTGTTCTGTCCCATATAAAAGCCTTTGGAAATCACATGCTGCCTATGAGCTATCTCTGTAACATCCACCTGGACTTTGAAATCTGCCAGGAGTTCAGTCATGTCCACGGTGCACATGTACTGTGTGTGGCTGGTGTTCCTGGACAATTGCAGGAGATTGCAGGCAGCCACAGTATTTTCGGGATCTTCCTCAGAAACCCTAAAACCACCAAAACAAACAAACAAGTCCACATCTACTACATGCTGTAGCTGGACTAATCTGTTGCTGAACCACCAGGCACAGACATTAATAAGAAAAAAAGAGGCAACATGGTCAAATAAAAATTTAGCTTTGAACTTTGACAGATTCCCCCTCCCCCATTCTATTTGCTCAGCTTAACATCTTTGAGAGAAGTAGGAAAGTGATGCTGAAGTGTTTGTGGAAAGGAAAGGTGATCATCAGGGCTGTACAGCCCAGAATTGCACCCACTTCCTCACTGGGGCAGAACAGCAGCCATACGAGGCTTGGACAAGCTGCGTGAGCCCTGCCAGCACATGAGTGAAAGTCTATTGTTAACAGCAGCAAAGGGCAAGGTGTTCCCAGTGCAGGAAAGAAAACAATGCCAAGGAAGCCAGAGTCAGTGTAGCAGTCAGAGGCAAGCAGTGCAGTCATTGGACACAGGAACCAGGGATCCTTTGCTAGGGGAGAAGCCAGCTGATAACTGGAGTGTGAAGTACCAAGTAAAAAACAGCACAGCAGCAAGAACAAGAATTCTGCCTAACAAAAAGGACAGAAGGACGCTGCTGTGCTATGGCCATGTTAAAAGTTCCTGCTGCTGCATTTTGCTCATCCTACTGAGACATACCATGTTGCAGTGAGGTTATATGAACTGGCATCCCAGTCATTTCTCAGGATACAGGACAGGGTCTGTACATAGTCCACAAAACAAGTGAGGTTTTCACAACGCGTAGCTGTAGGTTTGGAAAGAGAAAACACAATATCAACTTCATGATGAAGCAAGCGGGATCTTATATCAACACACACAGTCCTCAGGGCTCCCACTAAATCTGAAGGGAACAGACCACTCTGTGCCAGCGCCCTGCAAAGTCGCCAGTCTTGGAACATAAGGTGCGTTCCATCTCTACAGGGAGGCAAGTCATTGAAGCAAGATAAGTGTCAAACAAAAACCTATTAAAAAAATTCTGTGGCAGCAAATGGCATGCCAAAATACCAGGAAATGCCCAAATTGTGACTGAGTTTTCAAACTTATCTCTGTCCCCTCTTACACAGTCACTACAGCAGAGTCACATATTATTTCTGCAAGAGTCTTAGCTTATGTAGCACATAAAAAGAGGCATGATTACCCAATCAGAAACAGCAGCATATTCAAACATTTTAATGATACCACTTCCTAAATTGAGTGCTGTTCTTTGCTAGTCATTTTCTTTACGACATCCATGCAGTACTTTGCACATGTAAAAATAAAAAGTGGTATTTTAGTAATTCTCTCTCTACCATTCTCTCTGCATACTATTTTCTACAGCTTGATATCTGCAGCATCAATACTTTTCATGTCCTGCTCCAGAGGCTCAGAACACACTTTCATGGAATTTTGGCAAAAAAAATATTGCAGGTTTGTAGTTACTATAATTTCCATAAATCATTCTCATACTAAAGTGACAGGCACAATTTATTAATCACTTAAACTGAAACAGACTTCTAAAGAGAACTTGAGAGGCAATTGTAGACTTTATGCTGGTCATTAAGAAAATTAGCTAATTTGAAAGTGGTGACAAAGCAGCATTTATGCTCTTCTAATTGTTCTGCAGGAGCTCTGCTCACATATTAGGAGCTGATATGCACTGTACAAAAGCACTGTTGTTCTGTGCATAACACACTTAAGTTATCTCCCTGGATTTCAAGGCAGGGAAGATGGCAGTACAGTGAGAAATGTCTGCATTTGTAAGTCCTTTTCTGACAGCATCTTGGGCTGACAAGAGCCACTACTACTACCTAGGAGTAACTGAGTGAGGAAAGGCCTGTAGGAGATGCAGCATGCCATGCTGGTGCAAACCATGCCTACTGTAGCAACTATTCATCTCTTGCATGGACAATATCACCCCTTTTTGATGGGAATAAAATTGTCATCATCTAGGGGAAGATCTCAAGGTTGTTACATCCATTTAAATCAAGCATGGGTCCTCCCCTACCAGCAGGGCTGCCCCCAGCCTGATGGGAACATGTTACTTCACAGCCATCAGGCACCCAAATCCTCTGATGCTAACCGTTTTGCAAGTTCACCTCCCTTTTGTCATTCTGCTGCTTGCCTGGTTAGAGAAGCTGCACTCCCTGCTTCCTACCTTCCCTTTGTTGAACATGCTTTGCGTTCAGAAGAGTTGCTTGCCTAAGATGAAAGCAGACATACTTGATACGCTCAACAACCACAAAGCCCGATTTTACAGTTGAAGAGAATGCTGTAGAGAACAATCAAAATGGAATGCAGCCAAAGTCTGTATTGATGAACCAGAAACATCTGTTCCACCCTCCAGATCAAATTACAGCCCTCACAAGCAAGTTGTCTCTGCATTTACAGTCACAATGCACAGCAGGCATGTCCAGTGAAGGCTGCAGCCTAATTCTAGGCCAGAGTAAGTTCAACTTTTCCCACTGACTTCACTCATCGCAAAAGTTTCTTCCTAGTCCTGTTGCATCAGAACACACACTGCTCTCCCTACATGAACTCTGGGCAGCACTCCGATTTATGTCCAAGACCCAGTGCTGCCACCCCCCCCTCCCCCCAAGAGTCAGGATGGCAACAGAAGAAATTTGGGGATGCTTGCAACAGACCAGCCCCAAGCGTGTATATATGCTTTATTAAACTGTGATTCAAATTATGTGGTTGTCACTTTGTTTCATTTTGACTTTTTCATTTCACACTGACTTCAGAATTTTGTTCTAAAATTTTCATTAAGTTTTAACTTTTCATTTTGAGCCCTCAATAGGCTCTTCTAGAGGGCCCTGGTACAAACACTGTTTGTTCCAGAGTCCTGAACAAGATACTTTTTCTCCCTTAGCCTAACTTTACTCTCCTACAGGGTTATAAACCCCTTGCTTTCCTTTAGGTAGGGCAGCAAGTATTAATAAGCATTGCTAACTAACATTCTCCTGTGCTACTATGTTAATCAATCAAATGGACTACTATTCCTAGGTAGTTGGTAAGCTGCAAGTGTATCTTTGGGCAAGAACCTGTTAACAAAAAATTAAGAAGAGGACAGTTTTTTTCTGGGAAGGGAATAATTAAGTGTCCTAAACCCAGTTAGATCTAGGATGAATTGTTCATCCTTGGCAGCTTCAGAAACAAAAATCAAATACTTTTAACAGTAAGATCTAGTTTGGTCCAAACTGAAATTAGTACAAGGTAATTCCCTGTCTTGTGTTACACAAAATTCAGATCAGACATCACAATGGTCCTGTATGGCAGGAAGATATAACTCTGAATTTATCTTTTCTGCTAATTTAGGTTTGGAGCAGGTCCAATGCTCTGCCTAGAAGCAGCATCTAAAATGCTAAACTTGCACCTGTTCCCTGCAGACACTGTTGTCACTGTCTTTTTCTGTCTAGCTGACCTGTTCAGAAAGTCAGCTCTGAGTCAGCTGAAGCTTGCATGGTGGGTAGGAACCAGCAAGAAAGGGGGACTGACTGTCTGCACAGTGCCATCCTGAGCAAAGGGGCTTAGACCAGGAGAGGTTCACTCCAGTGTCCCTGGCTGGCCTGCCAATAGTGACCATAAGCCCTGGGGATATCCTGGTCTTGGCCACCAGAACCTTTCCTTTGGCAAAGTTTGTTTTTTGGGGGGTGGGAAATCCTACTCTAACATCAACAGGAGATATTTCAATGCAAGGCAGGCTCTACCTCTGCACTCTCCCCACTGGGGCTGCTCCCTGGAGTGGTATGCGGTCTGGCTGAGCTCTGCACCTTCTTGTGTCTGTCCTCCACTGCCCATGGAGCCTCTTCTATAACTCATCCCAGGGAACTGTCTCCCCGGTACCCTATCTTGTGCTTGCTGTCCCATGGCAACCTTGTGCCATGCACATCTCCACAGAGCCTGCATCAATGGCCACCAAGATAAATCCTGTGGGTGTACAGCCCAAAAGAGATATCTGGGAACTTACTGTACTGGAATAAAAGGAAGAAGGAAATACTCTGGAGCCACAGGTTGTTCCTCATGTTGGTTCTGACTGGATGTCCTGGGCAGGGGGGAAAAAAAACAAAACAAAACACAAACCCAAACATTAAGAAAAAAATAAACAATTGAAAATTCAGCTCAGTCATCAACTCATATGTTGAGGGTTGAGGTGGAATTAATCTTGCTTTCATTTAAACATCTAAAAGTAAAGTGCCTAATTTAGGCAAGTCATCTCAGCTCTCCTGTGTGTACCTACTCCATGGGCTAAGGGGAAGGATGACTAACAGCCCTGCCAGCTGGCCATAAACCAGGTCACTGAAATCTCTGCTCCTTGCCAGCAGCATGTGCACAGAGAAAGCAAAGTGACTGCAGCCTCAGTCCATCCATGCAACAGGAAGACACTTGGGGTAAGTGCTAACCCATTTTTTATTCATCAGTTTCCTGCAACTAGAAATGGCTTGCAACTAGGAGAAGTAACATTGCTGTGGCTTAGACATCTGTACAGTGAGTTAGTCAAATAGAGTCTGAATGTCACTGTGGGTCTGTATGAGCAAGGCTTGTGAGAACTCATTGATTTGGCCTACCCATGGTTAAGTAAGTATGGAATATAGTTAAGGGACTCCAGGAAGGCAGACCAGACAAAAAAATAACAGCCTCCCACATGGCACAGAAGAGAATGATGTACAGCAGTCACTTCTGGGGAAGGCTGTACTGGTGAAGAGAACCTACAGGAAAGCCTTCAGAGAAGAGGACAGCAGGATGTTTACAACAATATGAGGAAACAGCATGACATACAAATGACTGTTCAGCCCACAGCCCCTGCTCCAAGACCAGGACCTCAAGGCACATAACACATTAAGTCTGTGTTTTCACAGTATTTGACATTTATAGAAACACACAGATGTGCACAGAAAGACTTAAAATGAGCTCCCTGCAGAGTATTGGCTGTTGATACCCATTGGTACAGATTTCAGCACTGTTTTCTCAAGCTATTCTGAAATGGCCTAGGCTGCCTGGGGACAAGTCTTTGGAGAAACAAGCTGTGTTATTTTTGCGACATACTTGTGTTGGCAGTAAGTTGCAAGGAGGCACAGAGAGCAGGGAAGGCCCATATACCATACTACAGAGCAGCAGCGTTGTCAGTGACTGGACACAGAGGAGTGTCTCTGTAGAGACCCAGAACTCTGCAACCCCCCCTGCACTAGGTTGCAGAGACACCTGTGAAAGTGATATGGGTGAAGACTGGGCAACAAGCTGCAGCCACCAAAAGATACCCAGAGCTCCTGGGAGGGCCTGGTACAGGTCATAGAATCATTTGGGTTGGAAGGGACCTTTAAAGGTCTTCTAGTCCAACCCCCCCCTGCAATGAACAGGAATATCTTCAACTAGATCAGGTTGCTCAGAGCCCCATCCAGCCTCCACGGATGGGGCATCTACCACATTTCTGGGCAACCTGTGCCAGTGTCTCGCCACCCTCACAGTAAAGAATTTCTTCCTTATACCTAGTCTGAGTCTACCCTCTTCTAGTTTAAAACCATTACCTCTTGTCCTATTGCTACAGGCCCTACTAAAAACTTTGTCCTCATCTTTCTTATGAGACCCCTTTAAGTACTGAAAGGCCACAGTAAGGTCTCCCCAGAGCTTTCTCTTCTCCAGGCTGAACAACCCCAACTCTCTCAGCCTTTCTTCATAGCAGAGGTGTTCCAGCCCTCTGATCATCTTTGTGGCCTCCTCTGGACCCTTTCCAATGGGTCCACGTCTCTCCTGTGCTGAGGACCCCAGAGCTGGATGCAGTACTCCAGGTGGGGTCTCACCAGAGCGCAGCAGAGGGGCAGAATCCCCTCCCTCAACCTGCTGGCCACACTGCTTTTGATGCAGCCCAGGATATGGTTGGCTTTCTGGGCTGCGAGTACACATTGCCAGCTCACATCCAGCTTTTCATCCACCAGTACCCCCAAGTCCTTCTTGGCAGGGCTGCTCTTAATCCCTTCATCCCCCAGTCTGTAGTGATACTGGGGGTTGCCCTGACCCAGGGGCAGGACCCAGGTCCTGGAGTGCCTGTGCCTCCCCCACCACCAGCAGCAAACAGTCAGTCAGCAGAGAGAATGCCAGTGAGGCCTCTCCCACTTGGGGAACGTTTGTGGTATTTAAAAATTTCCCAGGTTTACTCAAATAATGAAAGCAAAATAAATTTAGCAGCCACCAAAAAGCCCCTGCAGCCCCACATGAGCTCAGAGACTTGCTCTCAAGGCACCACAGTGTGCAGATGAGATCAGCAAGGTTCACTCAGGAGGTGCCACAAACACTTCATGGCTGCAGCACCTCAGTCCTGTGGTGAGAGCAGCCATGTTGCTGCTGCCCCTCCTTTCCTGCCAAACGTATCCTGCACATGAAGCACATGTACCAGCTCATTAAGGAGCCCCAGGCTTATTACTTACCCTGCTAGTATCCCTTGCCTGCTGCGAGTGGCAGGAAGAAACTCTCTCCCCACACTCCAGCCCTTCTTTCTGCATCATACATTTCCTTGAGGAAACATCTTTTCTTGACCCCTCTAGTCCCAGTTCTCCAAGTTTTCTCTGTATAATAACTATTGTCATTACCACTATTTCTGGTGGTGCAGTCCCTGATTACTAAGACACAGTCCACTGTCTAACCCCACCTTGTGGTCCCACTCATCCTTCCACTGCTCTGCTCCAAATTCTCCTTCCTTTGAGGAAGGCACCCTGTTATCCTGCCATCTGAAGCCTGCTCACCTGACTTCATGCTAAGACTGGCTGCACCATGAAGACAGATGCCATCAAGATGGGCAGTCTCCTGATGCAGCATCTGCTCGTGACTTCCTAGCAGAGGCACCTGTTCCTTGCAGCCAAATGAACTGGCCACTAGCCCTAGAGACATGATACATGTGATGGTCCACTGCCTTTTTAAATTGTCCTTCTCCCTGCGAAATACCTAGAACTTATTGTTGCTGGGCTCAGAATATTCAGGGGTCCCCCAGCTTAGCATGCCAACAACCTGTCCAAACAGGCCTGTTCCTACTCTGAAAGAGCACACAGTCCCCAGGGTTGCTGCTGTTCTTCCTCAGGCCTTCATGCCCTCTCACTGACTGTAACCCAGCACACACTCTGAACTGCAGGACAGACTAGTGCCATCTAGTACTGTGCCCAGCTGCAGAAGCCCATCTCAGCATCACTTTGCTTTGTGACTGTCACACTCCACAGTCTTGGCCACCCTGTAAGGCCAAGAAAGGCAACTTGCTGCCTCTTCTTCAGAAAAGGAAGGAAGGGCTGGGCCCTCAGAGAGCTCTGCAGACCCACTGCTTGTTTCAGAATCCAACTGGCAGTGCCCCCAGTGTTTTATGTTCATGATATTTCTGTAGCTCCCTCATTTTACCCCCATTCCTGCCTAAATGGACAGAGCAATGCAAGGGAAGTCTTTGCTGCTTTTAGCTACTGGACTGTGGTTTCTTTACAGTGCCTTCCCCGTTTTCCTTCCTCTGCTCAGAGAATAGTACCATCAATCCAATGGGACAGGAAAGACTGAAAAGGAAAAAGCCAAAGCAACAAGCCCAAGCAGCTCATCAGGAAGATGTCTTATGGAGGTATCAGAGGCTCCCATTACGCACTGGAGAGAGGTTAACATCCAAGGTTGCAATCTAGAAGGAAACTTCCTGAATAAAAGCACAGTAGCAAAAATAAGAGAGAAAAGCAGTAGGATCTGCTAACACAGGTGAAGCAATGAGAAAATACTTCCTCACTTGGGACTCCACTGCCCCATCTCTTACCCTTGCCAGTGCCCACAGAATAGTCCAACGCTTATCTCCTTCACTTCTTACACAGTTCTCCTACCTCAGTGTCATGGGGAAGGACTGCTACCTTTGAGAGCGTCAGTGCTATGTGTGTCTGACCTCCTGGCTGTGCTTCAGGTTGTTATGACAAGACATGGATGTGTGTGTGCAGAAGAGCTAGGAAAGATGCAGCTCTGCAGCAGTGTCTCTGTGGTCTTTGATGGCTGGAAGACCTCGTGGCTTCACAGAGATGTACAGCAGACCCTGTTCTGAAGCTTCCTCCAGTCAGGTGCTCTGCAAGCTTCAATCCCAGTCTATGATTAAGATCCCCACCTTTCCTACATCCCTCCATTTATTACACCCTTCCCATTTGCTTCCATCTGTCAGCACCCTGCTCATGTGATTGTTCACTTGGAGGGAAGAATGGCAGCAGGCAATGAGCAGAGGCAGGAACTTATTCCCTGTCTGGCAGTAGAAAAGTCATAGAATGGTTTGGGTTGGAAGTGACCTTAAAGATCATCTAGTTCCAACCCCCCTGCCACGGACAGGGACACCTTCCACTAGACCAGGTTGCTCAAAGCCCCATCCAACCAGGCCTTGAGTCCTTTCTACCACCTCATTTCAATTTCTCTGTCTGTGAAATGGGGGCTCTGAGACAGCTTCATGCATCCTTGAAACACAGTTACTTAATTCTTAAAAAATGTCAAGCATTGTACAGCTGCTAAGCACCATTGCTGCAAACTCTGTAGTATCCTAGGGAACAGTGTGCAAGAGCGCAGTAATAAAGCTGATTAGCCATTCATATAGGTGTGCACATGTAAATGATGCTACAAGGTTTTAATATACAGAGAATAGGAAATAGGACCAATACAGACACAGCCATTTACAAAGATTATTTTTGTTAATGATCTGGAAATATAGTGCTATATGCTGCCAAAGATGGATGCAGTCTAAGCTCACAATTTGTAGTGTCTCCAGGAAATACATGCACTTACAAAACTTCCACAAAAAAAAAAAAAAAAACAAAAAACCAAAAAAATGACTAACTAAAGAACTCAGTTTAATTAAAAAAAAAAATCTGGTATTTCCAAGCATGAGAAAATAAATGTCATAGCTACACCCAAGCTAAAAAGAGTGGAAGTCTCTCAGTCCACCAGTTATATGCAAACACAAGCTTTCTTCTTGAAAAAAAAAAAAAATCATTATCAATGTACACTGCCATCTAATAACAAAGCTAAAGCAACAGGGAGACAGAATGATTCTCTAGCTGTCTGGTAGAGGCCAACAGCAATGACAGCAGGGGCACAAGGGCCACGTCAGCTATAAGAAAGATTTACAGTGAAGTTGCAGATATCAAGCAGTAACAAACTAGCAGCAGGGAAAATTAGTGGAAACAGAGATATTACCTTGCCCCGTCCTTTCAGCTGTCCATTTCAGCCCTCCAACACTTCCATGGCCAGCCTGGCTAAATCATTACTGTGACTGCAGACACTGCATGCACAGGAGCTGGAAAGCAGGTGGATCTTGTAGGCACTGAGTAAGAGTAAAGCCCACTTGTGCACAACCAAGGGCTGTAGTGTATTGGAATACACAGTGATAAATGGTGGTTGACGTCACCACTGTATCAGTATTACTGTGCTGATAGAAGGATGTGGTGAGCAGAGGAGGCAATGAATTCGGGTCCAAACACCCACGCAACATTTATTACTGTGTTGCTCTGCTCTCTTATGTGAGAAAAAGGTGGGAGAGCAGATAAAAACTCAAAAGCCTCAGATCTAAAGGTCATAGCGGGGCTGGTGGAATTAGAGCCTTGCAGTGGGGAGACATCAATGTCAAGGCATTAAATGGTTAAGTCTAACTATATAGTACAGCGTGTACCACATCAGAGACAGCCAAGTACCACTGCACTCTGCTTCCACCTGTCCCCAAAACAGTCCCTGGGACCAGGGCAACAGCACCAATCCTCAGACCACAGGCAGGGAGGTGGTCTGGCTCCTGCACAAGTGGAGGGGGTCACCCCTACCCTGATCTCATGCCTGCAGCTTTTGTCTGGGCTGGGGCTCTGCAGATTGAAAGGCTGACACTGAGCGAGGGTAGGTCAACTCACCTCCACATACCTTAAAAGGGGCTGCAAGGAGCCCAATTCATGTTCCTTGCATCCTTGGGCAAGAGGGAAAGGAGCGGCACTACAAAGGGGACTTGGCACACAGAGCGTAGCTTGGCAGTAGGAGGGTAAAGAACAAGGAGGTGGAATAACCCAAGTAGACTGCAGCGGTGAAGCAGGCACAAAGCAGCTGGGTGCAGGGTAGGCAGCCTCTACCTTCAGCCCCAAGACCTGGTGAGCTGAAGAGCCTACTGCACCCACTGCACAGCAAGAAGAGAAGCAAAGACTTGGCACAGTACAGCACAACCCAGCCAGCCTGCCTAGGGCAGCAGATGCACAGCCAGTAGGGGCCAGCTCTTACCCAGACCTCAGGGCTCTTCAGATAGCTCTAAGGGAAATTACAGATATGCGAGAGCCATAGCTGGTCAGTATAAGTACAATACATTTTTACAGTAGCTAAAGAACAAAGTAAATCTCATCCCTCATCTAGGCAAGGATGCAGCAATTGCAGGCCACAGAGGGCATAAGATTGTCAGAAGATGCTCAAGGCAGTAGGTACCAGCTCCATATTCAGTAGCATCTCTCTCTCTCATGTACCAATAAGACGTTTGAAAAATAATCAGGAGCTTACTGCTTCCAGCATACGTAACATCTGTTTGAAAAGTAGAAGTCCAGACTTAAAAGACTGCTGATCCCAGTCTGGAGTGATGAATACACAGCCACGAGGAAACTGCTAATAACAGTGCAAAAAAGAGCAGCTCTGGTTTCTCTGCTGATATATAGGCAGGAACAAGGTGAGGTGTCGCTATGTCAGGGGATGTTCCCAGGAGATTGTAAGGATGTTAACAACATGCCAGAGTTTTTATGAAAGGAAGTAGGGTATTCTGGGCCATAAAGCAGGCCAGCAGGTCTAAACCAAAATTATTAGAAAAGCTAACATGGGATTCAGTTAATATACAGCAAAAGGCTAATAACACAGGGTAAATGCACCCTAAGCAGTTATACAGAAAATAGTGCAACAAATGATTTTTCATTTTTAATGAGTTAAGTTTGAGAAAAACAGGCATTTAGGTCCAATATGTTTAAATTTATAAAGCAGTTGGTCTTAGAGTACCACCAGCATTCTTGTTTTAAAAATTAGCTCTGTAATACCAAATGCATATTATTGTAAGTTTTAAAAGTGGCGTGGCCTGTGCCTGCCAGACTATCACTCTTTGGACTGATCACACATGCTCTCCCTTCCCTCCTTCTTCTGCACAAATAATAGTGCTAGCACAACTTGGTGAGTCCCGTGTAACCATGGAGCAAAAGCTGCACCACTGTCCTGGTCTGCTATCCTCACAAGAGAAAGGTATTACTAACTGCCTGGGAAATGCCTAGCTTAGCTGCTGAGCCTAAGTGACCCTGTGCTATCCCAGCACCCAGCAGTGACAATCTCCACAACCCATAGGCAGCATCAGCTGAGACAAGCCTTTTCAAGAAGCTTGGGCCTGACACCATGCCTGTAAGTGATCCACAAAGCATGCAGAAGGAAGAGCTGGTCTCTCTTACAGGGACTCCACTCCAAACACAATGAGGAACAGCTGTTGGGCTAAGTAATGGGATCTTCTCCATGCATGTTACAACAGTGCACGACCAGCACATGGGCCAGTCCAGTTACCAGAAACTACCTAGCAAGCATAGTCAATAGCCACCTGCCCTGGCCTGAATAGTCCAAAACATCTGTATTTCACAGGGTAAGTCAGGGGCATGGAGGTATTTACTGTAGAGACAAGGAAAGAGAGGTAGGACTGAAGGTATGTAATGAGCCCTAGGAAAGGGCATCAGTGGCAGTTGGAACTTCCTTTTCTAAGATAGTTTATTTTAATTTAAGTAATTTTATTCTTCACTGACTGCCAGAATTCAGATATGTACAGTTTCCCTTCTGTGATGCTCACTGCTGGTAGAGCATAAAGCCAAGAGAAGCATTAAGGGCCTGGTGGAAGGCTGAAATAGCTCATCATGCATGGATGTGTTGAAACTTAAAGACTGACTCTTCTGTCATCTAGCACTGTGCCTATACATGTGTGTATGTGCAAGTACCTGCATGTGCACATGTGAAACTGTGCGAGTGCTGCAATGTGAAGAGCAATAAGTAGCCTTGCCCCTGCAGAGCAAAAGCTTAACATACGCCTAGCTCTTCAATCCTGGTAAGCCCAGCACAGTGTGACCCACCAGATCTCTCTCAGTGACTAAGAGGGACTGTATCCACCATATCCAGCCTGGGAGGAGCCATGATGTAGGTAGGACACACATGCAAGATCTCTAGGAGCCCTGATACTTGTTGCCACCTGGAGCACAGTAGGTAGATACACCTCCTGCATGGAACAAAGCAAGTCAGTGTGCAGTGACCACCTCCAAGAGCACACAGCTCTAGAGCTACTCTGTGCTGCTCAGTGGGCACTGACTCCTCTACACCTGAGGTTCCACGGCACTTCAGGGCAGCTGAATCCAGCAACCAAGGTGTCGTGGTTTAACTTGGAGACCTGAAGCAGTTAATTGCCATGGATTTATGTTGATTTGATGTAAGAGGCAACTACTTTCGTCCAGCTGTAATCTCAGCCCAGCCTGCAGTGGCAATATTCACCAAGAAGCATGACAGGCACACCAGGGAAGGCTTCATAGATTCTGCTATTGATGACCCAAAAGCATTTTGCGATGACTGGAAGGTCAACATCTGTATGTAATTATCAGCCAGAATAAATATACACAGAGGAAATAACAATCAGTGCTGACAATTCCTTTCTCTAGAAGGGAGAATTAGTGATACTTGCAGTTATCAAGTTCACTACGTGGGGAAAAATCCCCACACAAACAATACTACCTCTGTATTTTCTTCCTGTCACAATGGAATTAAAACAATACCCTCCGCATCGTCAAAGATACAGACCTGGTATAACTCTAAGGTCAAAGGCATCTTTACTGGCTGGTGACATTTAGGAGGAAGATAATCATACATTACGATAAGTAATGAGTAAAAAATGGCAGAACAGCTGAGATATGAGTAACAGTGTTCTACTGGAAGAGAAAGCAATAGAAGAAACCACCTCAAAGCTCAGGAAATGGGCTAAAACATGAATGAGCCAGGCAGAAAGCAGAGGTGTTAGTCAGCAAAGCAGCAGGTTGAAAAAACAAGCCCCCCAGCTGGCAGCCTGTGAGCTGACACAGGATGCTGCACAGAGGAGGGAGTGCATTGCTTTTGGTCTGGGGAATGCTGAGTGCCACCTACAGAGACCCCAGCACCCTGCCCTCCTGCCTCCCTTTTGCCTTTGCCAGTTGTCTCTTTGTAGCCACCAACATTGGTCTCAGCCTCATTTTCCCCAATATACATCAAGTCTGAACCCATTCTGCATGAATGCTGTAGTAGGAGGACATTGCTTTGGCTCCTGCCAGAGGAAAAGAGCTTACCTTCACAGAGCTCTGACTGTGCACGTCTTGCTCACACAGAGGGGATTGCACAGAGGTTCGTATCTTCTCTTGGGAAATCACCAGACACATGCTGGTAAGCAGAAACAGGAATGACTGTGCCTGTGAACTCACCCTGACCATCTGGAACAGAAACCTACAGCTCTGCTCAGGCTCAAACCCACCACCCTCATCTGCACCACGCAAAATGTGCCCAGCATCTCCCCAGATGCCTCACTACACTGTATATATTCAGTCCACAGGAAAGCATGCTCTCCCCAAGACAGCCTCCACACCACACCACACCCCTCTGAGAGCCTAGAATCCTCTGGATAGCCCACAGGCAGTACTCTCCCTCCATAGACTTGTCAAAGCCCTGCCCCACAACTGGTTTCCTGCAGCTTTACAAACTAAGCATCAGCCCTTTCTTGTCTGTTCAGCTGATGTGTCCCATTCTCTTCACCCTTTCTTGTGATAGCAGCCATTCTCAGACTGGTCCCAGGTCACACCTTCTACATTTGTGCTTCCAAAGAGCACTGAGTCTGCATGGGTTCAGCAAGTCCATCACACATTCCCACAGCACTCACCTGAGTCAGCAGTGCTAGCAGAACTCCTGGCTCCTTTCATGCAGGTTGGCAGAAACTGACCCATCTAGAGCCAACATCCATCAGCTCACCCCCAGACCTCTGCTCGCAGGGATGCACAAAGACCAGAACTCTGCTGCTGGCATACAGCTATTTATAGCAAGAGCGTCACCTGAGCCTCTTGGATCCTTGTTTTACCACAGCTGTCAAAAACAGCATGCCCCACCCATGCTGCCTGGCCACAAGCTTTTACAGCAGGCCTTCCACACCTGGGGTTGGGTGCAGCAATTGAGTGTGCCTTGGACAGCTTCTGGTATCTCTAATAGGGTGAAAAAACACACTAGCTATTTTCAACCTCTGACCGTGGAAGTATTTTCAAAGCAAAAGCTAATGGCTCACATTGCATGCTGCCTCCACGTGGCAAGCAGTGAGCTGCAGGAGATGATCGCATGGCAGACCACAGACTCCAGCAGCAGTGCTGGCTCCATCCCAAACCCACAGAACACGCAGTGCTAATGCAGTTAGTGGTTTCTCACATCACTGGCAGGGATGTACCGTGTCTTCAGGAGAAAAGGCAGGATGGCGGTGCAGGATGGACAAACAGGCAGAGTTATGAGAAGCACCTTGAAATATGTTGGGGCATATTAGCAACGTTGGAGATAAGCAGGATTTTCACAGAAACGGATTGCTCCAAAGTAACCAATGTTTCCAAAAACTCAAAATACATTTCTGCATAGAGAAGCCAAAAGGTTTCATGAGACTTTCTTGGGGCAGTCCAAGTTTTGTGAAGCTGTGGCTTTGCTATGAAGCTGGTAGGAGTTCACTGTAAGGTAGCAGAAGGCAGGAGCTTGTTTTGTTTGAGGCTAAAAAGGCCAAAATGTGGGGTTATTGGCTCTACTAGAGCACAGGGACTAATGTGATGAAATTGTGTCGCATAGGTGTATCTGCATCCAAATCAGAACTGGTAAATATTTACAGTGCTCAGCAAGAAAAGAAGGATCCTGAAGGTTGTTCCTACAAAATGTAGGGGCCGGGGGATTCCATGCTCCACAGTGGCTTTGGTTGTGGTGTGAGGCTCTTGCTCGAACAAGGAAGCTGCTTGGATCCCCTGGTTGCTGTTCTGTGACCAGCTCTGCATAGCCTGGTTTCCACACTCCCTACCCTGCCACTGTGCATGTGTGGATGTTGGAAAGTGATGTGCTAGGAGCAGCAAGAAGCTAAAACAATGGCAGATAACATATAAAAGAGAGACAATATGGACAGCAGTTGAATGTGTTGGTCCTTCACACTGGGGAGCACAGCTGGGGGTTTTTAAGACAAGTCATAAGAACAGCAAAGGTGGCCTGACCAGAAGTGGGAAGAATCCCTGATCCTTCCGGACAAGTGTCTGTTGCAGGGGCCCAGCACTGCTCAGAACGAAGCCAGGGAATAGGTAGCACATGCTAAACTATGGGTCCTAATTCCTGCCCTTGTGGAGGAAAGAAGGCACTTGACGGCTTTGTTGCCTCCCTCATGTTGTGGAGGAGCATACTATGTGCTTCTGGAGCACCTCAGCTAGGCAGCGGGGGAGCACCCCACCCAGCAATGAACAGCCCTGCATAACCTTCAAATCCAGAGCCTGCCAGACACAGCCTCTGCTGGCTACTCACCAAGGGCCAAGAGCACTAACTCCAGGGCCAACCACAGCCAGTGCAGACCTGGTTCTCACAGCAGCTCTCTACAGCATCAAGACACAAACTGGGGACTGCTTACAACCCTGAGCCAGGTGTGGAAATTCTACCCCCAGAAGGCAGTCCAGTGCTTTCTCACCCTGTTACAATTCTTGTTGCTGTGTGGGTGGCTCACTGCAAGTGAAACCAGCAGTGGCTGAGCTGGGGAGAAGCAGCCAACCTCAAACTCTTCAGCTTATGGCAAATTCCCCCGTGTCTAAGAGCTGGGGAAACAGCGGCAAGTAGGAAAGTCCCAGTGCTGTGTTAGTCACCGACTTGGTAACCTTCAAGCAGAGGACAAACACCACACTGCTGTGAATGCCCTGCTCTTATACAATGGAGCACAGACAGGACCATGGAAGCAACTGATCCATCACTGAACTGGGACAGGATCTCCTCAGGATGCCTGCCACACTCCACAGACTGGGGCAGGTCTAGCACAGTCATCCCTCTATCAAAGACAGGCTGTGGGTCACAGGCTGGTATTATACCAACTCTTGCCATTACAATTGCCTCTCTGCATTCAGAATACAGAATTTTATGTCTCCTGCACAGATGATCAGTTTTGTAGAAAGTATTCTGGCTAAGAGAAAAAAAATGAAGAAAACAGCTGCTCCTTCCCCCTGTGCAGCTAAATGTGCCACAGCAGTCAGTTCCCCACTCTGTTCATCTAGGGCTGCAGCCAGTTTTTCTTCTCTTTTCATCTTGCAGTCTTGCTGGAGGGGTAGAAGGCGACTGTGTGGAAATTTCCATGTTGTAGAAAGCCACAGAAGGGACATGGTGGAAGCAGGACAGCACAAGGGACAAACGGAGCAAAGCACCTTTGGCCAGAGTATAGCAGAGATGTAAAGTTCCTCTCAACATTGCTTTCTCCGCTTGTCAAAGGAATGAGAATAGTCAGGACTTAGCAAACCAGTGGTGCTGCTGATGGCTGTTACTAGGTACTCCAGGAAAACACACCGAGGTACAGCAATTTAGTAAGCTTTAACATTGGTTATGTGTGTTAGTGAGGTACCTGGAAAGTGCCCTCTTCCTCACTTGGCTGGTTTTTTCCTTTGTTTTGGAGCAACCTGGTTTGACAGACAATAGTCCTGCAGCTGAAAACCAGATCAGTTCATTGGTCTCATTGCTCTCATTGTCAGCAAGTTCATACTGAGCTGTTGCTTGGCTTCCGACCTCATCACCACAGTTTAGTCAGAGGGGCCTTGAGGGCTGTGTGCCGTGATGAAAAGCTGACAGCATGACATGGCTGCCTCAGTCATAGCAGTGTGGTGAAAAAAATTAAAATTCTGGGTAACGTGTGATTGTGATACATCACCATGCGGGAGCCTGGGGCTGACCTTGTACTCAGCAATCTGCAAAGGCGGGGGGGTGGGGATGATGATCTGTGTGCATGTGCACAGATGCCTACATTGCACGGGCACAGATCCCCTGAGAATTAGTCAAAACCACCTATTCTTTGTGAAAGCAACTGTATGCAAAATTACACACTTTGGAAGCACCTCTGTCAGAGCTAGGATACAAACTGCACAAATCATGCTCCCTAAGGAGTCTTCTACAGAAGAGGAGAGACCAAACTGTCCTCTCAGTCTCAATTCACTAAGGAGTTTTGCCACATAATTCCATGGTCAGAGGTAAACACTAGTGAGCAGGGTTTTGGAAGTCACAACCCCCTCATTTGGTTCTCTCACCCTTTATGCCTTTGGCCATGTCGCTGCTAGAATGCAAAACCTAAAAGAACTTATTTTCTTAGATAAAGTTTGTAGCTCATGATGGATAAGCACTTGGACATCCTTGCACCCTTGCCTGAACAATGCAGGGTCCCAAAGCAAGAAGCAGAAACAAGTTATTTGAAAAGCTGACTTCTCCTTCACCCTAAATTAACTTATCCCTACCCCCAAGAACTTGACCCCACATCCTCAAGCCCCTGTTCCATACTACTCTCACCCTTGTCCTGTGTTATCGTTAGTTTGCCACAGGCAATGACAAACCTTGTGATCGATAGGAATTTGCCAACAGCTGTTCTGTAGAGGTGCACATTTCCAAGGAGCTAACTAACACTGTTCAGAAAGAAGAGCAAGAAAAAAAAAGGCAAGGCCGTGTCATTCTCTGTAAAGGAAAAGCAGTGTATCAGAACTAGTTTCTCCTGAACTGGGAATACACCTGCTTTTCTCAGGAACCCATTTCACTCAGGGTGAGTCAGGTTGCTAATACTTGGTAGGCAGCCAGGTGAGAAAGATGTGGAGGTGGAGCTATTGTGAGTGAGTAATAAATAGCATTGTAACTAGGCTAACGCTCAGCACAAGCCTCCACTTGCACTGCAGTCTTACAAAACAAACTGAAAAAACACTGAAAATACACTTCATACAATCAGTAATTCTCTGTCCTGGTAGGAGCCCTCCACTAGCTAAAAAGGACATGCTTGGAGGGTCCCAGCCTTCAGGAATTAAGTTCCTCTCTTGGGAGGGTAAGCTGCCTTTGCAAGCACAGGCTGGTCCCCGGGAGGTTTGGCTCAGGCCAGTATACCTCGCTGGCAGTCCTGGGAGCCAGCCCAAAGTCAGAACTCCCACACGCTCTGGGCAGATCATCACCTTAGGCCAGAAACCTGTCATCCGAAACCTACCTGTGTTTTATAGCCCAGCAATAGCTCCAGATGGCAAGAGTGGAGGCAGCGGAGGACAGAACACGAACTTGGCTCCCGCTGCAGTCATGCACTGTGTGTATCACAGGACAGGGGGTGAGCTGGCCAGCCCCCCAGCCAGCCCCTGTGTTTATCACCAGTTCTGGGTTATGCAAAGGCATAGACACAGGGCTCCCCCTTCTCAAGGAGTTACAGTTTGATTTCACCAGAGAAATACTGAAGGGAGAGAAGGGGAAGAATACCCATGCACAGAAAGCCATCCAACAGAAATAAGCAGGCAGGAGGGCACAGCTATGTAGATGAAAAAATAGCCAGGGAAAGGCAGAATGAAGCTGGGGCTCAGCACAGAAGTGCTACTGCAAACAGCTTTCCAATCCTAGCCTGAGCAGATGTCTCCTAGCTGCTCCAGCCAAGTGCAAGCCTTCAGGAAGATTTCACAAAGAGCACAAGGGAGAGTGCAGGAGCAGAAGGGGAAGAAAGCACCACTGGTGTCCCTGCATCTCCCTTAACAGCCCTGTGCTACTACAGTAAACAGTGAGTAACCCATTCTGGGTAGCTGCAGTAACTAGCTGTGGGATTTTGCTTAAACTTGACTTTGCCTGGATTTAGGGAAGTGAGTCAGCTTACCCATGAGGCAGACCACAGCCTCTATGCATCTTCCTGTTCCACCATTTCTGTGCCAGTTTGGTTGACGGGTCCTGGAAAGCCTCTTCATCTGTCTGCCTACCAGCCCTCCCATTTGTGCTGATGTTAACTACAGCAGTGACTGCCCTCAGGCAAAGAAAGAGTATTTCTGATAGAATTAAACCTCACCTAAGTGAAAATAAAATTCAACCTGATATTTTCAGTAAAGACAAATAAATAACATGTTCATCAGCACCTTAGCTACAAGCAGTAAGATCTTTCACTAACCACCACCTTAGTGAAAGTGTGCTACAAACATTAACTATCACATCTAATACAGACACTTCACTGTGGGTCTCCTTCCAGGGCTTACATACCCTTTTTTACCACTGCAAAATTGATGCATAGATACCTCAACTACCTGGCCAACCTGAACTTTGAAGAGAGATCTGCAGTACAAAAACCTTACTTACAAAACATGTTAAACCAGTTTCTGTGCTTAGCATTATTGTTTCCTTCCTTAGGAAGGGCAATGCAAATAGGGTTCTCTAAATAATGAGAATACACATGTATATTTTAATACACATAAAATTACTTAATGGTTCTTAACTATTTTGTGCCACTGCTGGCATACTAGGGTGGAATTTACCATAACAAAATAAATGATAATGCCCTAGTTCAGTTGTGCATAAAACTTTTGGAACAATTATCCAACAGGAAGTATATGCTGCCTTAAAGCTGCAGGCATAATTCCCATTCTGACTGGACAAGAATAAGAAGCCAAAAAAATGTTCCATCAGTTTAGGGAGTCTGACCATAAACTGGATAAACTTTCTGGGAAAACACTGCTTAGAAATGTCTGCTTCCATTTACAGCTGTAGAAGTATGAAATAACTCTGCTTGCTTCTACAGAATAAGAAACTAATCATCAACAGTAGCATTGCTTAAGCCCAAATGACAGTAATCTTTATTTCAGGTCTTGACTGAACAAGTATACAAACATACAACCCATGCTGGAGCTAAGCACACAGGACCTCCCTCCTCTCCCTCAAATAAATTATGGGAGCTGTGTGATGCTGTCAGTGCAAGTCAGTCACTTCCCCTTTGACCTGCACCTACATCCCACTTCCAGGCATGTCAGCATCCTCCGCATCACCTTTGTGTTCTTCCCAAGCAACAACTCCTCCTTTATGCAGTTGCTGCTTACTTTTAGAGAACAATTGCAGCCAGAGAAACTTTAGCTCTGGCTTTGCCCCCCTGATAAGAGTTGTAGCTGCAATTGTTCGGTGCTAACCCTTACTGTCCCCCAGCGGCCTGCATCACATACCGACTGCCAGCCCTGCAGCAGGCATGAGTGTTACAACCCATTGAATCCATGTCTGAACTGCAGCAGCCCTCACTTCAGGCAAGACAGGAAGAACAAGCAGCATTTCAATTTGCCACACAGTTTATTTCCCATGACACATTTGGTTCAGTCTTGGCAAGTGTGGCTAGGCTACCTTCATGTAGCAGTTGTCCTCCTGGGCAAGGGCTTGTACAAGTTCCATTTTTTTCTCATTCTTCCTGTTGTTTTCCCTCAATAGTTCTACTGGTCTTTTTTTAACTGCAGGTGCCAGTCTGGAACCCTCACTGTGAATGCTGTAAGAATCAGAAGGACAGGAGTTATCCACAAAAAGAGGAGGTGACAACTTGCCTGAGACCAGGAGCTCCAGGGGCTCTGCAGTTTTTCTTTCTAAGTTTAGCCCAATGCCGTCCAGTGATTCTTCTGGTAAGCTAGCTGCTGAGCCACACCTCCTGCCTACCACATGCTTTATCACCTCTTTATTTTCCCCTGCATTTCCAGTTTTCCTCAAGTGGTTGTGTGTGTGGCAGTGACAGTCAGTATTTAGTCTGTTACTGCTGCTCTCTTGCATTCCTTTACCAGTATAGTTAAAGCTCTTGGGTTTTGTGCCCTTTATAGTTCTTTCTCTGCTGCTAAAATCTTGACACCTCAGTTCTAACAAATGCAATAGCTGTTTGTCCCTGCTGGTATTTTCATCTTTGCTATCACTAGACAGCTCATTAGAGTTGATGATCCAAAGGGTGCCATCACTGGTCTGTGTGACATTCTCACTAGAGGCCAAACCTGGAACAATGCTGCAGTCAAAACCCTGTACAATCAAACATATGTGGTTATCTGTCCTCTGGTCAGGTTCACAGATTATGGTATCTGGAGGTGTTTCTCTCAGGTCGTTGCACAAAAGACAAATGAAGGGTTCATACAGTGACCTAGAGATAACCTCACTGTCATTGTCAGAGTATGTACCATTACATTTAACTACATTATCAAAAGGTTGATAACCAGATGGTTGAGGTCCAATGGGGCAAGAAATTATATTGGCTTTCTTTTGAACATTTTGGTATGTTACTTGCTTATGTATTTCTTCCTCTGGTAGGAAACCTGAAGCACTATCATTTGCATGTATGGAGAAGGATGGAAAATCAGTATGTTCTGAACAGGTGTTTTGAAAATCAAGCTCAGTACAGGGAGATCTGTAGTTGGTGTAACGTGTCTGATTGCTAGGGGGTCGAAAAATTTGATCTCTGCAGCTAAGTTCTGGTGTCTCTGCAAACTGTGTCAAAGGTGGTGAGGAGCACACATTTTCAAAACACAGAGTCAGGCTACTGTTAGCCATAGACTGAGACATAAGGGTATCAAAGCTCTTATATGCAGAGCTATTTGGTTCCTTGAATGCAGACACAAGAATATCAAAGCTCTTGTATGCAGAACCACAGGGCTCTACAGATGGAGACATAAGGCTGTCACAGCTCTTGTAGGGAGAACCACAGGGCTCCACCACTGGAGACATAAGGGTGTCGCAGCTCTTATAGGCAGAACCACAGGGCTCCACAGATGGACACATAAGGGTGTCACAGCTCTTGTATGCAGAGTTACACAGCCCCATGGGTGGAGACATAAGGGTATCAAAACTCTTGTGTGCAGGGTTGCTTATTCTGTCTTTTTTGGTCCCAAAGGATGGTTTACTTGGAGACTCCTGGCTCAGGGCACATGAATCATGCTGACTTTCAGAACTGCATGGAAAAAGGCTTTGATGAACCATATGTTGAAGATCTCTTGCATCCAGAGAAGCAGAATTTATGCTGGAGCTCTGATAGCCAGATTCAAAGGATTCTTCTGATTGTTCTGACTTCTTGCTGGCTGTACTACAATTGCAGTCATCTTGAGAGGCTTTGGTGAAAAGGGAGACTGTATGACATGGCTGCTGACTCTGGGCTGCACTTTCCTTTGTGTTTTGCTGTGATGGATTTTCTGACTCAAGTTTCTCAAAGGTTTTATTCTCACCTGTGATGATGTCTGGGTCTTTATTGTCTTGCACGTTGTTTTCATCTGCCAGGAGCTCAATAAACATGCTAGCTAGTGCATCATTGTGTTCAGTGTGCTCTCTGAAAGCACTGACACTGCTCTCACAAGGCTCAAACATGGTGATCTGGTCACTAGTCTCTTCCTGGCTCTCAGCCTCAGTGTCTGTTAAACATTCACAGATTTCTACAGACTCTTCAACCAGAATTGTCTCAGGGGTTAAAACTGCACTGCTGCCTTTTGGAAACCAGTCTCCAGGCTTGCTGTGGCAACTAGAAGATTTCTCAACATTTCTGATGTTACTTTGAGCCAGACAGTTCTTGCAACTTCTGTTTTTGGAAGTCAAAAGGAAAGGACAGTTAATGTTTATGTAATAGGAAATTATTTTGTACTGTAAAGAGGATGGGGGGGTGTTTCCCTTTATCTTACTTACATTTGATTTTCCATATGACTCTGCTTTAAGTCATGGAAAGG
Organism: Haliaeetus leucocephalus; assembly: GCF_000737465.1. NCBI lineage: Eukaryota > Metazoa > Chordata > Aves > Accipitriformes > Accipitridae > Haliaeetus > Haliaeetus leucocephalus. The sequence continues at coordinate 10,414,797 of NW_010972731.1, read as the reverse complement.
GAACTTAATTTCATCAATGTAGCACAAAACTGAAAACTAATAAAGATACAAATGAGATTTAGGACAGGTGAATTGTGTTTAGTACCTGCACTAGCCAGACAGTAGCACTTATTACATATTCTACTTCCAGTGATCAGGAAAACGTATTTTTTGCAAACCCTTTAAATTACCTTGACATTTTTTACGACCAAATGGCTCTTTGCTGGATTTGGGATTTGATCCCACCATTCTTTCTTCACTCTGCAAGGGAAGCATTAAAATTGTTTGCTTTGACTGCATTTTGGCTTCACCAGTGTACACTTCCCTATTCTGCTCTTCTCTCCCTCTCAGCCATCTGCATTGCAGCAACAGGAAGTGCTTGTTCTGTGCATCTCCAAGGGCTGCTTTTCATTAAACTAGTGCTAAGATGTTTATATGTTTGGTGCATGACTGCTCCACACAACCACAGTCACATGTTCTTCTAATCATGTTCGAAACAGTGTGCAAACCAGACAGGATCCCACTTTCACATTACCACTAAAAAAAATGTGAAAAGAAATACAGATATTTAACCATCATTACTGGAACGCCAGCAAAGACTGGGGTCCAAAACTGACAAACCCCGTAACTGCAGCCTGTTTTGGATGCTACAAGCGGCCCATTCTAGTAAGATTAAGAGTGAATATTCAGTTATCTATTCAGAAAATGCCAGAGTGCAACTGATTCATGTTTATAAAACCTTTGCTCATAGCATGATAAAGGTGCTGCGGAAAACCAAAACATTAGATTCCTGTACTACTAGACATTCAGCTAATAGCAATACTGGTATCTGTGCAAACTGCTAGTCTATAAAACCTGTGAACAGTATGATACATACTTGGTAAAACAGAAGTAACAAGTTACAGATACTGCCATGATCAGTATGCAGGATACAGGAACAGCCATCTGCAGAACGTCTTCAGCTGTTACTTGGTAATCTGTTAAATAAACATACACATTTATGTGTGTATGTGCACATAAATACAAGTACTGGCAATACCAAATTCATTGCTCTTCTTTTCAGCCTTAAAAAAATACTCCTTTAGAGAATGTAAAATAAAGCCTCCAGCAGACAAACAACAGAACATATACAGCTACCAGTGGTGATGGTGTGTGGCGTGTCTGAAAGATCAATGCAGGTACTGCAGTCCATTGCTGTGAGTATTAGGAGCTGGGAGAGCCAACATGTACTGTGAAGCCATTTGTCAGCTCTCGGGGACAAACCTGTCACACAGTCCCTAGAATGGCATTATCATCCCCACCGTAGTGCAGCTATGCTTCTTGTCCTCTCTGTTGCTCTTCAGAGATTTTTATAAACCCTCAGCCCTCTGACAGTTAAAGTATTGCTTAATTTGCAGCCTAAATAGCTCTTGTTCACTTATACCCACTTGCTCTTACATCAATGTTGTTCTTTAGTTTAAATATCTCTTCTCCTTCCCTGGTGTCTACTTCATGAAATATTTATAGAGAATAAACAAATCCCCTTTCAGCCTTTTTTTCACAAGGCTAAACAATCCAACTTCCTTGGTCTTATCTTCCTTAATTTGCCCAGGAGTTGCTTTTTATGTTTAGTCTCTTTGGAAGCCATTACAGATGTATCCACAATACATTCAAAAGGATGCAGATGATGATTCCATAACTCTCCTCTGAGAGGAGAGCAGCGGGGATATATCCACGATATGGTTTATAAAACTGTACCATCCTTTCATCAAGCTGCTATTTGTTACAATACTTACCATAGTGAAATTCAACTTCTTCACTCCATTCACTCCAGTTGGCCGGGTAGTCTGTATAGTTACACCTTACGCTTGCGACATAATCATAGCCTCTCCTCAAGGAGCTTGCAGTAATTTCAAAGCTTTTTGCCTGGTAGTTAATTGCTTTTACAGAAACCTGAAAAGGAAGTGAGAAAGTTCACTTTGATTTCTTTATGAGGTGAAGGGTTAGTGACAGCAATTAAATAACAATAGTGTTATGTGTTTCAGCAACCCTTCACAAATGAGCAAAGGAATGACTGTATACCTAAACTGGTGTGTGTGATACTGCATTTTGTTGTCATAAGCGCATGGTATTTGCAACATGCCACCATGCATGTTCTTCCCCTTCCAGAAGAAGCCCAGCTCTGAAGTGCTGGATTGTTCAAAAGGGTGTCTGAAATGCCTCAAGTGTGCCACAGAGTCATGAACTGCCTCCAGCTTTCTGATGTCTAAGGAGCAAACGAAGTTCAGGGAAACAGAAGCATTTTATTTTCAATCTCTGCCCTGTCTACTGTGAAGAGCAGAGCATTTTGGGGTGGCAGTCAGAAGAGTTTCAATCCTTTAAAGCCCAGCTGAAGCACCCTGGGGCAACATGACCTGTGGCAATTGTGTGATCAAGAACATCGTGGGACTTGCTCTTGCTGGCCCTTACACCATTATTCATTAAATGGTTTCAAGATTTTTCAGAGGACTTTTTAAACCTGAAAGCTCCAGAGAGACAGAAAATGAAGAGACTAACTGTCTCTTACCTCTGTCGGGTGCTGCTTCCTCCAGTATTTCACTTCATAGATGACCGGCTGTCCAGAGAGCATGGAAGGAGGAGAGTAGCTCTCCTCCCAGCTCAGAATGAAATTACCATTTTCAACTTTCTCAATGGCAAGATTTTGGGGGGCCCTTGGCTTAACTGTGTGTTAAAAAATACAATTAAGGAGAACAAGGCAATGGGAAAGCACTGATGGAGAGAAGCAGAGAGACAAACATTCACCAGAGACCAGAATCTCATCGCAGTCAATGCATTTAGCCCTTTTCACTACGCTGTAGCACAAGCATATAGAGGCCAAAACAGAGCAACTGCAAGGTATTCATTAACAAGCACTGAATCTTCAAGCTGGCTGAACAAACTGCCAGTTCAACCTTTTGGTGCACTGGATGCAGCTTTCAGCCTGGAAAAATGGGCACAACCTGCGCCCTTACAATAGCATGCTGTGCCATAGGGCAGGCACAGAGCTTCTGACAACTTTGCAGCCAGGCTGTCCTGGCTACCGTCTCTTAGAAACTGAAGCAGGCTCCTGCTTATTCTGCTGATAAGCAGCAGCGACAATCAACTATTCTGAAAAGAACCAGCTCAACGATGCAGATGAATGCCTGCCTAAGGTATGTGAATGATTTCTGTGAGTGTTTGAGGTGACAAGTGTTATGAACAAGCACATTGTTCTAAACCAACTAGGTGCCTACAGAGAGACATAAACCGTATCTACGCTCTGTCCTGTGAAAGAGCAGTCTCGTTAAGTTTTTATCACTGGTTGTTATAACCGAACACCAATTACCATAAAAATCTCTGTTTAGGGGGGATGATTCAACTAGTATGAAAAATCAGAGTATGACAGAGACAGGAATGGAAGAAATTTCAGTAGGGATAGCCTAGTGTCTTTCTAGAAACTGGAAGCAGCACATTCCTCTTCATCCTTGAATTCTACAGCCAAAAGTAAAACGCACTAAGGACATATCTAAGCCCCCAAACTGCTGCTGGCTGGCAGCTGGGAGGGTATAGCTAGAAGAAGAATCAGCCTCTGCTTGCCCCCTTGTTTATACTCTTTCCTTAAGAATCTACTCCAGAATCAGGTTTCTAAGCCAAATAGATTTTGCATTTAAGCCAGCATGACACTCTTCACCTCTGATAAGGAAAAACTGTTCCAGTGACATGAATGAGGAGTTAGCTAGGATTGCAAAGCCTGGAACCAGATGTCCTGGTGACAAAGTAAACACTTTCTTACCAACCAGAGCTGGTGTAACACTGTAATTCCACATATCAGTCCCATTGAACTGCAGAGTTAGATTATAGGTGAGGCCTGATACAAAATAATCCGGCCATATTGTGCAAGTGCACCTTGAACTGTCCTTTCTGTTCTCAGGGACACACGTATTTCTGAAACACAGACAGAAAATTATGTGATATTTAGAGAGTATGGCACACTATTTCTTGAAAAGGTGAAATCAAGCTTCCCAATGTGTAGAGCTCATCAAATCTGAGACAAACAAGCTTAGTTCCTAGAAATGTCTGGCCCAAATAAATCCAAACCAAAACCAAGCTCCCCCAAACTTGCAAACAACCCATCCTCCCCAAACACCCCTTGGATATCTGTATCGCACAAATGAAAAACTTGACAGAAAGGCTAATGATTGATCCCAAGAGGAAAAATTAACACTCTTCATCACACTTCAACCTCTGAAGAAGCAGGCTTACAGCTTGCTAGTATAGGAACAGATTTACTACAAAGTGAGGTTATTTGGATATCTGGGTGGAGAAATCATATGGAGAGGAACAGGAGAGCCCAGATGCATCTTCCTTTGTAGGAGATGATGACTGGCCCTGCTGCACAACAGGGGCAACAGTCTGTGCTTGAACACAGAGTTAAACTGTGTGCAGAGATAATCAGTCACCTGTGCTCCAGGGCAGAGCACCTTTCACACAGGCTACACATTGGCAAATCAGGTAGGATTTCTCCTGAAGGTAAAATTTCGCATGAAACGAAGGTTGGTAAACTTATGAGAGCCCTACCACCCCTACAAATAGGACTTGATCACTCCTCTGTACTAAGAGTGCAGAGAGGTCTGCAGAAGAGTAGACCACTGAACAGAGCGTGCTGTTAATTGCAGCAACCCATTTTCCTCCTCGCAAGAATAATCTGGATTATGTTTTGTCCCAGAAACCCATGGTAGAGGGAGGGAATCAAAGCTGATAATGGCTACAGGATATATGAGGTTCCAACAATGATAATGTAACATCTTATTAAACACTTACATCTGAGGAAAAAGTTCCTGGCTGTAGTAGAGCAGGAATTCTTTGGAGCAATTCGTCTGTGCAGTCACTTCCCAGTGACAAACCAGCTCCTTGTCATAGTCACTGAAGCATGCAAAGTGCCGTACACGTTCTGCAGCCATAACTAGGGAGCAGCAGCACACAATGAGAAGCAAGAGAATCAAAAGAATAAATTGGACTAAGCAGAAATATTAACTTTTCCACCTAAACAGAGCTACCAACCCCCTATAAATTAAGTGAAAGCATTGTTATTTTTCACATTCTGGGTAAATGGAAAGAGATGCATGTTGCCAAATGTCTGTACCTTTCTGGGGACAACATCTAAAGTCTTGAAGAGGAAGCACGTCTGCAGTAGCAATATTGAAATAGAAAGGCACAACTCATCCAACACAGTCTTCCAAGCACAGAAAATCTGATTCCGATAGCTCTATGTAAAACTCATCCACATTTAATTACAAAACAGCTTCATGTGTTAATACAAAAGGTTCAAAAGCCAAAATGCAGGTAATTAACAGACTCAGACTAAGATCACTGCCTACAGGCTTGTACTCATGCTTTATCTACAATGGTTCTCAGCTTCCCAAATGCATGCCCTCTGCCTCCCCAGAGCAGTTCCCCATTGTCTAGAAGATCTTCCTGTCACAGGCTTCCTTCTAGTATACACCTCTTCTTAATTTCACTCAGTATTTCCTAGTCTGTCTTCTTTTCATTGTTATGATAGTGTTCAAAGACCTGGAGAGATTGAGAGTCACATTGTTCCAGGCACTGAGAGGGTACAGAAAAGCCCAAAGTCTCTGCACTCCCAGTGCTTGTGTTTACAGTCTCTTTCACTGGCAGTATTTAAGAAAAAAACCAGAAAACACTTGTCAAAATATCTTTGTTAAAACTGGAAAGGGAAATGGAATAGACAAGCCTCGGTATCCCTTCCAGCCACATTTTCCATTATTTCAATGCACTCCACACGAGTGAAACAAGGAACAGAAGAGGAGGAGCTTTGTGACAGTAATGCCATGCTGCTATTAGGACTAACAGTGTGCCAAATGTGGTACTGGAATGTGATCATTTCTAAATGAAGCAGTCAGAAGTAGCTAATACTTTTATCATCTCAGACAATTCTTTGCCTTCTTTGACGTTTGTTACTAGTAAATATCAACAGTAACTCCCTTTTCTTGTACAAGTTGTACAGATCTAAATCCTTCTCTCCTGCTCTACATCTCAATTCCTCGTAAAAATTTTGCATAGCTTTGGCTGGTTTTAAGAATCCTATTAACTGATATTTTTCTGATAGTTTCACAAGGGATTCTGCTAGAAGGTTCCTCTGGCAATTATACATGGGCCAATTTTGTTTACATGGCCCAGCACATTACTAACTCCCCATTCTTGTCATTTACAGTGCAAATTCAAGATTAAGTTGCCAACAATTCAGATCCTGTGAGGTCCCTGTCCTTCAGCTACAGCTGCTTCACAGGCTTATTCTTTCCAATGGGTACCTAAGTTTCAGATTATTCCTCCCAAGCAAAACTTTTGTTGTCAAGAACACGTAATTTTGTTTTATCCTTCCTACATTTCCACTTTTCTGTAGGCAACATGTTATTTATTCTGATATAACTTCTGCATACTCTGATACAGTACAGTATCTGCAAATGTAATAAACATGATGGTCAGATGCCTTTTAGTGGACAGGATACATAACATACAACGGGACCTACCGTACCCTCTGGTACTTCAGTAAAAACCCAACTCAAAGAAACACTTAATTGTTTAGTACGGTCAGTGTATGGTCTTTCACCCTCATTAAAATCCACACATCACTTTCACTTGCCTTTCTAAAAGGCCTCCCACAAAACTTGACTACCAAGCAGTCCTGAATCACTTGAGTAAGCTCAATAACCTTAGTGAGGCTCACTTATCCAAATGAGGATGCACGGCAATGTCAAGGAACCATTTTAAAATTCTGTAAAAATTATAATTGAAATTTTCTGGTATATTGACTGGTTATAAACCTAGAACTGACTGCAGCTCATGGTTTCATTAGTGTTCAAATATTTAGAAAAAATGTTTTGCTTTGTTTTAGTTACTAAGGCTAGCTATTTATCTTGTAGATAAGAACTATCACTCTTATGTCCTTTCTGGATGGCAGCACCACATTTAGTTCCCCTTTGTTCTGCATAGTCCTGGATTCTTCAAAAAAACCCAAGAATTAAATTTCTGCAATACTGTAATAGTCACACTGCTCATTTATTTTAAAAGAAACATTACCTATTTATCCTGTTGCTGCTGTTTATATTTGGTTGCCATTTGTATTTTTATTGTTTCTTTTTTTTTTCCACTTTAAGATGCACTTTTAAAAGAAGTACTAACATTTTAAGCCCTTTAAAGATGAATGTCATTATTTTTCAACGTGTTAATGATCTTACACTTTCAAGAATACTTCAGTTAAATGAGGGTCTTCCTGCTGTGTTAAGCTCTGATGATTAGCAGCTTTACTTTATCTTGCCTTTCAGTGTCCTCATGTCTTTCTAAAGTCTAAATTATCTTCTGCATTCTCTTCCTGTGACCTTCTCTCTCTTCCATCTCTGCTACACTGTATTTTTTTAAAACCTCAGATATTTGAGAATTTCCTTTTGAAACCACATACAGCACAGAGTTTGTTTTCAGTTCATGTAGTTAAAAAAGGGAACTGAAATACTGGACTTCTTTTTTTAATCCTTAACTAGAATACCATGCTGAAGAAACTTAAAACATGCAGTTAACTAGGGGGAAAAAAACCCCAAACTGTAAAATTAAACCTTGATAAAGATCATTTACAGAACGTGGGATTACCAAGATCAGATGACCCAGCCAATGCACTCTTGCAAACCTTGATCCTTCTCATTAATTCAATTGTACTATTTCATAGTACATAAGAAAGTAGCTAATAAACCTTCTTTTTTAGAGACAGACTATTTTTAATTTTCTTTCAACTATTTTGGTTTGCTTTTAAAAAACCAAAACTGTAGACTACTGTGGAACAACTTAAAAAATACAGAAAGCAAAATGTAAGATTCATTTTCCAGAGAATAAAAATGCATTGTCGGAAAACATGATTTTATATATCTTGTCTCGTCTGCAGCTACGCATCCTGCCAGACCTAAAGAAGGGTGTATGAAGAACATATAGGACATCACATGTCAGTCATCTGCCCCCGTACAGGCACAAGTCGGGGCACCTAATGTCTGACAGCAAGTGCCTGCAAGATTTGTTCAAATCCCATCAACTACATTTTCCAACTCAATAACTCTGCATACTTTGGAGAATGCAAACTGACAGATACCCTTTAACAGTAGATCTACAGGCTCCATGCCACGAGCATAGCTCCCTCCAGGTCCTGCATGGCCCAACAGCGGCGTTTATGAAAATAAACAAATGAGAGACTAGTGCTTTCTATTCTTATGGGATTTCTACAGAGATGTCCCTGGGTCATTGCTGACCACCCTGTTTGCAGCAAGGTGTCCAACAGAGGTTAGATAATGGGGAAGCAGGGAGATGACTTTCCAAACCTCAGTTTCTCCTTCCTGCAAATTCCTATTTTTAATTGCTCGTATGGAAAAGGTCAATAAAAAGAAAAAAAAATCTAAGAATTTATTCTAGTATATGGATATTTCTGACGTTTGAAGTTACACATTTTATATTAGTTAATTAACGATAATAGTGTTGCCTACTAGTCATGGGAAAATGCTGTCAATAAAACTTCAGTATAATAATTTAAAACATTGACAAGCATACCTTCATTTGTTGTATATGAAAAGAAAAGGGTCCACAGGGTATGCAGTGCAGCACTTAAGAGTCTTGCCATCATTGACACTGGCCAGGTTCAGTAAGACAAGCTATGCTGAAATTCTGCCAACAGAAAACATTATTATAAGTTTACATCAGTGCCCCTGTTAAGAGAAGGGTGTAGTTCTTCCTACCACGCTGCTAGATGTTAGGATTCAGATCCCCTGCAGAGCCTGATCCCCCTAAAGCTTGCTCATGGAACAAGAAGTGTAGAAGAATAAGGATAATACAAATGAGCCAGAAGACTTTTCTGCAAAGTTTTAATTACAGAGGATACTAAACTGACATTGGCAGCAGACCCACTCTTTTAGCCACTAGAAAAGCAAAGCTTCTAGTACATGAGATATTAAAAGGGTAAGCAATAGACCAAATTGTTGACTATCAACATGTCACCAAAGCCCTATGATTCCACTCAGATGACTGAAAGAATTTAAGAATCAAGTGCCTGATCTATTGACTAAAACATTTTCCGAGTCCTATCACCAATACCCTAGATAATAACAATATCATCCTCTTGAAAAAGTTCTTCGCAAAGACCTCTGACCCTTGCTTCAGCAGAACACAGATTCATTAAAACAGTAAATAATTAGAAAGAAGTTGTAAACCACATACCTAATCATGACATAACCAGCACAACTTCAGAGAAGGAAAACTGGGCAGCTTTTACATATTAGAATTCTTTAAGCATAGTGAAGCTGCGCAGGTGAACTGAAAACAGATTAAATAACTAATTTAAGACTTTAAAAAAATTTATTTCCCCAAGATTCTTTTGCTGATGCAATGTAGCCACTGCATGGAAGATCATATTCTGGATCAGATACGGCTACTAGCTTTCATATCACTAGAAATGTATGTGATGCTGTCGTGGTTTAACCCCAGCCAGCAACTAAGCACCACGCAGCTGCTCACTCACTCCCCCCCCATCCAGTGGGATGGGGGAGAAAATCAGGAAAATAAGTAAAACTCCTGGGTTGAGATAAGAATGATTTAATAGAACAGAAAAGAAGAAACTAATAATGATAATGATAACACTAATAAAATGACAACAGTAGTAATAAAAGGATTGGAATGTACAAATGATGCGCAGGGCAATTGCTCACCACCCGCCGACTGACACCCCGCCAGTCCCCGAGCAGCGATTCCCTGCCCCCACTCCCCAGTTCCTAAACTAGATGGGACGTCACATGGTATGGAATACACCGTGGGCCAGTTTGGGTCAGGTGCCCTGGCCGGGCATGAGAAGCTGAAAAATCCTTGACTATAGTCTAAACACTACTGAGCAACAACTGAAAACATCAGTGTTATCAACATTCTTCACATACTGAACTCGAAACATAGCACTGTACCAGCTACTAGGAAGACAGTTAACTATATCCCAGCTGAAACCAGGACAGATGCATTTAAAATTCTGGTAAATTTGTAGGTACAGTCATGCTAACTAATACGGAACCACCATGACTTTGCATTCAGCATAAAGAGGGACAAAACTTGTTCAGCAGCCCATTGTCTGTTAATACACAACCCTTTTGTCCCTCCCTCTCATGCTCTTGCTATTTTCTAATCTCCAAGTCTGGACACAGTGTTCTTACTACCTGCGTGCTACAGTTGCTCTGCTTACATCTGCGAAGTTCCCAGGTGGCATGTTATTTTTGATTTCAAAACCTCACAATTCTCTCTGTGTGATGAAGAGGAGAGAACTTCTCAGATCTCCTTCAGCAGGAGAGTGGTGTTGGGCTTTCTGCAGAAGTTTTGTTAGATTTTGAAGTAGAAGGGACCATTGAAACATATTTGTTGATGGTGGTTCAATACCCTCTGCTCCAGCTACAGGAGTAGAACAACCTTTGACACTTCTAACAGATTTGAGTTTCACCAGCATGCTAGACAAAAGGAACTGGCGAGGGATCAGCAACTCTGCCATGGTATAAACTTGTTAAGTGACTAGCTTAGGAAAAATTTAATGACCTTTTGGAAGTATGCATGTGGGCACTGTATACACGTAAGGCTGTGCAGCCTCAAAGGCATGCTATCAAAGCCATATCCCCTGAAATAATTCCTCTTAAACTGTGCAGATTCTCAAGCACAGCTGCTGAACATTAGTTGTCAAATACAAACAGAATAAACACAAGGCAGGCAACAGCCAGACACTCTCTCAGTTGATTAAGGGACAGAAAAATAATTTTTTTTTTTAAATAAGGACCACCACACCTTTTATTGATAAATACTATCTATATAAATCAAAACTATTGTGAAATGTAGCAATAGAAACTTTTTTTCCCCCGATATACTTAGAAGTACTAGCGCTTTCCTTATGATCAATCTTTACTTCCAATGTCAGATTCAGCTCCAAGGCAATTACCTCGTAATCCAAGTTTCTGCGCTTGTCAGAAAGTCACGTTTAACGATACTGTATTTCTTCGATTCTCACATGCATGATTGACCACTCTTTAAAACAAGCTTCTAAAGATTAAACATGGAAAATTTCAATCTTAGAGGTTAAGGGATAAGAACATCGCTAGTGAAAATAGTAGACTGGAAACTCTTTTGTGACTTTCTCTCAGGCAGTTACTGCTCATCTAGTAATAAAGGACATACTTGAAAGATTTATTTCTCATAAATGGTCAAGAAAACTATTACTCAAGAGCTGAGCTTTTCACATTTTGAGCTCTTCACCTTTTGGAAACAGACAAAATGTGACTGAGTACAGTAATAAATTTTTTGAAAAGAACACAAGTGCCTTTGCTGCTGCTCAGAAAAAAAAAAGAGCAAACTGCTCCAGCATAAAAAGATCATTCTTCTTTTCCTCCTTTTTCCTGGAATTCTCAAGAGAGGTGGCGTTTGCTTTCCAGCCCATTGTTAAGTAATACTGTCACATGATGGGAGTTCCAAGAAACTCTTAAAACTTTGGCAGAGAATCCTGTATCACATAAGCATGTATGAATCAGCAGATGGCAGAGCAAAAATATCTCCCCCATAGGAGAAAAGATCTGTACATGTTGATGAAAATAGAGTTAACCCATCCTCTAATGAAACTGCAAACTTTTTTTTTTAATAATACTGGACTATAAATCCAATGCAAAGGGAGAAAATTAAAATGACAGTAGCTTTCCTGTCTGTTAAGTTTTTCTTTATATCAGATAACGAAATACCAATCTTAAAAAAGTATGTAACACATATAGAGAAAACTAAAATCACAGCAAACCTAGTAATCCCAATATATTTGAGGACAGTAAGGTATAAAAGACATCAGTGACTTCCCCAAAACTATGAAAAAAAATCTCTATCGGGGCTAGAAGCAGGTCTATGTGATTACTGGCACAAGTTACATGCTTTGATCATTTATCATTTCTGTTTCTTGAAAAAAAATATGATATGATTGAAGATATTTCATTTACCAGCAAGAAAAACAATAATGACTTCTGGTCTGGTCTTCTAAATAAACTAGGGTCACATTTAATCTACAGGCATAATGTGCAAAACTGTTATGCTCGAAGAGTAACTCATGCCCGAAAGACATGTGACAGAAATTTCTATGTAAGACTGCTTATTTTACCTTTGCTGCAATTGTACAGGCAAAGGACCACTCCCTATTTTAAAACTGGCTCTTTTAAAAATTAAAGTACATCTTGTCTTATTCCTTCTGGTTTAAAACATTGGCTGTAACTGCAGACTAAAATGAGATAAGCCTTATATAGCAAAGCAAAGCAAAAGTTCATCTACTGATTTTGTATCAAAATTTGAAAAGAAAAAAGTGAGGGAGTAATTTCCATCTTTTTTTCTTGCTGCTTTTATTTCTTTTTCTGTAAGTGCCTATACAAAGTGGCAGACCTACAGGAACATAAATCATAATACCTACTCTTTGACATGCAACATGACTGTCAGAGGCAACTGCACAAAGTATGTGTATGGTGAAAAGTGTAGGCGTCTCATACAAAATGGGTTTTCACAAGAATTTGGATGCTGAGGAAAGAGTCCTGTACACTGCGTTAAGGAGTAAATTAAAGGGTAGACTGGAAGATATTTCCAAGTTCCAATAATTAAGGATGGCAACTTTGGTCAATGGAGGGCCAAAAGATAAAATTCAATAGTTCCCACTTTGTGTTATCTCAACTGAAGAGTAAACCACACCCATGTGCTTCTTTGCAATTCAATTAATACACCACTGTATTAATGTGGTCTCTTCTTACTGAGACTGCTACAGTGGAACACATTGGGTAAGCAGAAACTCACACAGGTCCTTAGATTACGGATTCATTAGTTGGGAGGCTTTGTCCCATTTTTTATCTTAAAGGGCATAACACATATTATTGCTTATCTAGCATAGTCTTTCCTGCACCACTGTATGACTACTAAAGAAGGAATTTAACTTCAGAATGGTGGATTTTAAAGGAGAAAGAAATTCTTTAAAATTCTTTTTAAATGAGTAATTTTACTAATATTTTAATGTCATTCTCATTCCACAAGTTCCTTCGTGTAGTTTGAGATACTTTCCATTAATGTCATTTTACGCAACAACATACAAATGATATCTGCATTTCTGGAGCAGGACAGGGCACATCTGGATAAACCTCTCCTCATAAATATGAAAAGAGCCTCTCAAAATGAGCAGACGGGTTCTCTCTAAAACACTTGAAACTGGTCAATTTTTATTTTTTACTTCAGCTGAGGTTTCTGCATTCCAACATATTTTCATATTGAGATGACAGAAGCCAGCAAAGGGCGTAATAACATGTCATTTGGGCCCATAAGGAATACAGTACTTTCACATAATTTGAGAAACTGCAAATCTAAGTCTGCAAGCAGCAAGATAACTTCAGGTATTTTCTAATTCAGAACCGACAGAAACTATGGAAACTGCTGAATTTGGACACATTGACAAAAACCGCCGAAAATACAAAGCGTCCGGACTAAAACGACTAACTACAACAGCTCACTTCTGATGCCCCATTTCTGAACCCCGGGTTCTGAGAGTTTAGCACAAACTGGTCTGAAGCGCTCTCAGAACCCACACACGCTAGCAGTCGTTTTTGAAGAAGGAGACCCGAGAGCGGGGCGCAGCTCTGCGGTTCCCGGCTGCCGGCTAAGGCGGCTTTTCCAACGGAGCGCGGGAAGAGCTTCGGTGCCCCCGCACCCGTCGGGCAGGGCCTCGCTGCCCGCGGGACGGGACGTTCCGGGAATTAAACCCGTTCTGCCTTCGCTTATTTCTAAAGCAGCGCCCCAGTTCAGCAACCTTAAGGAAGGAAAAGCACTTCTGTCGACGACAACGCCCCGAGAGAGCCCTTCCCCCTCGGGGGGAGCCGCAGCCGAGCGGCACCGCCACCCGCGGGATGCCCGGGGACCGGCCCTGGGGCAAGCGCTCCCGGCCGCCCCCCGGCAGCCCGCGCGTCCCGGAGACCTCCCGGCTCCCCCCCGGACCCCGACAAGGCCAAGGGACATTCGGAGCAGTAATTGCAATTCCACCCAACCCGTCCCGCGCCAGCCGGCGCAAGCCCGGCACCTTCCCGGAACCGCTCAGGCTGCCGCCCCGGCCGCCGGCAGCACGGAAAAGCCAGCTCGTTTTCAGCATCGGTGCGCAGAACGGCAGACACCGCATCAGCCGCGAAGCGTAAACCGCGCAAATTCCGGTTCAGCCACAGGTAACGAGAAGGAGACCGTCCTTCCGCCGGGCGGGGAGGGGAAGGGGCAGCCGCCGGAGGTACACTTGCCTGGTCGGTGCTCTCCCTCGCCCGGGCTTCGGTTCGGTGCGGACCGGGGGGTCCCGGCTCCAGCGGCACCCGCGCGTCCGCCCCGACACGGGCACCGCGCTCCCCGGACCCGCGTCCTCC
>NW_010972731.1:10379195-10399792 GCF_000737465.1 Haliaeetus leucocephalus | reverse complement strand
GCGGGCGGGAGCGGCGGAGGGCGGCGTCCCCGGGGTGGGCTGGCTGGCTTGGGCCTGCTGGTCGGCGACCGCCGGTGTGCGGGGCGGAGGTGGGGTGCGAGGCGTCGGGAACGTCTGCGCAGGGCGGCGTTTCTCGGTTTGGTCCGTCATGCGGTCCTTTGGCCTGGAGGAGTTTGGGAGTCTGGAAACCTCTTTTTTCTCGTGGACGGTTAAGGATTGTTCGGCTGCAGTGGCCAAGGAATTTCCTGAGATGCTTTTCTTTGGTTCTGAGGCTCTTCCGAACGTGTGGAGGAGGATTTTGTTCTGTCGATTGTTACACGTACAACCCTACTATTTTCTGGTTGGGGGTACGATAGCACAATGCCTTCATTGTTTTATTCTGTAGCTGAAATTGGTTGGAGTTTTATCTTTTGCATCCTTCTCCTAGAACCGTGAAGTTAGTCACTGTCCATATTCTGAGCAGAACCTGGGGGATCTGCCTTTTTTTTCCCGATGCAATGTTAGAGAGTTTAATTGAAATCTTACGTATGCTTGGACTGTGTATTTTTAATTTGTGTGAACACGTGCATTAATTCCAGCTTACACCTCTTGCAGCATTTGAAGCCTGGTGGAATACTGCAATGGCAGCTCAGATGACTGATGCTCATCGACGGTTCTTGCAGGTCCTGATGTCTCATGGGATAATGGAAGGATCAGAGGCTAGGAAATTACACAGGCGCTGCTGTGAAATCCATAAAGGTGTGTCTCTTTTTCAGAGAAAAAGCAGGGAGATGGAAGAACTACTTTTTTTTCCTGCTGCAGCTTACAAACAATTAGATTTCTGAAGACCATACACCATGTAAAAAAAAGTTTAAAAACTTAATGATGTGACTGTTCTCTCTCTTTCCTAAAGATAAAATAACACAGTAATGAGGAAACTTAAGTTTTAATCAGGTCAAACTCATACAGAGCACTTTTTATTTTAGCAAAGATGTTTTTTATAGGTTATACGTTTTTAAAAAAAAATCATTTTTTACACCGATAGTGCTGAAATTTCCAGAATGTTTTTCTTCATACCTAATTGGAAGGATTTCCTTTGGAATATATGAAGCATATGCTGTTACCCATCTTGAGTAATCTGTCACATCTGACCGATTACACAGTCAGCTGGTTAGTCTTAATATGTGCTATACCAAGCTGAATTTTAGGGCACATGTAACAAAAATTTGGTTGCATACTATCAAATCTGTTTGAAGTTGATGTTCAGACTTAAATAGTACAGACATGTGTACTCAACTAGATAAGGATTTTCCGAGAGATCTGCTTACAGATCAGAGATCTGTGTTTCATCTTCACTAATTTTGCAAATGTGCTGGGCACAAACTCAAATAAAGCTGTAATGAACAATGTGTTTAGCACTAGTTAATCAGTAGTATTAGATGTGCCAGTTGCTGGTTCCCCAAAGATAGTAAAAGAATAAAATTCCTCTATTTTCATCTTTCCCTTATTTATGAACAAAGTTGAAAAGGACAAGGAATGTGTAAGAACAAAAAGTGTCACTTAAAAGGAAACACCCAAATGCTGTTCAAATCAGTGATTTTAAACCATTACTACTGGAAGGCAGATAACTCCAGCAAATGTTGTTTAAAGTACACGTTCTGAGATCTAATATGCACTGAATGTATGTCTCGAGTTATTTTCTAGTTCTCTAGTATTTACAACTTTAACAATAAAAGCCACCTTAACAGTTATTTGAAGGGTTTAGTCAGTTCAGGATATCTGTGTGACTGTTGAGAGCTGAAGCAGTAACTGCAGGGGAACCGATCTATTCGGTTGCCAGTGGCTAACCAGGATAACTTTAGCATCAGCATTGCTAACTATTCTTTCTGTCTGTTAAGAGAGAGGGGACTGTAGTCGCCAATGCACACAACCTGTTGTGAACTCCATCTTGCTTTGTTGCCACAAGTGGAGTCCTTTCTGGGCGATGGCACTATTTATGTATTTTCCTTAGTTAAAAGGAGTCAAACAGATTCCATAGGTTTGCAAACTCTCCAGAGCCAAAGGAACTTATTTCATCACCTGCCCAAATTTCCAACTGAAAAAATGGAAGCGTGGAAAAATAACGTTGCTTTTTACAGGTTGACTCCTGTATTTGTGAGAACCAAGCCGCTGTGATTTGTAAAAGAATTTATCATAAATGCTAGAGATGGCCTAAGCCAATAGCATGACTACAATGAGTTTATTGTGTGTTAAGAACAAAGAACCTTAAGGAAAAAAAACTTCACAGCTAGATTGTGTTTTCAGTATGCAGGATCAGTGAGCGGTACTGCAGTAAGAACTGACAGAGTTACTATTCATTAGGAAGGTTTATTTAATAGAAGGATTTAGAAAAAAATGGCTCCATTGCAACTGCTGCGTACCTACCAAGTACTTGATATTTTTTCTGCATAGTGACCATTGATGTGCAAGGGAAAAGTCTGTGAAATTACACAGATACAGTGTGGGAGTTTTAACTGTTAAAGTTTTATCAAATGCTCTACCTAGGAAAGCTTTTTGTCATGTTGGGAGGCAAAAGGATGTTGAACTTGACTCACTGAATGGAACACATTTGTTTTATGAGCAAAAGAACCAGCGATTTGACAATCCCATTCTTGTTAGGGGCAAAGTTAACAGTATCACAATTTACAAGATCATGGCAATAGCATTTTTATGCTCAGCCTGACTGGACTGTTTCTAGATGAAGTTCTGATTTTGATGTAGTTTTCTTCAGATACATCTTAATACTGCTTACTGTAATCTGAACAATAATTTTCAAATCGGATCAAAGCTAATGTTACTAAAACTAGCTTATTTGAATTAATTCCTTTTTCTTGCAGGTTGTAAGCATTACATAACAAGGCTGTCACCTATCCATGACATTGGTTTCCTTAAATACAAAAGGATAAAAGAGCTGCATCAAGTGAAGTCAAGTCATATAGTAACCAGCCTGTGCAGCCTCTGAGCAAAGTGATCTGAAAACTTTCCTTCCTGGTGTTTGGCATATTCTCTTGTTCTGGTTTATTTCAAAATCCTAAGCCTTTTGGCCAGGAGGTACCTTTTTGCTTTTCATGTATCACCTGCATGCTTTATGTTAGCAGACAAGTGTCTATGCTAAAATCTGCATGCAGCTCTGAAGAAGCAGCTCCAAACGTCTATCAAAGTGCTTTGTAGGACCACTAGAAAGTGTACAATTCAGTTAGGATACAAATTGCAGGCTTGCCAAGGAAGGTTCTTACAATTGCTAATACTTTTTTACTGGAATCCCTTAGTGCATGCTGTTTCTGTCTGCATTGTGTTATGGCTTCTCCAGTTATGAAACACATTATAGTAGAAACTTAAGTGCAAAGTTAAAGACATCTTGCAGATCTCTAGCATTACAGAATAGCTAAGGTGCCAAAACATTCTCAGCATCCTTTCTGGGATGGCTTTGTGTGTTGTCTGTGGGTGCAAGCTGGCTTCTCCTTTGTTTGTGTAGTCAGGGAAATGGCAGTATCTGAGTTGGCTATTATTGGATCCCTTTACAAGACAATACATAGACTATTATTCTGACCCTGACCCCAGCCTGAAATCAGGAAACAGTAAAAATAGGAGAGTTTGTAGTTATTTTTCCTGCTCTCTTCCCAGCCATCTGAAGTTCTTTAATAACTGAAGCTCTGGGTTTATGTTACTCTAAATAGTACAGCTGGAAATATGGTGCCCCTCTCCTGGAAAACATGTTTCTCTCTGTAATAGAATGACTTTTTTTTTTTTTTTTTTAAACAGATCATGCAATAATATTGAGGTTCATGTGCTCTCTATCCTTTGATAGATTTCCGAGTTTATCTATTTTTTCTTGGATTCAGCACATCTTCATTTGACGAGTATTTAAATATAACAATATTGGGTATTTTCGTGACCAGCATTTTATTTTCCAAAGACACGGTCGTTCACAAGCGTTTTCCTTGCAGCATTCTTCAAGGCCAGAAGATTAACAGAAAAACACAGATATATTTTCTTTTGCTGTATTTTTGATGAACCTAAGGATGATTTGGAAAGACAAAATCAGGTTGCCTTTCAAACCAATGGCTGTATTTACTGAAGGACTATATTAGGTAATATTTATAAAATTAATTATAAAATGTAACTCTATGTTAAGTTACAGTGCAGTTCATGAGAAAAATGGCTGATACAGTCCATATATGAAAGGATGTTTAGAAAAATAGAAGAATGAGAGAAAACTGCTTTTTTCCTGCCTATTTGGATGTACAGAAGGAGTGTACTGGTTAACCATTCATTAATGTTCATTGTATCAGACTGGCTTTTGACTAACTATGTTTTGTATTTTGTTTCACTGGTTTGGTATCTGAACTCAGAAGGAAATAACCATTAGTGCCACTTTAATCTACAGTCATACCAATTTCTTAAGCATAATATATTTCATGCTTGGCTGTTGAAAGACCCACTAAATAAACTCTATAAGAGAAACAGGGATTCATAGAATAGACAAGTATTTTTGCTTTACATCTTTTGTATGTCTTTTAGTATTTAGTATTCTAGGAAGAGCCCCAGCAGCTGCTCCTGTGTGTGACCCAGTGTGCTCATTATGCTTATATCTTGTCTGCAAAGTTCAGCTAGAGCTTAGGGGAATTTTTCTTATCTGTGGTGGAATTTGCAGATAACCATCTGTTTTATCAGAGAAGTGTTTGCATTGCAAAACAACAGAAAAATCCACTGTACTGTTGTTTTGGTATTTCGCTTTATAGTGCATCAAATATGTCAAATCTAGAAAAATAAAACATGGCTTTTGGCTCCTCAAACTAGGCATTTTTGTGTAGACAATGAAGAATATCACAAAGCACTGACGGAAAAGGGACTGAGGAAGATCAGTGGGAGTATAGACAGTGAGATCACACAATTCCTCAGCAGTACTTTGCTATAGTGTAGTGAACACTTTTAAGTAAATGCATTTCAGTTATTTTTCTTGCGTGTTGTGGGAGAAGTGAATGCTGAGGAAACATTTTGGTGAGGATGAGATGAGGTTTTCTGGTTCGTGGCTGTACTTTCTCCCATCTCACCTGCATCATATTGCCTATTACTAGTTCTGGAAGCCATGCTCCTGCCAGGCTTGGTAGTATTCTTGTATCTTGTCACAATGCTACTCACTCTACAGGGACTCTGCTGTTTTCACTGTGGATTTGTATCTAATTATCCATAGAATTTAAGGTCAGAACGAAGTAATCTATTTTTGTGTCCCATGTAACGCAGCCCATATTTTCTGCTAAATATTTTTTGCTGCATATCAGATGCCTTGTAGCTGGATTGAAACATAAAATGTACTCATTTAGATGTTCTGGTAATGAAGACTGACTATATGCCTTGGGTCAAAATTCAATACTCCCTGTGTTAAGAAGACTGCAAAAAGATGGGATATGTCAGTCTCAAGTTGTACTGAACCAGCATTATAGCAGAGCGTAGGTGTTGGTGGCCTAGTGGTTACGCTTTAAAACTGAAGTCTTGGCTGTGAGTCCTTATTGAAGTACCAACACTGCAGTGCTGGTGAAAATCCATCTGTGCTGTTTGAGTAACTATTTTCCTTCCCTAAACTCCTTTGTAGTCTGATTGGTTTAGATTGTTGTGTTGCAGTATGCTACTTGAAGCAGCAACTTGTTTTTCTTCCCAGTGATTCTGTTTTTCATGGGAAGGCTGAAACAGCTGTCATAGATGTATGTTTAGAAAGAGGGTTAATGTGAATGGTTTCATGAGAGTTTAAAATAATGTAAAGCAGGATACATATAAATTCAACAGTGAATGACGTAGTCTAGTCCATAGTTCAAACGTCATTAAGCTCCCCGAGGCAGGGATTGCCTGGTTTTATGTATTTATGTATAATACCTTGTGCTAATACAAGGAAGTGTTCTGGCTTGGTTTTGATGTTGTTAAACAGAAGAAAAAAAAAAAGGTATTGTACAACATGTTGCTGCGAAGTGTAATTAAGAATGTTTCATTTTTAAAGAACTTTGTAAAATAAGCTTTTAGATTCTCTTACCAGTAATGGTCCTGTTGCTTCAGTTTTTTCTAGCTATAATGAAGTTAGATGGCAGCATTTTCAAATCCTGATAGGGAGCTTATTATATTAATCATTGTGGTACTAGGAGAGTAACTGAAGAAAATGGGGGACCCCCTCCCCCCAAACTCCACCACGTTTTTTTCCTTAAAGAAATAAACTTTTCTGAATGTTTTTTCTCTTCTTTTATTCTTCTGTGAAATGAAAACTGAGCACCAGTGACTTAAAATCCAAAGTAATTTGTCATGTTGTTCTTCATGATTTGTTCTAGTTTTTTGTTGAATTATAAAGTTTGCAAACTTATTAACTCTATGCCAAAAACTGTTGTATAGTTACTAGTTTTTTAAATACAGTTTGGTCTTGAAAATCAGCCATAAATATCAACACCGGTCATCAGTAGCTTATATTACATCTGCTCAGTGTCATCAAAGTAGAAGAAAAACATGACATTTTCATAATGCTGCCCTGCAGACTAGAATTGTACTTAATCTTCTGTTTACAGAGAACATGGAAGCTGAAGTACATAGATATAACTGTGTTTAGGTTTTTATATGAGTAAAGGTCCAATCTCTTCTATTTTAAAGCAAGCATTCACTCAGCTTATTTGTAGGCTTTTGCTGTAAACATGGGAGCTCTAATTTTATAATGGTGCTAGTATATTTTTAAATTTATCATGAAGCTGTGGCATCTCAGGCTAATCTAAGTAATAAAGATTCCTGTTGTTCGCTTGTCTTTAAGCAAGAAAATTTAAAACAGTGCCTATTGAAAAGGGATAATTAACCAAGAGTGCAAGTTTGTTTGTTATGCAATCTGCTGTTCGTAGTTTGCATACAGGCACATTCAGAAAAGTTTCCGGTTTCTCTGAGCACCTCTGCTTTATCATCAGTGAGGGATCTGTTCAGCTTTTCTGTGGAAAATATTTATTATTAAGAATTTGTTTAAATTTAGGAAAAAAACCCACCCCAAGCCCCTGAGTATTTGTGTTCCATTTATTTACCGTTCACTGTTTCCTATTTGCTCATCTGCTATCTGTCATTGAACTGAAAGAATTTATTCTAAAAGAAGAGGCTCCCAAGCAGTGTTCTCAGGGTAACACATAATGAGCTCTCTTTCTAATGCTGTCACACGCTATCTTTATTAAGTGTTCAAGGCTGAGAATTGTTTATTGACAGAAAGAATAATACCTGGTTCCTGCATATACTTGGTTTTAAATGCTATGAAAAACTTCGTTGTGTTCATAATTGGGTACTGGAATAGCAATTTGCTTTAATATTTATTTGACTGAAAACACATTACAGTAAGTACATCTGTGATACAGTATTAGTTGAGATTGCATTTTATGCCCTAGAGAAGGAAATTATTTATTTTCTGTTACAAAAAATAATTTACAGAAATTGTAACTAAGTCTTAGTTTTTTGAGGTTTTGGGGTTTGTTTGGTTGTTTTTTTTTTTTTTTAAGGTACTGCATTTTACAGGGCAAGTTATTGGAAATTAAGACTTTTCAAACAGTTTAATCCAGTATTTTGGAAGTAGGGTAGTCCTGGCTCTAGAATGCATCTCACATACTCATGTTACAACAAGGTCTTCTTAAATACAGTCTTTCGAAGTAGTATTGACACCTCTGAGAGATTTTACCAGAAGAAAAAAGGACAAAGAGATTCCTGTACCTGCATAGTCAGAATACAAAGATTGTGGATACCTACTGAATGAAGATCACATTAGTTTATCTAATTTCTCATCAAATCTGTTGACAGTAAATAACTTGTTTTTCAGTAGTAATGTATTTGAATAACCTGTTTCTATCCCATCATTTGCTATGGCTGCCTGTACAAGAACTGTTTCAGAGAGGTAAGCTAAAGCTTTTGCAAATAGTAAAGGGCATTTATCATTTCTTCTCAGTCTGGAATTGTAAACTGACCAACTTTTTAGATGTTAAAATTGTTAAGTGCAGCTTTTGCTGTGGTCTGTCCCCCATTCATTTTTTATGGAGAGTTTATATCCCTTTTTTTCCACAGAAGATCTACTAGAGCAGCCATTCATCTCACATTAAAATGTTACAGCTGTTGTACAAAAGAATATTCTTCTGTTGCCCTCTTTGAGCTTTGTCACTAATGCTCACTGGCTTTGATGCGTGCGGAGTGTTTCCTGCTGACAGGTGCCAGGCAGGTGGCACGACAATTTAACAAAATTATACTTACTTTAATATTATACTTACTTTATTATTGCTATTGCTGTTTGTTGGGGTTTTTTTCACTTAAGGAGTCTTACGTATCAGAATCACAAACTTTCTGGGCAGGAGCCTCCTGTGACTGATGTTTTTGCATTGTGCTACACTATAAAGTATAGTGGGGTTTTGAGAGTGGGACATCTGATGCTGTTTACACAAGTGATTGCCTCTTGTAACTGAGAATAGTATTAAGTTAGTGATAACGGGTAGTATTTTTGAGTATTTTGAGTATTATTTTTCTAAAGTTATAAGCTGTTACTTAACTGTTTTTTAAACCCTAGCCTGCTGAAGTCAACAGGAGTTTTGCCACTGACATCATTTTGTTTTGGATGGAAACTCCTGAGGGTGTATGCTGTTGCTGTGCAAGCAAAAGCCATAGCACATGCTTCTGCAGAGTGACTCCAAAGTCCATCTTGATTATGACTGTGATAGAACTTCTGCTAGTATTTCATTTGTTTGTAGAACATGACACAAGATATTACCTGTATTTCTCAATGCTAGAATTTAAGTTTTTTGGTATGTAACTTGATCATTTATATGCCATTAATTTGTGAAACATAACACAAAGAAACAAGGAATCCCTTGTGTGTAAACAAAAGCATGCAAGTATATTTTTGTATTGTGCATAATTTTTCCTGGTCATGTTTTATTTTCAGTTAAACTTAGTTCAAGTCACTGTAATTAATGGATTAATGTGGTGGGTTCCATACAGCAAGGCAGAATGCCTGGACTCTCTCTCTAAACTCTGACTTTGAAGGAGCAGAGCTTCTCTGAAGGCTAGTAGTCAGCAGCACAAGAAAATTATATGTCTGCTGAATGTAGCAGATCTATTTGAATTCTGCCTCACTAACATTTAGCTCTTTTACCTAGGAAAAAAATGTTTCAGCAGATAAAACATAAAAAGATCTGCCTGATCTGTAGTTGTTTGGGTTTTCTGAGTATGTGCTTTTTCTTATCTTCAGTCTACTACGCGCATGATAAACTGGATGATTTCATCAGTACCATTAACAGCCATCTACAGCCTTTGTTTATGCAGATCCGGAAAGGAATGTCAGAAGGTGATGGGAGAGCACATTATGCTTTAGTAAGTATGTGATGTGCTGCCATCGCGTGGTTTGGCTTCTCATGACCAGCGCATGAATGGCAGAGGGAGCCTCAGCCTCCCTGTCTCCAACTTAAAATTAACCTTTGAATAACGTGCCAGTAAAAGGTCTGCACACCTTCCAGTTGTAAATGGGCAAAAAAAAAATCTAGCTGTATGTGTGCATAATAAACATAAGGCTGCCCTAACTGCCACCTTTGGATGTTAGATTGACTTACCTTAGGGTCACAGTATAATAGAACTGATATTTAGAGAAAACAGAGAGAATCTAGAACTGAAGGCTGCATATGCCAGTAGGCTTCTTACTCTTAGCAGCGTCTTGTGTGGTTTATGCGCGGCTGTTCCACTGTTATGTTGACAGCTGCTGTAGAAGCTACTTGTAGAATAGGGAAGTGGGAGGATAAACTGCCAACAGCCTAGGTGCGTGGACATGGAACATGGCAGCAAGGACTACAGCAGCATCTGATTTATTTAGCATAAACATTGCTTAAGTGCTGAAGTGAGATTTCTTTTTCACAGGAAACTTTCTTTCTCAAGGTGAATTTTTAAACTAGAAAACACAGAGAGCCCTCCAACATTAGTTTTCTTTTTCTCTTACTCAAAAATCAACCCAGCATAAAACAGTTGCTAAGGAATGGCCTATAAAACATTTACCTAGATGTTCTGCAATGTGCATGTCAGAGACGGAAGGTTATATAGTAATTTCAAAAGACCATACAGGAAGTATTCTAACATTAGCTGCTGCTTTTAACCTTTCTGGGTCATTCTGCCAATTAACTTAAGCTAATAATAAATAGCAGCAGCATGTGCAATAAGAATATGAAATATAGGTGACTGTTTTCCACAGTGAAACAAAAAAGTGTGTTATGACATAGTGCTACTGTCCAGCACAGTATCCTGGTGTAATATATTAGTTCTACTATATAGAACTAATATTCTATATAATTCTGTAGCGGGGAGGCCGAGTTGTTTAAGAGCTTGGACTGGGCAGAGGCAGCTATGGAGAACACATGGCTGGAAGATCAGGGGTTACAAAGAAGGGACTTGAGAACCATTGAGTGCCATCTTTAAGGAACAGCTACTTTCATGCTACTTAAAGAAATTACGTTTCTGTTAATTGTAAGATGATGTATTCTTTAGCCCAGAGGATCTTTTACAATTTATGGTGTAGAAATACAAAGGCACTTTGATTTCAGTTAAGTATTTTTTTTGTAGGTGAATTTGGCAGAAACTGAAATAACTAAAATGGCATCGGACTATACAGAAAATGAATTAGAATTGTTCAGAAAAACAGTAAGTATGTCAGTAATTAGTTAGTAAATCACATTATTTGTGAAGGTACCATCTTAAAATGAATGGAAATGGAAATGAATGGAGATGTGGTTTAGGAACTAGTTGCCATCTTACCTAAGTTTATCCTAAATCGAATGGGAGGGTGGGGATGGGAGTATATGCAAGTAATCATTCCCTGTTGAAAGTCAGTTATCAGTAAACTGAAATCAGCAATAAGGGAGTGCTCCTTGGAGTTAGTGACTTGACATATCTGCTTTTAGTTAAACAAACACCTTCAGGATTTTCAGTTGTGATTGCTACAACCTTCAAGTGCCAGGTAGGTTCCGCAGTACTAATGACTCCACAGTGGACAAACTTACTTCAGTAGTCAGAGATTTTTCCTCAAAAGAACCTTGACAAAAAGCAGGTAAAAAGCAACACAACTGTCACCCCTGAGTATGCTCAAGGGCCCCTGAATGCAGCTTCATTTAGGCAGCACTGTTCAGTTCTATTTGTGGAATTGTTTTCTTGGCAAAGATTAAAACTGTCAAGCTAACAATGACTGTTTCAGCTTTTGGCCTTTGTTCTACAATCCTGGTTCAAGCCATATACTGTAGTATATCTCATATGTATGGATGGTAAAAAAGCTGCACTGTACTATAAGATGTGTCTATCTAATAGCATGGGTTTTTTAATAGTTGAAAATGTTTCTTTCTGTAGATGGACCTAATCATCTTATCAGAAAATGGCTTTGCCTCTTCTACAGATATTTTAAACTTGACTGACCAACTGAAGACAAAGAAAATGAAGAAAAAGGAAGCGGAACAAGTGCTGAAAGTTTTTGTGGAGGATAAGTGGCTCTCTGAGGTAACTGCTCTGTCTTTTCAAGTGTTCATATTTTAATAGGTCCAGCTGTTATTTTGTTATGGATGTGATGGCTGAAACCGGAGCTGTTCTTTAATGAATGATGGCAAAAATGGTTTTGTGGGGCCTGTGCTTATTGCTGCTGCAGTGATTTTTGCAGAAGAGGTAGTACATTTACAAGGAAAAAGTCCTTGGGTAGGTCTATACAGGTCAATGTGGTTTCAGTTTCTTGTACCTGAGCTAGGTGGGTATGTGTGTACAGCCCTGCACTGCAACGTACAGACATCCTTTGTACACAACAGCATGGCATACTTAAACTTGGAACAAGAGCTGTAGGGCGATCAGTGCTGTTAGTTACATTTAGAATATCCTGGAAAGCAGCGAGGGCAAACATGTTGAAAACTCCTGTACCAGAAATGCATGGGCCAGTGTGCACGTTTTTAAATCTCCTTTACTTCACGAGGGAGAAATTGAGACTAGCTTGCTGCATGGACACTGCAGTTGCTTGCCAAGAGAAGTGAGACCTCAATCCCTTTTCTCCAGGATTCGTTGCATCATAGAACTCCAACCTGCTGCCGCATGTTTACTTACATTAGAGTGATTTAACAGAAATTTTCAAAGATACCTCAAGCAGTAAATGCCTAGATTTTGCTGAAAGCCAGTGGAATTTCTGCTAATGTGCAAATGGAGGGTCCCAAAACTGCATGTCTTTAAGGAGAGCATGCTTGCTCATCTGTACCTTCTAAGGACTAGACCTCTTAAAGGTGTGAGATCTTGATTCTCATCTTCTAAACAAGTGAATTCTGCTACTTCAAAAGTATTTCAGTTTTGCATTATATCGGCGTCAGCATGTTAGTTTCATGATGGCAGAAAAAAGTGGATGTCAAATGGTTGCTAGCAGGTGGTTAGAAAAGTCAAAAAAGCTAAAAGGAATTTAATTAAGTCTTGCCACTTGTTTCCTTAGAGAAATGGAGAATATACTCTGCATACTCGCTGCATAATTGAGATGGAACAATACATTCTCAGCAACTACCAAGATGTGGCAAGGAAGTGTAACATCTGTCACAGCCTTGCCATCCAGGTAACATTTGTTTTATTACCTCAGTAGGTATCTGCCAATGTTCTTATGTGGTCATAGCTGAAGTTTGTGATACTTTACTCTGAGTAATTAGGCAGGCACTGAAAAATTCTGGTCTTGTAATCTGGTAATGGTGCCCATGTATATAAACCTCGCCCCCCGCCCCCCCCCCCCCTTTTTTTTTTTTCTTCCAGTGTAGGTATTTTATCTTCTGTCTTTGGAAAAAAAAACTTGTCTTGGAGCAGTATCTCCAAGTATAAACTTGGAGAAAGCAAACTCACCCAATGAGGAGCATGATTGTGCTGTCTTGCTTTCCAAAGCCAGCAGGCTAGAGATGAACCCCTTATCCTTAAATAGGCATAAGAGTTAGCTATCTTACATTTGGACCTTACAAACAACAGTCTTCATGTGACACACATTCATCTTTGGTCCTGGAATTTTGGTTCAGGAATTCCTTGTGTCTTTGACTTCAGAATGAACATGTATGCTTATATATAGCATTCTAAAGCACTGTATTTTGACAGCTGGTAAGTTACCAGTTTCGTCTTGCATAAGTGGTTACAGCCTGAACTCCTATTCCAAAACTACAGCATTCTCTTGCTCCTTGACCCTGCATCTTCTCATCTTCCCAACTAACATACTTCCATGTTACCTTTTCCATCCCAATTGGTTTCCTTTATTGCACCCAAATAGCTCAGTGTTGTTTGTCTTTCAAGGTAAATTTTGTCCTTATAGGGAAATGTATTTCCTAGCTTCCAGGAAAATGCCTCCTTTTATCATTTACTACCTTTCACTTGAGTATCCACCAACTGTACTGTGTGAACCATTCTTTGGAATAAAGCACTGCACATCTGCTGCCCTTTGTAACAACTTTACGTTAAGCTGAAGGACAGGTTAGAAAGGTGGTTTTTTTTATCAACACTTCTGATTTCAGAGCCAAGTATGTGAATCCTGTGGAATTGGAATGCATTTACCTTGTGTCAGAAAATACTTCAGAGCTCAGACTGAACCACGCTGTCCGCAGTGTAACGATTTCTGGTCTTGTGACATTCCAGGTACCAAGCAACCTATTAAAAAAAAAAAAAAAAATTGAGTGTAATAATACTGGAAAATGGACTGATATTCAGTGGCACTGCCTGTATTATTTATAACTGTAGCTGAATATCAGTTATTTCTGACTTCAGTTGTATGTTTCAGACAGTAAACCATTCATGGGCAACACTTGAGCCCTGAAAGTGGAAGGATTATGCCTTATGGTCACTAGCAGATCCTGTGCAGATTGTTTCTAACATCATTAAAGTGTGTTGCAGGGGATGGGGTGGGGCAGGTAGGGGACAGACAGAACATGTGACACTGAAACTTCTGCAAATACCGAGTTTCCAAGAGGAGCACAATCTCTTTGGAACTTCTCTATTTAGCCAGGGAAATTGGACATTCTGAACAGGAACATAGGAATATATAAAGCATTTTAAAAATCTGGAGGTTATACAATATCATCCTTGTTTTGTGTCATTCATCAACCTTCCTTTTGTTTTGTTTACAGGTATAAATCGGATAGACTCCCAGTCACCATCAAAAACAGGGAGAGCAGAGAGGAGCTTCATTCTTGGCACTAGACGATGCTAGTAAAACTCGCTTTCAGTGAAAACTTTTTTCCCACTTGCAGAATAGCTGGACTGTAGTAACAGTGCATTGTTCAGTGTACTTATTTTTTCCTGAAGTTTTAAGGATTTTACAATAAAACCAACATCCTGAATGAAAGAATCTTACAAAAAAAATCATTGACCTTCCTGTTCTCCTCCTTCACAGTTATGCCTGCACAGCTTTCTTGGAGGCTGCTTTGTTTATGTAGTTCTCCATATTCTTGGGTTCTGACTCTCAGTGCATGTTTGGGAATGAAAGATGCAAATGTTTTTAGTCAGTCCTGCAAGCTGATCTATGCAGGACAGATATTAGCAGAAGCCTTTCTCAGCGACAGTGTTCCCTATTCATACAGTTTCAGTTACACAAATGAAAATGCAACAGGGCTTCAAGTAAGTGAAAAATCCATGCAGTGCTTGAGGTCTCCTCACTGAGGCAGCTGGCTGAATATCTGATCTAGGGCTAGAGTCTGAACACTTTCAGTTAGCACTTTTGCTTGGTTTTTGTCCCTTCTTAGACACAGAAGAGTTCATCTGACATAAGGCCAGGTCACGAGCAGCTGTGTTCAAGAAGAGCAGAAATATTCCCATAGTCAAAATGATTGGGAAGGAGTAGGACAAGACTTTTGGGGCAATGCCAGCTTCTGCCTGCAAAGTGGTGAAAAAAATTACCATCTTCAGATTCTTTTAGTTTTTAGTGTTAGCACTTCCCTTGCCAGTTTTATGTAAGGATGCTTTTTCCTTTAAGAGTGACTTGAAAAAAAGACAAGGACTAGATACTGCCAGGTACCAGAATGGAATGGTAGCATATCTTTTCCTTGGTAGAAATGTGTGACGCTGCACAAGGCAGAGTATCAGCAGTTCAGCTCATGGTTAATCAAAGTATGATTAAGCTTCAGTTTATTTAACTGCAATTAAACTATGGATTAACTACAATTACGTTCCTAGGCCTTAACACCAGTAACTTTCTCCATATAGGAGATTAGTATCTTTCATATTGAACGTTTGGGTAACACCATCCCTCATTGTTTACATAACTCCCAAATTTTACTGTTATTAAATCCAAGTAGAAGATAACACCAACCTGATGTTCCAAATACAGTTTGAAGCAGAGTCCTGGCAGTGCCTGTATATAAAGCTGTTTCAGATGTACACACACATACAAGATGATGGCCTAACAGATGCTCTTTATGAGGAGTTCATGTTAGAAGCATCTACAAAAATAAAGTGGCTGTAGCATCTTCTTTCCATTTACCCATCCAGATTCTTTCACCATGCTGAAGCAAGAGTGTGGTGTTTTTTGGTGTTTTTTTTTAATCCACCTCAAACCCCTGGACAGGGAAGAACATTCTCATGCTTAAAAAGAATTCTCTTGTGAGAAGATACCAGATGCTACTTTTTCTGATTTTTAATTCCTATTACAAAGCTCACAGACTTTATGCGTGCTTCAGAGCTATGACCACCAGAAACTGACAGAGAAGCTGATATCAAGTGATCGTACATAGTGCCAATATTTAACTGGAATAAACAGAACCTGTCCTGGCATCAGAATACAGGACTGAAATGTGGCCTTTCTGAAATTGGGAAACTTAACTAAGTCAGGATCTTCCACGTCAACCTATAAAAAACCAAAAACAATCATCAGTAGAATGTCTTTACTCAAATATGATTTGATAAAGTAACATTACTGATATTAAAATTTCAGGCAACTATTTACCTGACTAGTGTTGTGAAGAATTTGGCTTTCATGTGGGTACAGGTTTTCTGAATCTTGTGGAGAACATAGACAGATATACTTTCTTCCAAATACCTGTATACATTACAATAAATGTTTTCCATCTGTCATTAACCTGCACATGACTGGGAACTGTGAGCCATA
Source organism: Haliaeetus leucocephalus (assembly GCF_000737465.1). Lineage (NCBI taxonomy): Eukaryota > Metazoa > Chordata > Aves > Accipitriformes > Accipitridae > Haliaeetus > Haliaeetus leucocephalus. Next base: position 10,383,669 of record NW_010972731.1, on the reverse strand, counting down.
GCTGGCATTTAACAGTAAAATATACCCGATTACAAGAAATATTGTTATCTTTGTTAGTAATAAACAGAGACTGGTATAGTAAAAAGTTAAATCAGACTATTGGAATTCAAGTACCTGTTCCCTTAGAGCAGATAAGAATTCAGAGTCCCAGGAAATGCCTTTAACCAAATTATTTTAAATTCGAAGTTTAAGGCACCCAATTGATGCAATGTTATTTGGGCTCTAGGTAGCTAGAAAGTAGTTAGAAGAACTGAGAAGAAGGAGGTTGAGTCTTCAGTGCAGTTCACATCAGCAAGCAGAGGCACCCACACAGAGTGACTGCTCAGCTTCCATATACTCCTTTGGCTCTTACTTCTGTGTCATTGTCATGGTTTAACCCCAGCCAGCAACTAAGCACCACGCAGCTGCTCACTCACTTCCGCTCCCACCCAGTGGGATGGGGGAGAAAATCAGGAAAAGAAGTAAAACTCGTGGGTTGAGATAAGAACGGTTTAATAGAACAGAAAAGAAGAAACTAATAATGATAACGCTAATAAAATGTGCTTGTGGCCTAGAAGATTACATTGAGCATTAAAAGTTGCAGTAGTGACACATGCAACAGAATAGCAAAATAATACCTACGTAGTCTCTACCCTTCAATGGTTCATCAAGTTGTCTGCTACCTGTCTCTAACACTTACATACCGTAAGCATTTTTTTGAGCTATAGCATTAATGGCATGTGTAGAGCAAGTAGAATACAGACCTGGGCTAAAAAATTTTGCTGGGGATCCTGATGAAGAGGTGAGATAGTGCCTTCTGGACCAAACCAAGCGTTAATGGTGATGTCATCTTCTTCCCCTTCCCCCAGGCAGCAGTAATCAGGGATACTGATATCCTCTTTCAGTTCTGGGATCTACTCCCATAAAGAAATAAAACATTAAAAAAGGTATGTGCTGACTTGCCAAAGGTATGTAATTCATAGAACAGAGGAACAAGGCTTGACATAAAGAAAGCAAATGACCTGCTTGTCCAGCAAAGGCAGGAGAGAAGCAGCTGAACTGCTAGGAATCTGCAGGAAATGTCCTCACACTTTCTGTCCTAGCTAGCAGATTCTGCTGGAAGGAGAGGTGGGAGAAAGGGGTTTCTCATTCTTCAGAGACCCTTTGCTTTAGCAGAAACCAGAGAAACCCCCAAGAATAAGCAGGTTTGCTCTTCATGGAAAAGGAATAGATGAGCTTTTATACACTGAGCTTGCTTCTCCGTGAGATTCCTTTTTAGGTCTCCCAGCAGCCTAACCTCTGGTTAACTGGAACAACGTTTCAGAATACGGTGAACATATCACCACCGAAGACTGTTTCCTGTCCAAATCTCTTCCCTGACTTACATATTCTTTGGGGAAATGCTGCTTTCCAGGCGATATCCCTATAAGTATATGCTACATTGTACCGAAACAGCACTAAGATTGAATATCTTCACCCCTGAAAGGGTTTTGTTTCCATGCCTTTCAGCCAATGGAATAAACCCCTCCCTCTGTTCCTTCAAATCGTGGGAATAGAAGCTTAAGAAATACTGTGAATTCTCCCTATGCCCTTCCATCTAGTAAAGTTGACATCCTCAGAGATGACTTGTGCTACAAAGGGAACGCTTGACTGCAAAAAGATAAAGACATTGACTCAGTTTTACCTGATCAAAAAGCTGGTGCTGGGCAAGGTATCCCACACTGTTCTGAAATTACAGCAGAGAAAGAAAAAAAATGCAGTGACATACAGGGTAAGACTTCTCAGTCAGTTAATTTACTTATAGGTAACATCCATTTCCAATGTCCTATTTCATAGTACTAGAATTGTTTTAACAGTTAACTAGTATAAGGGGTCTTCTGAAATAGTAACTTAAGAGCTACACTAAAATTTTAAGAGTGTAGATATATCCCCATGATCAACAAATTATCTAGCTCAGATTACTGGAAGAAGCCTAGCTATAATCCTATGGAGTCTCGACAGTTCTATTGTCAATCCTGTGACAACACTGTGCATCTTTATAGCTAGACCCTGCTGGTACACAGGCTAATTCACCGTCACTCCCCACAAGTATCTTGACATTCTGTTCCAGGCTGCACCGTGGACTAATTTGCAATGGCACATGGTCCTTCCTGACAAAAGACTAGGAAACAGAAATGAGGGCTTCAGACCCTCACCTGTGAAAGTAAAAGGACATTCAATTGCTAATCAACTTTCTATTTTTTTTACCTGGTGGCATGTGAATTTGGGTCTTGATCCTAGATCTCACTAAGCAGTTTAATAATCAAGAGGAACAAAACTCCTGGCTGAGGATCCCTTATCCTTAGACTCCACCATTCCTGCTTTTGCTGCAGAAGCTATCTATCTATTAATCAAATTCCAGCTGCTGTACATTTGATTATATATAAAAATCAAACCTAGCTATTGTTGCAATAACTATTAGTAGCTTCAGGTCTTGAAAACATGTCAAACCTTTTAATTCAGAGTTGAGCTTATAGCATACCCCTCTCCCTTGACATCACCTGTAAGCATGTTTGTTCTAAGCAGAAATTCTGTACCAGTAACACACTGCTGTATTTGGAGATGCAAAAAACCAAGAATCAACAGACCTCATTCACAATATACTGGTTGATGAAGTCACTAACAGTCATGAGCTTCTGAGACCATTCCTCATCTGTGTATCGGGTACCCAATTCCACGGGGACTGTGCGGCACCCTGCGACTTGACAAAAATAGTCCACGCTGAAATAAAGAAAGTTCCATTACCCTTTTATACTGCTCTTCTTACTAATTTTGAATGTAAGGCAATCAATCAAAATCAATCTTTTAGAGTAATAAAACTCTACTACCACGAGATTCTTCTCTCTAAAACCAACCAACCAGAGACAAAAGGCAGCAGAAAAGGATGCAAGCAGCAAGGAAACACGCAGTCAAGCTTGTGTGTATACTATGCCACAATTGTCTGTTTTGTTTTAGACCCCTGTTTACCTCAGCTAACTATTGTTTCCTAATGAGCTGAGCAGATTTAAGCTGTTGGTCTCTCTTGCCTAGGGATAGCTAATCTTTTTGCTGCCTACCGCCACATTTGCTAAATAAAATGTTTTATCTTTTTATCATTAATGCTAGATCAGCTCTCTGTCAGTGCCAAATTCTGTGTACAGGCGCCAATAATATCCATTCTGGCTAAAGTCAGAGGAATTACTTTGACGGGTGGTATACATCTCTCCACTGATGATGATATTAACTAAATGGAGAAGTTCATCTTTTTAAGGGTCTAAAGTTAAGCAGTGGCGTACCTTCCCTCAAAAAAGAATAAAACCCCTATGAAATAACAAGTGTCTTCAGTTAATGTCAATTTTACCCTTGGCTGCAGAACAAAAGCAATTGCTCAAACTAAGCGTGAGGGTTTTTTCCCCTTCACTAAGGAATCATGAGCTTTATCTCACAAATGTTCACCTCTCAGTATTGGAAATGCTGGCTCCATTGCTTACATTACACAAGCAGCACAACGTTATTAGTTGCTTCTGAACGGCAGCGTCTGAAACTCAATGCTCAAACACAACACTGAACAAACATCAATGCTTGTACTTGTGAATGAAAAAGCCAATCACGCTTACTCACGCATCTCTGAAACCCACCTTCCATTGCACTAATTATCAGCAAGTTCCGAGCTATAAAAATCGCTGATCTGTGTCAGACAGACCCACTTCAGATGCGAGCAGCTCACCAGAACAGTTAGCAATGCGTGCTCGTCTCTAGTTTCCAGCTGAGCAACACACAGTGTCAGTCAGCAATTCGCCAGCGCGCTCCCCGGCACGGCCCCAGGAAGCAGGGCTGCGAGCTGCCTTCCAGTACTGGCCAGCTCGGGGTTTCCCAGGTGCACCGGAGCACTTACCTTGCAATGCTCTGGACAGTTTGATGCGCTGCCCTCATTTATGGAGCAACTTATACAGAGCAAAGACAACACCGCAGCAGGAAGGTGCTGCCAACAAAAGTCATTGCCGATGGCACCTATCTTCTGTGAAGGTCTCTGCTGCTCTACCGAGCATCAAGTTACCTGACACAGAAAACAATCCTCGCCCTTACTAGGAGAGGGCAGAAACTCTTCGTTCTCACCTCCACTTCTTCATACACTGCCAGTGGTCCATAATCCCCTCTAAGACCACAGGCTTCTGTGGAATGAGGTAGTTGTCTCTGAAATGCTCCAGCGAAGGGCAGTGAAGGTGTGGAAGCTCATCTTCTGGCTGCACAACTGGCACTGGCGGGGAGTCAATCCGGACCCTCTGGAACACAGACATCCTCCTTCCACAGCTGCTAGCGAAGGCCCCCGCGGCCGCCCCCCCCGCCGGGCCGCGCACTCCCGGAGGGGAAGGGAGGGACGAGAGGGAACACCGGCCCCGGGGCGGCGGTGGTGAGGGAAACAGGCGACGGGGACGTGGGGGCGGGGGGAGTCCGGGGGACCCCCGGCGGCGGGAGA
>NW_010972731.1:10335825-10379185 GCF_000737465.1 Haliaeetus leucocephalus | reverse complement strand
GGGGCCGGGGGGCGTCGGCGCGTTGGTGTCGGGCGTCGTTACCTCGTCCTCAGAGCTGCGGCTCCTCGGGTGGTGCCAGCTTTTCTTTGCACTGCTCTTCGTGGGTTTTTCAGAGCACGTTGTCGGAAGGAGCAGTTCCGCTCACGCCGGGCCGATCTGTCTGGCGTTCGTGCTCTTTTGCTGCTGCACGTCTTCATGCAGCCGCGTAACGAACCGGAACGGGGACCTCTGCTAGATTAAAAAACACCCACTTTCTCAGCTTAGTTTTGGCCCAGATCTGCCTCATCGCCTGGTTTGTCACGTAACTGCGTGTGCGTTGGCAGGTGTGAAGAAGGGGGCGGTGGGGGGTTTAGGCGGACGAAGGAAGCGGAGCCATTCCTGTCGGTGGCATTGCTGGTTTTTTGCTGAGTTAAAGGCTCTGTGAAACCGTAGCCCAGGTCTCCGTGAGCAGTGTAATACCACCAAAAGTCAGTCTAGGTAGTGTCATTCGGGCTCTTCACTAGGGAGTCTGCTGGAATTCAGTAACTGTATGATTGATGCAGCTGTTTGCATTAAAGGGGAATGTGTAAATCCAACGTAGTTTTCTTTCTGCTGTAGTTTACATGTCAACCATACAGTGATGGTATGAGGAAGATAGCTGGTTTCACTTTGGAAATCTCTCTGTTCCAAAAGTGGGACAGCTATTAACAAGTCAATGATTCCTGGAAGATGGGGAGATACTCTTAGCAATGTTGATCTTAAGCATTAGAATGAAAGCCTGTCTGGGACCTTGCATGCTGATCTGAGTAACCTGAGAGGAGCCTAGAAGCGTCAGGGATGAACACTGCTGTGAGGCGACATTCTTTTGGTGGTTTATGCTGCATGCTTTAAGTCTGTGCTTGAGATGTGCTTCCTGTATGGAATGTGCATGTCAATCTTCTAACACGCTTTGTGTGGCATCTTTCAGCCCCAGCTTGCTTTGATAATGTGCTCTGAACATGTTCTCAGTACTTAATACTTGACTGCAAAGAAAATACTATTTTACTTAAAGTTCAGCAACTCGGAGGAATGTCTGAACATCATGAACCAAAATTTAAAGCAACATGACAAGAAATGAGGAATTTGTAAGTCCTGAAAAAGTGTTGCTTGTTTGGGGTTGAAATCTTCAGACTTGCTGCAAAAGCTTATGTTTACAGAAAAAGTTAAAATCATCACCTTTTGTACTGAGAGAATGCTCATTCCTCTTTGTCCCATGCTCAGTCACTAAGTGCTTTTGGGAAAAAAAGAGTTGAGTCCTCCTGTTGCTGCTGCTGCTGCTTGTGACTCTCCTCTGCCCCATTCCCCAGCTGTTTTGTTTGAATGACTTCCTCCTCCTCTGTCACACTTTAGACTTGATGCGTTGGCTTATCATGCTGGCCCGTCTATTCTCTGTCTTCTAACTGCCTTTCTCTTGGCACCTGAAACTTGTCCTGTGACTGTGTGATTTTAGCACCTTCATTTAGAATTTTCTGCTCCTTGATTGCTGAATGTTAATATGTGCTGCTTTAGGAGAAAGTATTTAACTGGCAAGGGAAAACTTCTTGTTAGACCTTGTGTTCAGTGTTTGTAATTTATGATGCTAGCAAGTGTTGCTAGTCTTGTGCTTATGGACTGGCCAGTTTTATTGCCATTTATATTAACTTCTATTCACTTTTAAGTTGGTTAATACAATACTCACTAAATCCTAGTTTTCCTAGTTTAAATATTAGGAATATTTTCACAAATTACATTTTGAAGATTTGGATTTTCTTTCTGGTATTTTAAATAACACCAGGTTCTGAACATGTAATCTCTAGCGCAATGGTGGGGCATTAAGGCTGTGATGAGCTTTATCAGTTCTACTGTAGGTGAAGAACCAATTGGGAGTAGATTTTAGGTTTTGGGTATTCAGGGAGGTTCAGTGTTTCTCTCTGAGCATACACTGGAAGACAATTATTTCTAGTCATATTTTGGTACAACGGTTTGAATGCTGATACAGCATCAATAGTCTTGAAAGGGCTGAGCTGTATATCTGCTAAGCTAATAAAGATAGGTTTTCAGGTGTGTATTAAGTCTTGTTGTAGTGTGTTTGGCCTTTAGTCTAGGAGGAAAATCCACTAAAAGCTCCTAATATCATACCGCATCTTAGCAATTTGGTTGAAATTGTCTTTATTGGAAAAAAAACCCAAAAGATCTGCAAAAGACGAATTGGGAAGTTTTGCTATCAGAGTAATTAACCTTGCAGTACATGTGTACTAGTTTTGAAATGTCTGTAAACTAATGCAGATACTCTTTTTTTGTGAGCTGTCTGACCAAGGAAGTGGATGACTTCAGCGCTAGACATTTCCATTTTAAGTCAACAAGAAATAATTTAATTCCTGCTGCCAATGAACAAAGATTATTGTCATCTGTGTAACCTGCAGAAATTGATGTGAAAATGAGTTTCGTTTCCCAGTGGATTATGCCACCATCGCTGAAACTTGTGCTGTTTTCATCAGAAGTAAATTTTTTAAAGATTGTAGAAGCCAAATTGCCTAACCTTGCAGAAAGATGTCCCATTTAAAACAAGAAGGAAAAGTTGGTGCCAAGATTTTTTCCCTGCTGCTTCCTGTGGTATAGTCTGCAAAGCACTTTTTATTCTCTTTCATATTCTGTGTATTTTTTAAACATACTCCAGGCAGCTCACTTTCTTCTAGCACTGACATTCAGAAAGAAATCACCTATTTAAAAAAACCCAAATAAACAGGCACACAATTAAGAGAGATAGTAAAGTCTGATAAACCATCTGTATTTCTCTCTTCTGTTTACAGGCATAGATTCCAGGACCCACTCTTACTTGATGTTACCTTGTCTGCCACTGGTGGAAAAGAGATTAGTTACACCAAATATTAAAAAAAAAAATGCTCTGTATCTTATCTTGCCCTTGTCTTCATTGGAAAGAGCAGGTGTTTGGCCTGTTTGGAATTTAATTATTTACTTGTAGTAATATTTTCTTTTATAACACTCTGTCCTCATTTCCTAATTTGAATTAATGAACAAAGTCCTGCAATTGTTTTTGGATTTTATTAAAATGACATCAAGATACATGCTCAGTGATTCACCACTTGAGTCCTAAGTAGGACATTTTTACTAGGTGGATCAATTTTTAAAATGACAGCATCTGCTTGCTTGTACACATTTATTTATGATTCTTCCCCAGGCGAGTATAGCAGGAATCTTGTGAGTAATAACCAGCTGTTGGAATTAGCAAATAGGGAAGGCAGTTATTTGATCTGTGAGGGAGTGTGGGAGCCAGGGCCAGAAGTAATAAAAACTAAACAGATGCCCCAAATATATAAACCCAAGCAGGGACGTGTAAATTACTTGCACTGCTGATGGGCAAAATAGTGTCAGATGGGTTGACTTTGGAGTTTTTATTAAAGATGAAACCCTTTCCACCACTACGTCACATACAGCAATCTGGAGAGCATCTTGGGTCTAATTCTAGCATCTCTGCAGTGCTCGGCCAGCGTGAGCAATGGCATGCAAGCATGGCAGCTGTCTGGTGGCTTCTGTCACTTGCCTGTCCAATATATTAGCAGAATGGGCAAAAAGGGATCCGAGCATGAGGGAACTCTGTTGTTGGACCACCTTGTCTCAAATCCCAGGTGCGCTGTGACTCAGGTCATTTCTGTTGCTCTTATAAGAACACACCTCATACTGAGTAATTTCTTTGACAATTGCTGCAGGAGCACAACAGCAGCACCAAAGATTTTCCATCTCCTCAGGACTTCAGGCTGCCACTCAGCTCCTCAGGAACTCCATATCCATTTTGGCAGCCTGGCACTCTGGAATTGCCAAGGGAGGTGGTTTGTTTCCTCGTTACCTGTCCTTTGCGAAAGAGTCATTGGAAGACACTTTCTGTGGGACTTCTGCCCTTATCCTGACAGTTGATGAGACCAGTCCTGAAGTGATTGTTGCAGCTTAATGGGGAGACCTCTCCCAAGAATTAGTGTTTCCTTCCACTGTGACTTTTGGCAGTGGTGGCTTCCTAAGATGGAGTTTACATTGTGCTCATCAGAGTTACTGCAGTTGCTCTTAAATAAAAACAAATTTATGGCAACAAGTGAAAAATTTATGTTCTTGATATATCTCCTTCACATTTTGTAAAGAAGAACGTAAACCAAGGTGAAACTATGGAAGTTACATTGAAACTTTTGCAACATTTCATAACATTTTGATGGTCGTCACAATATTTTATAAATCCTCTCTCTTCAGAAATATTAATTTTATATACATCTTACTAAGCTTACACTCTATCTTGCCATTAGGTTGGCATAAATTGTGTCTCTATGGTATGTAAAGGTGGGACCCGAAAACACATTAGCCTCTAAATGGTATTATTTGACCAATTATTTGTACAAAGGAAAGAGTGTCTAGCAGTAACTGTAGTGGGCTGTTAAAGAAGAGGACTCTCTTGTCATGTCAGGTGAACAAAGATCCAGAATTTCATGATGCCTTTGCAAGCGGAAAGCATAAAAGTTCAAAAACAACCTGCAAGATAAAGCCTATCCAGTTCAGGGAATGAGGAGTGAGGTGGACCTTGCAGAGATCCAAGGTTTGCAGTCACATTTTTAACAACCAGGTATTTTTATAATGAATAATAATTGCAGTTGTGAGTTGGAGTTAGGAGCTGTCAGGTTTCTGGTATAAATTAACTTCTCCATTTCTCAAACTATCGTAGGATTCATTCCCTTCGTGTATTAGTGTAGGCAGTTGTGTTTAAGATCAGTGTTGCCACCTTCGATGGGAAGTGCCAAGTTCTGAGTGCTGCAGGAGTGAGATGGGGCAGCTGAATATCATCTTCTGATAATTTATACTTCATAACTGTCTTTTGGGGTTCCAGCTCTTGTCAGCTCTGCTCTCTTTATTAGGCTTATATACTGTTACATAAAACAAACTAGTTAGATGCTAGTTTTTAAACTATTTGTTTCCTAAGCTAACTGAAATTTTTGAAATTGTATCAGGATATAATGTATACCTTGCACAGTAAACAACACAAGATTTAAATGTAATAGTATAGCCAATCTTAGATAAGAATTTCAGGTAGAATATTTTAACAGGTTATTATCAGGCTTACTATCTTTTGTTCTAGTAGAAGCAAAATGAGTGACAGATATGAACACTGCTTTCCTAGGAAAGCAGCTCTTCCTCTCAGTATGGAAAGGTTTAAAACCTGCTAATCTTTATTCCTAACTATTTCAATTATACATGCATTTAGCTGTATCTGTTGGTTGTGTATCAGCCATCTTATATTTTGTCATGTTAATTACCAGTACATTAGTCTTACATTGCATATAATTAATTATTATGTTGTTAGAAATTAATTTTTGTTTGTCTTGGAAAATACAAGTAGTCTCCACTAATGTCTTGTAAGAACATATATAGTACTAAAAACACTCGTTTATTTTAAAGACATCTTGAAACTACTGCACGGTTAATTACTCTGATTAGTTAATAAGCAAGGATGGAATCAACATTAAAAAAGTATCATGGTTGGAGGTCATATATTAAAGTAAATGTTATACATGCATTTTATGTTTGTGCCCCAGGTCTAGATTCTCTGTTAGAAAAGCTAACAGATTTTCAGCTAGACCTTAAAATTCTAGTTGATTTCTTTAGTTTGCCCATTTAAAAAGAAAGCCTTACTATAAGCAAGTGTCTTAATGGAGTTAACAGGCTATGAATATTGTTTAGCATCCTTGTTCTCTGAATCAGTACTTCCAGTGTTTGATCTAAGCCGAACTGGCTTAGAATCTGTAGATTCTTCATTCTGCAAAGTGAGAGAAAGCTGTTTAGTTTCATGTTTGTGCTCTGACGGTCTCCCTGCAGGACTGATATCTAGCCACTGTGCTGCTGAGAGCACCTGAAGCTCTGCCACCTCAGGGTTACTGGCTCCATGCTGGTAGTGACTGCTGCTTATGATTGTGGTGCTTCTATGAGGTGATGGCAATCAATTCCCCTCCAGCCATCTGCATCAGGAAGATGCTCTCATGATGGGCCTGGGTGGTGTATGCCTTTACTGGCCATCACAGCAGAGAAATGCCTGTCAGTGCTAGCAGTGGTCTTCTCTGCCTGGGGCAGGGATGAAGGGGAGGAAAGGCTGGTACTGCTGCTGCCCTGCCATGAGTGCCTTAGGGTAAGTAGACTGTTTCTGCTTCCAGGAGTGGTTGGCTGGTACCTTCCATGAGCAATATACTCATTTAACACCACCACCCCACCACCCCCCCAAAAAAAGAAAAAAAAAGTGAAAATGGGAGGCAAGGTGCCCTCTGGTCCTTAGATGGGAGTGTAAATTGATGATTGCCATGAGAGCGTTTGTTATCATGGCTGACTCTGATTTTCTGTTACGTGGGATGAATGGTTGTCTCTCCCCCTGTGAGAATGAAAGTATGAATACATAAGACTTTAAAGACTTTGCATATCTTTCCTGGCTGCTTTTTCTGCTCCTGTGGACAGGAGATGAATGATTCTGATTAATAATATGTATAGAATTAATTGTTATACAAGAGTTATTTTCCTCAGGTAGGCAAGGTCTTCCTGCTCAAGAGTGACACAGCCATGCATTTTGATTGTATTTTGGAGTTGAGTGTAATTGTACAGCGAAAGCGTAATGACGGATATGTCTTTATCAACCTGTTCCCTGCATTGTGTTTTTATCACTGCCATCTGCTCTGCTGAGAGTGGCAGCTGCCAGGTCTCACAAATAGCGCTGTCATGTGCTTCCATGTAGAACAACATATTGTCGTAATTTCTCTGATATTACTAGATGGAATAACTTTAAGCGAGATAAGGTGACATTTTACATGGCATTTTGGAATGCATTTCATTGCAGCATGTGTAGGACACACAGTGTTCTTTCTGTAGCAGGCTATAACAGCACACTCAGTTCTACTTTCAGAAATCACTGGAAAACGCTTATTTTTCCAAAAACATTATGTAACATCCATCTGGGACATATGTGTCAGTGCTGAGATGCAACTGGGACATAGTCACTATTAGTATTGCTTACATATGTAGCCTTAGTTACCTTTGCTGTATGGAAATTATGTAAGTTAGACTTTTTAAAATTCAGTTACTTCTTTTTTTTGCTTATATCAACTTGAATCTCCTTCATATTTGCAAACATGTTCAGACAGCTCCTTCAACATTAAAAGAAACAAAAAATCTTTACAACAAATCTTTAAAAAAATCTTTATAGCAATAAGTATTCTTTCTGTTGTCTCAGCTGGACCCTAGGTAGGTGATTTAATTTTAGACTAGGCCAGATTCCACTAAGTGTCCAGCCTAAGCCAATCCTCTGGGCTTTCTTGAGTTGTTTGAGAGAGAGGGATCCATCCCAGCCCAAGATGGGATACTTAGAGTAGGCAAGCAAGTGGAACACATTGCTCTCTGTGGGCATCTGTTTCTCTCCTCAGGCTCAGAAGGAAGCTAAAAGACTAGCTTAGATGACCTTCTTGCCTTTTTGGCAGATAAATGTAGGTGAGGTGAATCACATACTGAATATATGCCAACACGTCCTCTTGTTCTGAGTGCCTGCCAAAATCTTGCTTGTGCACCAAGTGTAGGAAAATATTTGGTGTAATCCACCTTCAAAGAGATGCCTCTCCTTAAAAATAATGAGGTACATCCTCTTTCACATATTCATCTCATTCTTTTGGATGTGTACTTAGTGCAGTTTTTACTACACAGGTAGTCCCACTGATTTCTAGAGCAAGTGACTGGCTAATCTCTGCTTTCTGTCATAGTCCTTATTGCTGCTTGGAAGGGACAAACAGCGAGGAAGGAAGGAAAATGGTATGTAACTCAGAGAATATACCTGTCTGTTGCAATACACCTGTCTCATACATGTGTGTTGTAAAACTGTGATGCCAAATCTATCTGCCTACTGGAAAGATGTACAAGGAACACCAATTTGGGATATTTCTTCTTGCTAACAAGCATTGATGAGAAACAGCCTTTCTGATATGGCACAAAAACCCAGTTGTGATAAAGAAGGTGGAATATGTATTCTTGATTCTTATGTCATTTTCTTTTTCAAGTGCAATAGGATGTAAAATGCTGAACAGCTCATCAACAATATAAAGGATGGAGGCAAAGAGACAGCTTGCTCGCTAGTCAGCCTGTTTGGAACAGTGCTGTAGGTGGAAAGCTTTTCTGACAGGAGTGTGGAAGAAAGCCAGGGCATGGCTCCTTTACATTTCTCTGCCTCATCCGAATGGATGTGTAGCTTTGGCACTTCATCGCTAGCCAAGCAGAGGCCATTTGAATTGTGAATAGTGTTCTCCCAATGGCAAACAGATGATCGGGCCAGAGAAAAGTCTCTTGGCATTTAAATGAAGTCATACACTCTAGAAATGTAAGTCTTGCCTGTCGTTCCAGTAGTGCATTTCAAGAGCTGATAAAAGCTCCTAGCATTGTACTGATCTTGAGCACACACCAGATCACCTTTTTATTCTAAGGGTAGGGACATGTAATTTTCATTAACCACACTTTATATATATGTATGTGCCTTAAGAGGAAGAATATATATATAAAAAAACTTTTTTTTTTCTTCCCCCCAAGATTTACAAATCTCATTTGAAACTTTTGTTTGATTTATCCCCCAGACTAGGGCTATAAATGCTGCATGAATTTGTTTTTGTGCTCTAAGTATAGTTAGAAGTGTACACAGTGATTTGTGTTTATACATCACATTCTTATTAATGAGCACAGTATAATTGTTGGTTGTATTGACTTTTGTTTCTGTGGATGTTTTTAAAAGATATTTTAAAGGCTTTGCTGGAGTTTGCATGTGCTTCAGAAATTAAATTTAGTCTGTGATTTTATTACCCTTTTTATTTAATTTATCTTAACTGTTGCTTTCAAGCTGTGAACCAGCTGTTGACTTTGAAAAAACATTGTTCAATTTGAAAGGAGCATTTTAAAGCTTAATGTAATGGCTGTAAGTAATCACTACAGCAATTATATTCTCTGGTGTTGTGCGTCACTATAATAATATTGGAGGTTGTGAGAAAATACAGGAGAGAAACACATTGGGCTCAGACTTCTCAGTTTTGCCTATGATGCCCGGCATCAATCTGTTTTGTATATAGCTTGGTGTCACTGCTTGAATCGTGACAGAAAAACTGAAGCTCCACTCTGTTGTGGCTCTGTGTGTGCCCAGCAGGAATCAGGGGCTGCTTCTGAGCATTGTTCTCCATCGTTCTTCCCAGACTGGACAGGTTTTTTTCTTTCTCTGTACAAGCAGATTGTAGCAGGACGCTTGGTGCAGTAGCAGAATCCCCTGCTGCTCTGCTGGCTCCTCCTGGCTAGTTCCAAGATGTTACACTTGACACAGAGTGGAATTTTGGTTTTGGCTCTTCTTGAGCAGCTGCATACCCACCTTGTCTGGTGCCGGTAGTAGCAAAGCTCCACACAGAGCGTACAGAGAGTCTGGGCAGGGTGGGAGTGCTTGGCATCCTGCAAAGTCAGGTCATGCTCCCGTTGTGCTCTGGAAGTGAGCAGCTAGTTGCCATGGTGAGGAGAATTAATAGAAATGAGTGTATTGTCATCCACATTCTGAGAAGGAACATCCTCCCTTTATTTGCGACTCTCCACTTCAAGCAGGCTGGAGCTCTTGGGTAGGAGAACTTTCTCGGTCACTGCAAGGAAGATAAGAGAAGCAGCATGCACTCTGGATCCCTTCATGTTGTAATAATCCATGAAAATGCTGTGCAGCTTCCTCTGCCCTGGAAATTCTCTCCATAATGATTATAAAAGGAATGTAATATGCATCATCATGGGAGTGGGCTACATTTCATGATGAGTCACCTAGTTAGTCCCAAGCTTGACACGCAGCTTGTGTTTGGAAACTGTGGACTATAGTGCTGCTCTAAAAAGGTAGTCCAGCAGATCGTACAGCTGTGCAGGACCTAGCCCCTTCTCTGCTTTTGCCAGTGTGTGTTGCACAGCAGGTTGGAGTCACCTACCAAGCCAAAGCATCAGTTCCCATTAACAGCTTTGTGAAGCAATGATGCAGCTGGGGAAGACCCAGTAGGAAGCTTAGATTCAGCAATATACTAAGCCTTCCCCAAATTTCTTTGTAGCAAGATCCTTCAGAATACCGATCTAATGACAGCAAGATCTAAGGCAATGCAATATAGTGACACTAACAGGAAGGGCAAGTGTGCAGGGACCTAGAGACATTGAGAGCTTGGGACAAATGGGAGACTAGGCTTACTGCTGAGGCAAAATTGCTGGTGTTTGGTTGCTGTGGTTTTAAAGGAAGGATAGATGATGCATTTGGAAGTGGGTTTTGTGATGTGACTTGTAATGGATGGTAGTCATGGTGCTACAATTGGGATGATCCTCTACTAAGAGGTAGTCCTGTTTTGGCATGGTAATGCTCGGCAAGAATGGCCTGTACTTTACCTTAAAAGAAAAAAGTAAGAGTAACATGAGAGCAAAAGCATACCCACATGTATCTGTGTGTGCAGTATGCACCTGTATGACATCTGCAGCAAAGTGAACCTGGATGTAGTTTCCCCTTTCTCCACCTGTGCGTAGTGCACAGAAAAGCAAAAGCACTGATACAGATCTAAGTGTGCTTCAGAGATCAGGTCTATCCCTTCCAGACAAGTATGGTTGAAGCTGGGCTGGTGACCATGGGTTTGGCACAACGGGATAGAGACAGGATCGTCATTGTCACAAAGGCAATATGACATGTGAATTACATTATGTACATATATGTACGGATGTATAAATTAGACACTCAAAGAAGGTAACTGCTGGGATGGAGACAGACATGGAACAGCGTGTTCTGGAAATTTAAAAGCTTAGCCAGCATCCCAAGGTATTTTTTTTAAAGTAGCAGAATGAAATTCCTTTGGGTGCAGCAAATGAGACACATAAAGTGTAATGCCCTGTGAAATCACAAAGAGCCACTTTCAACAGATGGAAAAAAACAACTTTAATACAAAACCAAAAATTGATAGACTCTGTTTTTGATAATCCAAATACCAGGTTACACTTTAACAGTATCCATTACTGTCTATAAAGTATATTTCGGTTGTTAAATGCACTTGCTGGTTTGTCACTATATAGAATTTAAAGTGATGAATCCTATATTCTGTCTCCTTCACTCTAAGAAATTAAACAAAGTCTGTGAGAAATGGCTCCCAAGTTACACATGCTATTTCACTCCGCTGTCTGCTGCACTTGTGCCACTATTCTGAGTGTGGAACCAAACCCCTTGTTTTGAAGCTGGTTTTAGGAGTCCCCATGGCAGGGGATGTTAAGAGCTGTGAGTGGACACAGATGAACAGCCCGTTGCCAGTGGCAGAGCTGCAGGCTGGCACCCTAGAGCCAGGGAGCTTTCCTGTGCCCTTGGAGAAGGAGCACCATCATGCACGTGGGATGAGAGTGCTCACCTTCCCCTCATTGCACCACCTCTGACCTTTCTGATATACACCTCCGCAGAGAGGAGTAGGGGCACCTCTCCCAGTTGTGCTGTGCTGCTCAGGGCAGCTTCAGACAGGATTTCATGGGAACATTTGGCTGAATATTCCCAGGGTATGTCAAAGCTAGCACTTGGGAAAACTCCCTGTGCACCAGTCATTGTAACCTAATCGGGGAAAACCTGGAGACAGTATGGGGCGGGGGAGGAATTGGTGCCTTGTTCTTTTCCGAACGCATGAAGTCAGTTGCATGTGAGTAAATGTGACTCACTGAAGACTTAGGACTCCTGTAGAGAAAGGCATGTCTCACAAATCTCTTGGAGTTCTCTGGAGGAGGCAGCAAACATGTGGGACAGAAAAACTGGATTTATATATTCTGCTTGGATTTCCAAAAAGAATTCAACAAGGTCCCTTGTGAAAGACTTCTAAATAAAGCAAGCAGTTATGTGATGAGAGGACAGGTCCCCAGATGGACACACAACTTAAAAAGCGTATAGGAGTAAATGGCCAGTTTTCACAGTGAAGGGAGGTCACCAGAGGAATCCTGTGGGGATCCGTGCTTCAGCTGTTTGACATGCTCATACATGGTCTGGAGGAAAGGATGAACGATGACTGTGTGTTTGCTGACAATTCTCAGCTATTCAAGGTAGTAAAAATAGGTGTTCACTGCAGAGCACTGTGGAAATTCTCCTATATAGTGAGTGACTGACCTGATGTAATTCAGTGTAGAGAAATAGAAAGTGATGAGCAGAAGGAGGAGCAATCCTAATTTTGTGTATACAGCGATGAGTACAGAGGTGATTGTTAAGTCATGAATGAGACCTGGGATTGTAATAAATATTTATATGGAAATGCTGGCGTAGCACTCAGTCATAAAAGTAAATCACATATTAGGAGTTCTTAAAGAAGGAACAAAACAGGTAACAGGATTATGTCCTTGCATAAATTCCTGGTGTTGCGCTCCTTGAATACTTTATGCAGTGCTGTTCCCCCATTTTAGAAAGCAAAGAATTGAACTAGAAAACATTAGACAAGAGAGACAAATATGATCAAAGATTTGGAATGGCTTCTTTATGAGGAAAGATCTGCCTTGGAAAAGAGATGATTAAATGGAATGTATGTGTATAAAATCATGCAGAATAGGAAGGATGAGGAAGGAATGATTGTTCACTGCCTCTGTTCATGAAGGAGCTGGGGGTGGAGGGAAGGACATGACACTGCATATGTCAAACTCAAAGAAAAAAAAAAAAGGGAGGTACTTATTCACACTGTGCATACTGGAGCTCTGGAATTCCTTGTGCCAGGATGTTGTAGGTGCTAAAAGTTTCAAAAAATGAAAGCACAAAATTGTGGAGGAAAAATCCACCTGTGAATATTAAATACCAAAGACCCACCCCACTCTGGCTCAGAAAGTTTCCAAACTGTATGCACTTCACTAGAGGTTGGGGCTGTGCTGCTATGTGCTTTTCTAATTCTTATATTCTTCTCTAGACATTTTCTCCTGTCTGTTGCCAAAAGCAGGATATTGGGCTGAATGGACTTTAGGTCTGAACTCATGTGGCCACTCTTACATGTCTATGTTATCCTAAATTTGATACGTTTTAGGTAAGAAATTGCATATGACGTAGGTTTACACGTGGGGCCAATATTTTTTACTGTTCTTTCTTTTACCTCTAAAATTTGCCTCTGACTCGTCAGAGAGCACTGCAACCTTAGGCTGCGATGCATTTGGTTCTTGCAGTGAAAGTTGTATTACCAGCAGTGGAAGTCAGATCTAAAGACAGGAGACAAGTGCCTTGTTGTGTGGATGTCAGATTCCACTGGAGATAGGTAGGCGAGCCCCTTATCTGGTGATGTTTTGCTGATTGATGGGAGTGGAGGAAGAAAGGGGAAGAAGAGGTTCAGTCAGCATCTAGGATCCATTCCGAGTTCTCTATGAGAACTGGAGTGTTTATGAAGGCTTTTGTGCAGTGGATGATGATCTAAGTCTATGCACTTTTTGGTGAGTGTTCTTAATGCCTGTGCAATGGCATAGCAGCCTGCTAGCGTGGAGGAACCCAGATGGTCAGGAGGTTATGGCCTTTCTAGATGGAAATTTTGAATGAGTTAAGCAGACACTGACTCCAGTCTCCACCATTCCCATTCCTTTGCACGCTTTGTTGCTCCCTGTGTAGCATAAGAGTCGTGGGGGTAATTTGAGGGCTTCCTCTCACTCCATGGCTGTGTTGCTGTCAGGATGGAGCCAGCTCCCCAGCTTTTCCTCTCCAGGAATCTTCCCATTTACATGCCTCAGCAATAATTCCTGTGAATTTAATTAATCACAGTTTACATGGTAATAACCTTTGGAATGTTTTTTATGGGTAAATAATGTGTATCCCCTGCTGGGGGGGGGATCTGCTGGTTCCAACATTCAATTATTGCATAATCTACTTCCCATTAAATGATCAGAGAGTGAGACCAAAGGAAACTAACAGCAGCGGGAATAATTGGCAGCTACTTTGTGTTTGGGGCACAGACATACCTTCTTAATGCTCGTTCAGAAGCCCCTACAGTTAAGGAGAATGCAGGTTTTTTGGTGCTGCCAAGCAAGTGCCACAGAGGGAGTGTCCGGTTGGCAGCATGATGCTGTGCACAGGGACCTGGCTAGTTCTCTGTACAAGGAGCCTTAGGCCTAGAGAAGTCCCATGCGAATGAGGCTACTCAGCCCCTGGTACCTGACCAAGTCCAGTCCCTTTCCTTGCTGCATGTCTGGCTGCGAGCTGTATTGCAAGGGGGCCTGAGAATGCCTGGCTACAAGATTTTGTTCAGTCCCTCTTCTCCTAGCAGGCAGGCTCAGAGCAGCTCCAGAGGGTCACAAGTATATCACTTTCTTGTGAGACAGTGAGGAGTGTCATTGTCACCCAGCACCTTTGACAGAAGAGAAGGTGAAGGGGCCTGCCCAGGGCTGCACAGTGTGTCTGCAACAGAGCAGAGTTGGGCAGAGTCAGGACTTCTTGTGTCTGTTGCTGGGAGTTACCAGCCCCACGCTCCGCTGCAGCCAGACAAGCCCTTCTGCTGAACAGTGGTCCAGGAGCCATCCCCTCAGTGCAGGCCTGACTGATAGCCTCTGGAAAGGTGACATGCCAGCCCCGCTAGCAGCCACATACACGATCACAACACGTGCAGGGAGAGATACTCTGAAATGAGGTGACGTCTGGCTGGGAAGTGCTTGCTCAGGAGCCTACTCCAGTCCCTGCACTGTGATTATCCTAAGCACCAGTGTATTTTTCCAGTTTTATGTTTCCTTTTCCTTCCTTGTCTTTGGTATTTTTGCTTTTATTTAATGTTGTATTCTCTGTTGTAATTACTTCTTTAATCTGTAATGTTGCTGCCTGCCTGACTCCCCCAGCTCCTGGCCGCCTTCAGGACCAGCGCTGTAAACAAGCCATGGTGTCTCTCAACAGCAAGGTTCCTGCTGAAATAGCTCCCTAAATAAATAAAAGGCAAATTGGATATTGGAAAAGAACTTTAAATAACATCTGAATTCCTAGGGAACTACATCTTACATCTCTGTTAGGGGGACAAATGGGTTCAACATAAGTAATAATCCTCTGGAATGAAAAATAAAGAAGCACTGTTCACCAGCCTCTGTGGGCTGGAATGAGAATAGAGTTTGGTGATAAATAAAAGCAAAATGCAAAGATGTCCCTGGGTGGCAGATGGGAGCAAAAGATTTAAACATCATTGGACTATAAACACACGATCTCTGAAATGTGCCATAGCTTGCCTCCAGATAGCTGCTTTGGATATGATGGGTCTAGCTTTTTCCTCCTGTGTAATGGGAAGAAGCTAAAAGCCCTTTACGGAGACAGCATTACTGGCAGGCCTTTGCGGCACATGCTAGGCCATGACCTTCCCAGATGGAGTTGCACCTTTCAAACACAGTCTCATTGTGCTGAATTCTACCTCTTTAATGAAACGTAACCAGTTGAAATTCTCTCAATGACTTTCTTTCTGGTCTTTCTCCATACTGATATAATGCTAAAATCCTCCCTTGTTCCCACTTCATGTGATCTAGTAATGTTTGCATTTTGATTGCTATGTCCCTATTGTTTGATACTCACCCCTTCTCCACACCTACTTCAGGAGTTTGTGACTGGACAAGCCCCACAGAAGTGTGCACATTGGCTCCCAGCATTCTTCCTCTGCTGTGTATGACATGCCCATCCTTTTGATTCTGGGGCAACATACTCCTGTCACTGTGTGGACCAACTGCTTTGTCACTGGATGCTTTGCTTCCTGAGCTATAAAGTTCTCTGTTGAAGTAGTATGGCACCAGTGTTTCAAGTCTGTGACTGTCATCGAGCAGCTGAGCTCACTGTGGTGTGGGTGTGACGGCATGTGCCATCAGGGAATCCCCATCCGCGTCCTATCCATTGCATCAGAATGTGAAGCAGGGAGTATGGGTTTTGCTACCCTTCATCTCCTTCCATCTGTTTGCTCCCCCAGTTACAGTCAGTGTGTATAGCTACTGCCACTGCTGCCCTGCTCTTCATCTTCCTTTGCATCTCCTGGGTGCATGTTCTTCCTGAAGAAAAGCTGATTCTTGCCTCTATGAGCCTGAGCCAAAGACGAGCACGTTTAGTGCCATAGAAAAAGCCTTTCCTTTTGAGAAGCGCTTCACCTTTGCTAAAATGCAGTTCTTGGTGTGCCTATTTATGAAAACCAGTCGAGGTTGTTCCCTGCCCGGCAGGGTTGTGCTGCACCCCGGTAATGATTTAATAGCAGCTCCTGAAGAGGGCAGCATGGATTAGCTGATGCTCCTTCACGTGGAATTCTGCTTTGTATTCCAGCCCTGTCTAAAACAGAGCTAGTGAAATGTAAAAAAGCATTGAAGGAATTGGTAGTAAAACTCTTGGCTCTGTGATAAGATCCTGGGCTGAGCTGACAGAGTTATCCCCATTCCTGTTGCTATAGGAGAATATGCCTTTCACCAGCAGTTGTGCTACCTGCCACAGGCTGACATGAAATGTCTGGTGCCTGTGGGACCTGCCTGCAGGCTGGTCCCACTCCGCTGTCAGGGGGAGAGCACAGACACAGAAGAGCACATGTAGGAAACCCCAGCTGCTCCCTTCTCTTTAAAAGACTGACCCTACATATGGATGGAATTTGAGACTCCAGAGTTGTGGACAGGTTGTTTTTGAGTGTCAGCACTGATGTTGCACTCAGCTCTGTGGAATGTACACAAAATAACAAAATGAAAACTCAAATCCTTTACACCAAGGAGCTTGCACAATGGTGGGATATGAAGTACTTTTTTCACTGCGAGGAAGACACTGGGAGACCTAAGGGAAGGGATCAGCTTAGTTAATGAATCCTGGGAGTTTGGTGCCTGACTGTCTTACAGGTGATGAATGAAAAACTTGTTTCCTTGAAGCAGAAACCAGGATGGTCTTAAGCACACAACAAACCTGGAAAATCACGTGGAAGTGCTTGTGACATCCACATTAATACCAGATGAACTAATCAGGATTAATGTTAGTGGGAGTAATGCTAGTGGATATCACAATGATTAGACTATTATAATAATGAGTTTTCCAGGGAGGATGATGACAGGTGATTTATATACTGTACAGGTATTTCTTCTGTGTATCCAGATGATAACCAACTCTGGCACTTTGCTGCAAGAGGTTGGGACTTTTCCTTATCCCTGAAGTTGCCCAGAATGTGGCTCTCTTCTAACTAGTAGTTGGCCAAAAGGATCCTGGACAGGAAGGGAGGGAGGGCTGAGTAGAGAAAAAGGATGCTGGTGTTTCATTCCTTAACTGCTTAGAGAGAGCTCTTGTGAACCTAGCCCTGAGGCGTTTTCTGGCCTCACTGGGAAAAATGAGGAGAACTCTGTCTGGAGATGTGATGCAAGCACAGTTTTACAAGCACCAAAGTACTCATAGGCAGTAAAGTGATGAAGATCTGGCTGCTGTTTTGTTACAAGCTCTACCTTTCTAATATAGAAGCATCAGCTGCTGTTTTCTGTTCTGGTATTCAGAAGAAATATGACCAGTGGAATATAAACCTCCAGTGGTAAAGACAGTTTCACATGGTGTATATGTGTATAGTGTTTGGCCACAGAAGGCCATGATCTAACTGTGCTAGGAATCACTGTCACATGTAATAGTGATTGCACAGAAAAAAATGAGGAACCTAAAGTAGTAAGAAAAGGTAGTTGCAATTTTCCATGCATGGCATTTCATCCTTCACCATTTTTTCTGTGTCTTTGCTAAGCACTGACTGTAGTTGTTGCCGTTTAGGATGCACAGTCACTTCTCCATAGACTTTTTACCATCTCTGTAGTCTGGCAAGAGTTAAGGAGTTACAGTGTTCTTGTGCAAAGCCTATTCTGCCACTGTGTTATCACATTGTTTGGAAGAAATTTCTTCTTCTCTGGAACTGAAATCAGAGGACAAAGAAGCTATCTAGTAGCTTGTTGAGGATGGAGAAATGATGCAACATTTGAAGCTCTAATGGTAGATATTGAAGCTCTTCCATTGATTTGTTGACAGAGTGACCAGGGCAGTAACAGCTGAAATTCTTTTTTCTCCTCTCAAGTTGAGGGATAGCTGGATCCTTTACGGAGTCCCATTTTAGACTTCAGGAGCTAGGTGGGTACCTGCATCCCATCTGCAGCCTCATTAGTTAAATACATAACCTTCTACCTTTCATGCCTACCTTGGGGAAGGCAACACAATATCATCATTATTATCAGTTTTATAATCACATTTAAAAATTAAGTCAAATGTTTGGTAATAATAATAATAATGATTTTCAGTGTAAGCCTGAAAAAATGAAAATAAGTTCAGAGCATTTTCAACATTGAATTTTCATTATGGGTATTTCAGCTGCATCCCTCTCAGGGAGGATTGTTCATTTGTTTCTACAGCTTTGTGCTTTGCACACTAAGACCTGGGCAGCTAATAAGTGGGAGAGTGTCACAGATGCTGAGCAAGCCTTGTTCATTCTCATTCCTGCAGCAGGTTAAAGTTGAATAGTGAGTTAAAAAGCCAAGACTGACACTGCTGCCTAAAAATTGTCATATATTTCAGCTGTACTTGTTCTGGGGTAGAATGAGATCCGAGGCAGCATCTTTCAGTGATAAAAGTCCTGTGCGTCCTTTTGTTTTTGCATTGAGAAATGACTTTGGGACAAGTTTCCAGGTGAAAGCAGCAAAACATTCCTGGGATTTTTCCATTGTTTTTGTGACTCCTAGGCAGGGACAGCACTGTCTGCCACAGGAAAAAGCTTAGTGCTCTGCAGCAGGTTAATAGGCTCTCTTTTTCTTTGGAAATGCTGTAATTCCTTCCCTGTCACCATAATCCTTAACCCTCAAGTGACAATGTGGGCTTGTTAGAGCCCTGTCCAGAAAAGATGATGTGTTCAGATTGCAATCTGGCAGAGAGGTAGTGTCCTGAGCCAGTGCTGCTTGCCCACCCATTGCTCCATCTGGGAACCGATGATACACGCAGGAGAACTGAGCGTGAGGGGATGGGGCGGGTGTGACCCTGCACTGGTTGTGCTTCTTATTTCAGTGAATTCAAAACAATTTACATGAAGTGTTGTTTTGGAACTGTTAGTTTGGAAATGTAACCCTAGGCACATACACTTAGGGTTAATGTGTTATCAGTGTTATACCAGAGAATGTTATTACATGCCATTTAGATACACAAACATATTTTTATGAAAAGTGCCCCCCATTGGTACTTCTGTTTTATTTTAAACAAGCCAAATCATGGGCAGCTGGTAATCTATATTAAAACAAGACTGTGCTGTGCTACGTTGCCACTTGAATGCTTAAATACCCCAGAGGTTCTTTTGCAGATTTGCTCAGGTGACCATGTCATCTTTACATGCAGCTCTGAGGGTCTCTTTGCCAGGTCCAGAATGGGATGGAATGCAGGCCAGACTTGATTACTAATTATCTGAATTCTGAACTTACGCTATTTGATGCTTGAATTCATCTATTTTTAAAACTGTGATTAGACTTTGCAGATATCTCACTGATATGCAAATGTCAGGCTGGGAAGTAGCCTCATGTCCAAGGAGAGCTTCTATGAGGTGGTTGTTCCTGGCAGAAGCACGCCTGCTGTGACCACAGGGTGTTCTGAATAGGCAACACTCAGTCTTGACAGGCTTGAGGCTTGATACTGCCCTTTCAGAGAGATTCTGTCTTTGCTTAACCTCCTTCCTAGTGCTTTCTGATCTGTATTGCTGTATTGCAGAATGAAATGCCTGATTCAGTTCTAGATTAACTTGGTCTCTGCTTCATAATGTAGATTTACCAAGGATCTCTGCTGGGGAAATCAAATGGAGTGAGTGCCCTGGTGGGTGATAAAGACATCTGGGAACTCTTTGTGTCATCCTGCTGAAGCATGTTAGGACTCTTGTCACCAGCTAAAGATCAAGATGCTGCATTCAGCTCATCTGTTTTGGAAGTGAAATAGGAATACATGAACACTGCGAAGGTCTTTTCGTGGTGCTGGCTAGCTCCACAGTGAGCAACCCCACAGACAAGAGTGGACCTAGTAAGATTTACAGCAGCTGTGAATCAAGTTCCCTGCAGTCACTTTTTTTCTGCTCTGCACACTGGTAAGATGAGCAGTTGAACTTTTGCTAAGGAGTATATCAAACTTCCTAATTTTGCTCAGTCTTGGATCAAGAGAGCAGTGGTACTGCCTAGAAGCTGGAACTGGAGAGTTCAGTAATTTTGCCACCAGAACCCCATTAACTAGAAAGGGGATAAAGTGATCTGTAAAGCAAGCTCTTGTCATGTTTGTCTTCTGTGCTGTCAGTTTGTCAGGCAAGGACATTAGACAGTGTTCATACAGAAATAAGTTACACTTGTCTCCCTGGTTTGTGCCTCTGGGATGCAATGACAATACAGCATAGCTGGACTAACTGTGACACTGACAATATTTCTAGTTTGGTAGATTAAAGAAGAGGAAAGGAAGGGCATGTACAGTGATCATCTTAAAAGCAGTTGAGAAGGGTGTGGTGGATACTGGGAGCACCGGGGTGTCCACTAGGGTCTCCAGGAGCTATGCAAGCTCTGCCTTTGGAGGCCAACAAAGGAATTTCTGCCTGCCAGGGAAGAGGTTTTCCTCAGGACCTGCATAG
This sequence comes from Haliaeetus leucocephalus, assembly GCF_000737465.1. Taxonomy (NCBI): domain Eukaryota; kingdom Metazoa; phylum Chordata; class Aves; order Accipitriformes; family Accipitridae; genus Haliaeetus; species Haliaeetus leucocephalus. The sequence continues at coordinate 10,358,564 of NW_010972731.1, read as the reverse complement.
AGTTTTGGTTACACTTCTCTGCATGGATTCACATTTTCTTCCAGATAGTTGACTACATCCAATGTCTTTGGGAGCAATTTTTGTAGCCTGTTTGCATAGGAGGGGTCAGCTCCTGAATTACCAGCAGCTGCCTAAGTCACCAGGGCCCCAGGGAGGAGAGGTTCTGCAGCTGGCAGAGCAGGTCAGGACCACATGAGCAGGGTGACCACATGAGCAGGGCAGCCACATGCACCTCCTAAGAGGCAGAGGTAGTAAAGGCCATGGCTCTGATCACAATGTCTGAGTCAGGCTGCGAGGCAAGATGAGACCATCCAGCCAGTGAACAGTGAATGTCTTTGCTATGTGTAATTGGCTTGTGGCTCCAAAGAGCCTCTTCTCTTCCTTAACTGCTTATGCTCTCGTCTGCCCTCGACTCCTGATCCTTGCATCTGCCCTTGCTGGCCTTCTGCTTTTGTTCTCTTTTTCAGCTAATCACTCTCTGTCTTCTGTCTCTTGATCCTCCCATGTAAAACACTGGCTGTACATAATAAAATCAATGAAAATTCTGCTCAGACATGACATGTCAGACCAACCAGTGGAGTCTGAGTGAGGCAAAGGCAGCCTATAATTAACACCTCTTATGGAAGTGCAGAAAGGTTGTCTCACTGCATAGAGGCACAAGGGCATGCCCTGTCCAGACAGGCTGGCTCCCTGGCTCTTGGCTTGGCTTGCAGGAGCCAGAGTTTCATTGGTTGCACATCTTTCTTTGTAAGGAGATGCAGAGTAACAACTTTAGCTTGGTCAGCTGGCTGTTTTAAGCCACACTACACTGCAGGCTGCTTCCAGGTGTCCTTGGGAAGAGGCTGGGCTTAGTCGCTTAAGCCACCTACTTTTCAGAATCAAACTAATCTTGTCCTATATGCTCCAAGCAGACTCTTCCCAGTGCATTCTGACCCATGTGACTTTCTATGCTGAAGACCTTGGTCTATTTTCTGTCATTATTTTCTAATACGTTTTTTCTGTAGATACGGCATTATGCTAAGATAATTAAAGCAAATTGTGGTTCTTGATACAAAAATGAGTCTTTGCACACCAAAATTATTCTGATATAGAAGCTCTGAGAATTTATTAACCATTAACATTCATGTGCAATCAAAACATAACTTTTTTCCTACTAGTTAGATGTTCAGAGTTGTTAAATTTGACTTTCCAGAAATGGTTGCCAGTAGCATAATTGAACAGTTAACTAAATATATTAATGCAGTTTGCTTCAGTGTAATTAGAGTCCTATAAACTATGTTTTAGCAAGTTGAAAGTGTTAATAACAGGCCAACACATTTGTACATTTTCAGCTTTGTAACATTACCTAGGCTGCTGGAGTGTGAAGACCAGGGCTAAACCTCCCAGGGCTCTTAGAACAAACAAAGGAATCACACCTGTTTTGTGGGGCTTCGTGGGGAAAATTGTGCTTAAACATAGCAAATAAAGTACCAGATGATTTAAGCTGTGCAGGTTCCAACCACTTTGTAATCCATGTTGGAGAACCGTTGATGGGTTTACAAGATGAACCTACCCATGGGCCTAACTCGTGGTTGGTGCAAGCACTGAGTGCTCCCAGAGTGCAGTTGGCTGAAGTTGTGCCTGGCCATGGCAGTGATGTGAAGCCAGTTTTGCATCAGAAGTAATTAGGCAGCAAGTTGCACGGCTGCTTCACATGTGTTCCCCCAGCAGGGACTCACCTTCCCCAGTCTGGGGTAGTGCCATGTGAGCCGTGGTGTTCTCCTGCAGACTGTTAAATGTATTTGCTTTACATTGCATTTCGTCTGCAAGAACAGATAAGCTCTAGATATACTGTAATGATAAACATACATTCAGGCTACTGCAGAAAATAAGACCACAGGAACTGAGAGCACTGTTAGTTTTCCTTATCTTGTAATTCAGCTGAAACTTGAAAAAAGTATTAGTGTTCATTATGGGGCTGGGTCCGCCTGCACGGTGAGCACTCTGTGGAACCTCAGACACGGCACATCTGCTCAGTGTCTCTGTGTGTGGGATGTGAGGGCCAGTTAGTTAGTGGGCCAGTTAGTTAGCTGGTTGGCCCTGACTGGTTGTCACCATCTCGGGTAAGAACTACTCCCAGACTTGAGAGCAAACCAGCACTTCTGTTGTGAGATTGTGTAGGAGAGACAGAGGATAACAGGGTGGCGAGGTGACTGCACTTCTGCTTTTCAGACTCAGCCTGCTAAAACTGGCCAACTTTTACATGAGATGCTTTTACAGCAGCAGGGGCTCTCCTTGAGACTGAGGGCTGAGGGATGTGGTGCAGTTCGGCAGTGAGTGTCTGCCTGGCAGGGCTGGAGGTCCCTCTCCAGAAGACGTTCCAGCACAGCCAGGGGCTCTAGGCTACGCACAGGAATCTGGTGGGAGAGGCTCTCTGGTTTTTCCCCTGCAGATGTGTCACAGTCACTGCTTCCCAAAGTGTAGTTTTATCTTCATCTCCATGAAAAACATCCAATCCTGTCACAGCTTGCACAGAAGATCAAGCCATCCCCAGGGCATCTGTGGGAGATTGGTCACGCAGCCACAACTGCACAGTAGGTGTCCAGGCTGCCAGTGTACCCTACCTGTGCTCACTGGGGTAGCAGTGCACATCTCTCTGCAGGCCATAATTCTGCACAGTCTAATCAAGGTACTGGAGAAGGTGTTCATTAAAGTGTCTCCTTCTTAGTGAATCCTACAATGTGAATCTGTCAGACTGCTCCCTGCCTAGAGACGTTCATGCTTGGAAATGCAGCTTTCTGCACTGTGTGGTACTGGTCTGACAAACTGTCCTGAACTCCTCTGCTACTGGTCCATCACAGTCTTTTGGGACTCCAACTTTCTCCCTTTGCCTCCTGCACCAGAAAGATTCTCCAGGGTCTGTTTCTCCTGTCATAATCCAGTGGCTGCTTCTTTCTCTGCACTGGTTCCCAGGTCATCACAGGCTGCTGCCACTGACCATTTTGGCTTTTGTTGTTGCAAAGATGGTCCCCAAAAAGCTAAAGAAGCAGCCAAAGAGTAAGAAGAGTTTCCAGGAGAACAGAAATGAACTTTTTGATGAAATTCATGAGAAACCTTAACTCCACTGCAGCATATCAAAGCTAGGTCAAGGCATCTTTTAAACTTTACAAACTTGACATTTGTTCCTCCACACCCAAAATTTATGCACAAGTAGCAAACTTCTCTGGGGATTTTCACTTTCTCCCCATGTCCATGTTCCTGTGCATCTGTGCAGGACAGGCAATTCTGGTTAAATGTCAATGTGTGAAAGCAACTAGACCAAGAGAGATTCCCCAGTTAACAATCTCTCCAGACCCAGGTTTCATGGCAGGGCAGTGGAGAGCTCCAGGGAACTTCCAGCTGTTCTGCTTAGCCAGGTCTGGAAACCATGGTTTGAATGAATGCCAGGCTCCTGAATGCCAGTGACACACTGCACAGATAAAATTACTCAGACCCCTAGGTGCAGGAGTTGCCTGAAACATGCCATATGGCTGAGTTCAGGGTCAAGCATCAAGAGCAGATTGTCGGAATGTGGAATAGGGAGACCCCGGGGCTCAATTTCCTAGAGCTGTTCACTGTGCACAGAGAAGAGAGCACACATTGCATCACCTTCCTGTTCTCTGAGCCCTTGCATTCATCATACTCAGTGCCTCACTGAAGGTTACGGGATGTCATCTTACACATTTCAGAGGTTTACCAACAGGAAATTTCCAGCCTTGGTGTGGACTGGTTGCTTCCATCTTCTGTTAGCTGTAGACTTACAAAGAGATGTTCATATTTTAAATATGGTGCAATGACATCAATAGTAATAATTATTGCATGCATCAAAGCTTTGGAGATTAGCCACGGATCATGCATCTAAATGGCAAATGGTTATAATAGCTCCATACGTGAAACATCAAAGTATGAGGAAACATTGCTCTGTTATAAAAAATACATCAGAGTGATCATTCCACTCTAAGCAAAGTGCAGAACTGTAGACGTGCATGGAACAAATGCAACACATTTCATACTCATTTGGGTGTTTCAAGTATGGGAAAAATTGATTCCACAGTTCCAATTGCCAATCCACATCAAGTGAAGACTGCATTGAAATTATGAGATTTCACACAATATTAGGCTTAAGTTGACTCCTCCTTGTGAAAATGTATTTATAATTAGGGCCTAGAAAAGCAAGAAGCAGTATTTGGGGTTTTAATTTTTTATATGCTCCCTGGCAGAGAGAGAAGTGGCTGAGATTGCATAAAATTCTTAAAAACATGATGTTTCAAGTATCCTTTTGCTGAATTGAAATGGCTTTCTTGTAGATTGAAGGAACTGCACTGTTGTTTTCTTTGTTAGGAGAAAAGTATTCCAAACTGAGAAAAGCACAGGCTCTCTTTACTGAGCCTGGGGACAGCTGCTGGAAGAAGAAAATGCGAAACAGTCACTAGAACAACAGAACCTCTGAACTCAGCAAACGAAATTCCCAATTACAGACATGCTGCTGTTTCTCTCCCCTCATCACAGCTGTTTAGCTTGATCACTTCCCCAGCCCCAGTGGGATGAACAGTGTGAAGGATGCGGTGCCATGCATGCTCCGACAGCCAAATCAAAGGCCCAGCCAAGTCTGTGCCTCAGCTATGAGTCTGGAGGAAATCACAGACCCTCATTAAAGTTTCAGAAAAACCTAACTGGTATGAGGACAGCATTCCAAAATGTATTTGGGGAAAACAAATATTGTTTTAACTCTATTAATAATTGATGCGTTGCCAGCAGAGATCCTCATAGCATTAGGGGAATTGAAAATTAAAGGCACAAAGACACTACTTTAAGAAAACATCTTGATAAATAATTAATATGGCATAGGCCTACTAGAATTTGAAGAGTGTAGGTTTTAGCTTGTCTTGTCAAAACTATGCTTTCTAATACCACAGTTTCTTCCAGAATGAGCGCATGGTCATTTTCATTTTACATCGACAAGCTCAGTTTCTTGTGCTGAGCCCCTAGGATCCTAAGTAGCACATACCCAAAGATCATGGCTTTCTTAAATCAAGAAGGAAAAAAGGTTGATGATTATTTAGAAGACAGAAGAGAACATGTCTGTTTCAGGGAAACTACTGTTTGTCAGGCTCAAACTGGATCAGAAGAAGAAACCCTGGCAATGCCCATTTAGCAGTACGATGTATAAATAGCTGGGAGAGATGTCTTGGTATGTGTAACACCCAGGAACAGCTACTGCTTTAGTTTGTGTGTCTCTAGAGAGATGCATTTTCAATGGTGAGGCCAATCTTGGGGACCACACTGAATAATTCAGTGGCTGGCACTTCCCCTGTTCATTCTGTCTGATGGGGATCTTAAGGACAAGAATTAGCGGCACCCAGCATTCTACAGAATACAAGCCCATCGGTATCACTAAAGAAAGGCTGAACATAGAATGTGCTAAGGGAAGTAAATATGGAATTTCTGCATTTCCCTCCAAAGCAGCTTTCTACCACTGCTGTGAGCAGAGCCTGTGAGAAGCAGCGTTCAGAGATGTGGCTGAAGAGTTTGGCTGATGCACAGTTCCTGACATGGAGCTACACTGCAGTTTCAAAACAGAATACTTAGCACTGTGTTAACTAATAAAGCTTCTGCCATCTCTGAAAACCTGTGTGTTGCTGAAGGGCATGTGAGCTCTTTAAAGTCCTGATTTATTCCAGTCCACTCCTATCTTTTAGGTTGTTATAATGAAGCAGCTTGTAAGTCAGGCATAATTGCTGGCAGGCATTCAAATTTAAGAAACGGTGCAAGAGCATCCATAGAACTATATTTGTCATTTCATTCCTTTAAATAAAGCAAAACTGAATGCTGCTTCTTCATTACAAATGTCTCAGTTCTTTACAAACAAAAAGGTTTGTTGAGATTGATGGAATTCATAAACACCCCTTATTTACTACAGAAATGTTAATAATTAAGCAGAAGAGAGAATATCCATGAGTGCTATTATAAAAATAATTCTTGCCCAAGTTCCAAGCAAAAAGCCCATGTAAATTAGTGATTGAGAACATAAGGGTGATCCACTAGAACTTTAAAGGGGAGTTCATTCTTTCCATTGTGCAAATACAGTGGTCAGACATTGGTGAGTGCAAAAATATCCAGATTGCAGCTGAGTATGTTCTGGCTCAGGTAGATGCCCCCTTCACCACCACCCTGTACACAGACCCATTCATTGCATCTGCCCCATGCTGAGCGAGAGCTCGCTGTTCCTGCTTGCTGCTGTGACCACCGGCAGCAAAGTCAGGCCCTTGTTGAAACTGGAACGTAAAGCGCGTGGGCTGGCACCCACTGGGAAGGTCGGGCCTGACATGCCAGAGAAAGGATTGTGGAAAATCCCCTCTTTCCCACAGTCCAAAGGAGTGGATTCCCTTGAAGAAGTATCCTTTGGTTTCAGTGCCATTATTTCCTCTTGACCGCATTGCCGTTCCTCTCTCCAGTATGGCTTCCCTGGCCCCTGCCGGGGCTCAGCTGGGAAGATGGGCAGCACAGTGCTTAGAGCACAGCAACAGAGAGGCCACAGGGAAGTCCCATGTTCGGCCGGCTGTGGTGGTCAGGATGGGGTGTGGGTGCCATGCGGGAGGGCTGCTGCGTGGGCAGCCTTAGCAGCTCTTCTGCCTGAGCGCCGTGAAGGCCAGAGCTGCTGCCCTGCAAGGAAAGGCTGGCTGCAGGACTGTACCTTCCCATAGCCATTCCTCCCCATCCTGCAGCTGCAGCTGTTCCTCAGTTCTTCGGGGTGTCCTTGCCTATGGCTCTCTGTACTTCTGCTTCCACACCTGCCTTGTGCTGCATTCCTCCACCTCTCCCTGCTCCTGTCCGGGGCTGCCTGCCCCACCTCCCAGCATTGCTTCTGCTGTGTCCCTCCCTCTTGCTGCTTTGCTTTCCTGGTGTAGAGGCCTTCTATCCATCCTGCTGGCTGGCAGGATGAGCTTCCATGCCTGCCAGGCAGCCCTATTGTTATTTAAAGATGCTGACTCTGGGAGCCGCATCCCCATTGGGCAAAGCTGAGAGTCTGTCTGATTAACAAAGCAGGGAAACAAGCCAGTCAGAGTTATCTCGATCTGAAGCATATTCTAGGAATGATTAGCTGCCTGAACTTACACTGTAATTATCTGTGCTGAGTGGCTTCTGCACATCATTGCCCATTTTTCTGAGTGTTTTTATATAAGTTGATAATGGAAAATGAATAAAGCCTTAGTTCCACTCTGATTTTGGCACTTGTGCCAGAAAATATCTGAAGATGAACATTTTTGTGTTCACAATAGTTAGATTAATATTTAATTTGCTGGCATCCAGCAAGCTGATTAGTTTTCCTCTGATATGGCTCAACTTTGTAATTGCAGGAACTGGCTCCTCCTTGTTTGTGCCTGGGGTAAGAGGCTCAGAGACGTCCTGACATCACTGTGACCACGATTTCACCAGGCTGACGCACTGCGAGGTTATCATCTGAAATCTCTGCTCCTGGAAAGAGGTACAGACTAGGACCTGCTCCATGTCTTCTGAGGGCAGAGAAGATCTCTCCTTGATTGCATTTAAACCACAGGGAATGGGGGTGGAAACAAGATGCGGCCATGTCAAGTCTCAAGGAATGCATGATATTTGCCTGCTGCTGCAAGCCAAGCCTTCCTTGGTGACACAGCCCATCTGGTGCTGCAGGCATAGGGGAGATCCTACAGCACTACGGTTTGTCTTACACTGGGGATGGGCAGAGCTAACCGAGACACAGGAGATTCCCCCTTGACAGTGATGCTCTGCTGAGCCTAGGGAATGCTGCAGCTGGGTGCTGCCAGGGACAAGCCATTGAACAAGCCCCAGCACCACCATAGAGGCAATCCGAGAGAAAGCTGTGTGGCATGGGGGACTGGCTAGCTCAGGGCCTCTCTTTTGCCACAGCCATTAACAGATATTTGTGACAAGCCTATAGCAGACAGAGTGTGGATTACATTATTACTTGCTTGCGGTCCTCAGAGATGCTGCTTGCAGTCCTTCTGGAGTAGTGGTTATGTCTGACCATTGCCCTGAACTAGCAGGTGGAGCTGTGCTCCAGGAGTGTCTCTGAAGCCTCTTGAAACCCATGAATACATCTGGGCTTCACAGTGTTCAGGACAAAGAGCCACATTCAATTCTGGGGTCATAATGCCCTTCCTCTTTCAGCCTGTATTGAATAATTTCACTGGCACCTCGTGATTCCTGCGTTGTGAAAACGGGCTAGTGCACATTTGGTGTGCTCTGGTGATCCCTCCTGCTAGGGACGGTCCCACCTTCCTGACTGCATTTGTAGGTGAGTCATCTGCCTGAGTTTTGCTGGACCCTCCCGAAGTGGGCAGAGGACTCTGCCTGCTCTTGGGGAGGCAGAGGCAACAGGCAAACTCACATCTTTTGTTCCCAGAACCGCGCTCCCAGTGCTTCACAAATGGGACTACCACCTTTGACTCAGTTGTCCAAGTGATTAAGCCTTCCCTATTTGCTCAGAGAGCAACTATGGCTCAGAATCAAATTCAGCCGTTAGAATTAACCCATCTGTAGTGTCCATTAAGTCTGGATTCCCCTGACCAGCCATGCAAAGTAACATCTCGTCTTAGTGCCATATTCATCTTGCACTGTCAGTTTTACCCAACTCCTAAGCACTCAGTAATAGCAAGACTGTCAGGGTGTTAGTTATTCATTAGTTTTCACTCACTTGAAGAATATATCGTTGTCATAATATGGCACATTGCACTGGGAACAAACTCCCCATGCAGACAGGGATTAGGGCCATTTTTCAAATGCTGCTGACTGTTAATTTGTACATTGTTTGAAGGGAAAAGGTCTTGTTAGAACTCCATTTTGAACATTACTTTGACAGAGCATAGTGGGCAGTTTTTGCATCCTCTCTGATAGCTAGGGGACAAATGGGTCCCAGTGACAGGAATGCAGAGCACTAACCCCTATGACAGCATGTGCCCAGCGCCGCATACACAGTTCTCATTCGTGCACCCAAAGCTAATCAGGTGAACCTCATCAAAATCCACTTGTTCAGCAGCTGACTGTACAATAGCTGCTGGCTGCTCAGCCTCCATCCCTCATCACTGTCCTCCAGAACTGTCTGCCAAAGCTTGATCAATGAGAAGTTCAGATATTTTGTTTAGCTGCAGTACAATCCTGGCTGGGTGAGAAAAGCACCAGGCCAGTGAACCAAGCACTGGTAGCAGCCAGTCCATGGGCAGCTGGCCTGCTCAGGAGAGGGATGGGGGATAAGAGGGCTAAGTCTGATAAAACTGGGAAGGAAAAGTTGATCTTCTTATATGGAAAAGGTGAAGATAGCCACAAGTCTGCAGGCTGGTGTGGAGGGAACATGTCTGTGGTGAGAAGGGGAGACCATTTTGGTCCAGCTATAAGGTTCCTGTTGTATCCCCACCACTGAGGACTGCTGGGACAAGGACCTTCTGCAGTAATATTCTTGCTGAGACACAGTGCACCTCAATTTGTGTGTGCAAGGGGTGAAGTGGGAGGAGTGCAGTGCCTGTGCAGAGCTGGCTTCTTGTGGAGCTCAGGGAAAGCAGGTCAGGCAGCACCCTCAGGTCTGTCACCTCGTGTGTCCTTGGGCCAGAGGACCGCTGGGTTCAAGGGCAGCTTAATGATGGAAAGAAGAATTGATTAATGTTCAGAACTGCTCCATTATTGAGCAACTAGAGTAGATCTTTGTATTAAAGCTGGATAATCTGGGGAGAGGGGGAGGGTAAGGCTGTATGTCTGAGCCAGGGCACTTGCTGTTCTCAGGTCTTCTGAGTTACTTTTCATCATCTGAACAGCTGCCCCCAGAGAGCGCTGGGAAGGAGGGATGGCAGATACTGTAGAGCTCACAGTTCAGCCACCAGCTCCCACAAGCAGAATATCCTGTTTGCTTCTAGACCAAAGCAGCAAGTGGAACAGCTGCTGCTGCTGGGGTGTTATGAGCTGCGACGTGTCCCTGGACTTCCTTCACAAAAGGCAGAAAAATGAAAAAGGAAAATTAATTTCTCAGGGGCAAACAAATCAAACCAGCAACCTCTGCTACAGCTCGTAGCCTGCTTAAAGACAGGTCTGGACTAGAACATTTGTTGCAACCGTTTAGTGACCCATGCGCTTCCCAGATTCATCTTATGAACTGGAAAAAGCAATTTGTCTGCCCATGTGCCCTGAAGTACTGATATTTGTTAAATCCACATGCTTTGAAAGCCCTAGAATTGAACTACTGGATATGTAGAGAGAAAAGCAAGTAAAGCTGGCCATGATATGTCTGTTTCATCTAGATAATATTCTGATAAGGCCTGATTTATTACCTTTATGTCTTAAGGCCAGGCAAGCCTCATGGGTTCTCACCTTTGTCCCAGTCATAAAGTACAATGAGACAGGGGAAGGAGAGTTTGAGAAAGGAAAGCCAGAAATCCTATTTGCCTGTGGAGGTCTCCGAGTGCTTCCTTTCCAAGCTTTCCAATTCACACACTGCTGTCCAGTTCATCAGTTAGCTGGCAATTCAGCTGTCCCTCTCTGTCCTGGTGCCAGGCTCATGCACACTGCCTTCGGCACGGCTGCAGTGGGCCCTGCTGCCTTGGCTCTGGGGTGCCAGCATCTCCAGGTCGTGGTGCCCATGGCTGCCCAGGGTGGCTACAGCACTCACCCTTGTGCTCTGTTCTCCTTTGCAGAATCTGACCTTCCTTCTTTGAAAAATTATTACAGTAAGAAAGCCCAGGCTGGAACCGAGTTATCGATGACAAGAACAATATGAGTATCACCTGTGAACTGGGGATAAATAATAAGGCAAGACACAAGGCACACAGAGGGTAATTAAACCCACAATACCTAGGGATATTTCTAAATGAAAAAAATTATCTTCACACTGAAATTGCAAAATGATGCATCTCAGTATATTAATTCTGCCCAAATTAGCAGTGCCTAAAGAACTGCTGACATTACCTGCTAGCTTCAGGGAGTCTGGTGGGGTGAGCAGAGCAACAGAATGTTGGTCTCCCCATTTGGCGTGGCTTGGTCTTTGGGACCACGGGTGGGGAGGAGGTGCTGCATTTCTGCGTCTGGCTTCCCTGCTGGCTGCAGCTCATTGCGTCGGGTCCTGAGCGACAGCACGGGGCCTGAGCTGTCTGTGCAGGCAGGAAGGGAGCAGATGGGTGCAGGATTTCCCCAGCACAGTGCCTGCTCTTTCAGCCAGCTGCTGCTGCTGTGGCTGCCATTTTGTCACATTATTCCTTCATGTTTTGAAGCAGGGGAAAAAACTGGAGCAGATGAGGATCAAAATCTTTGTGGCGTCCAGCATCTTTCGTGGGGAACTTGGAGCGAAATCACAGAAATCTTCCAGGAGACTGGTTCATTTTTAATGATATAGGATTATAGTTTGTTTAATTCAACCTGAGTGACATAATATCTTTCATTTGGACTTATTACCAGCAGAGCAGTTAGTCAGTTGGAAGCAGACCTAGGGCAGGGCATTTTGTCATTATTTTAAATTTTCTCTATCTGACAAAACTGAAGGCCTTGAAAAGACTAGAGCCATTGTAAAGGATAGAGCATCAGAGAATAGGTCACACAGTGTATTAAAGAATGAAAATTGATTCATTCTTTCCTCTGTTGAATAAGCAGCTGTACTTTGGTCCCTGTGATCCATGAAATAAGCTGTCAGGGAAATAGGAAATGTGCCACATTTGAACTTCACTCATTGATTCTGTTCTGATCTGAGGTGCAGTATTAAAATGCATTATGGTGAGTGCAGAATCTGCAGCAGTGATGGCAGCTAGGCCTAGCTTGCTAGTCAGTTGTCTGGGCTATTTGTTATTAAATTAATCAGTGCTTTACAATTCTGAGACTCATTTACTTAGGTCATCTGGTCAGAGCCAGCTAACAGGAGGAATTTCACAAACGCGACATTTGTTAGTTTTAAATAAAATCAAAGGCGACAGAGGAGGCTCAGGAGGAGTGGTTCTAACAAGATCTATTGGCCCTTTTATCTGGAGAAACAATTTTCAGGCAATTCAGAGATTCTGACAGTAATCAATGTAAGAAGGGGTAGCAGAGACTTCTAGAGTATGGGACTATTAGCTGTAGCACGTTAGGCCAATTAATGCCTGCAACTCTAGTAGACTGCTTAGCTGCAAAATTAAATGGAGGACATTCCCGTTATTGCATAAAAGCCATACCCAGTTTCATTTTTTTATAACAGAACACACCTTCCTTTACACACCTTTTCCCAAATAAAAAATTAACCTTGTTGTGCTGTCCTTCAGTAGTGCACAGAGGACTGTCTGCAACTATTATTTGCTATAGTAAGTCTATTTTATCCATACTGAAGTGTCTTTTGCTTCTTTTGTGAGTTCTTACAAGTTTTATTAAATAAAACATCATTTTTGCTGCCTTTGCTTTATTTGCCTCAAAATTGTGATTCATAAAGATGGATTTTTATAATTAAGGTAGAAAGGAGAAATAACCCCCTATATATAATTTAAAATGTTGAAATTATAGACACTATCTAACTTCTGCTTTAAATCACAGGAACAAACTGTTCCCCATTAGCAGCCCTAATTAAATCCATTTTTCTATGAGTCTTTGGCAAATTCCATTTTAGTAAAGCTGTATTAAGCTCTCTTTTATTTCCTCTTGCTTTGCAGAATTCTCTGTTTGAGATGAATAATAGGTCGAATATGGTATGTGACGGCTCTGTAGACTCTGAAGAGATAACATGGACAAATATATTGTTCTGGAAAGCTGGCATAAGAACGCTACTGAGGATTTAGAAGCATCTCAACTACCAGACAGGTAGGAGGACTACCATTTTGGCCTGGGGAATTTATATGTGGTGCAAGAATTGGCAAACATCATGTAGCAAAGAGGCTGTGGAGAGGTGGAGGAGGCTTGGAGAAGGGGAAGAGAGGGAGAGTACTGGAGCAAGCAGTGTGCTGTTCCCCCTCTACACAGCACGTTCAGGTGTTGCACTCCTGAGCCCTGGTCTACCACCTGCTGTGCCCTGCTCGTGTTGTCCTAGGCCTTTTAGGAGGATTGAGCAGTTGCAGAGTGAAGAGGAGAAAACTTTCTGAGGATAGCCAACTCTGCTTTTCTTCAGTATGTGCAGTCATATGGAAATGTGTTTTCTGCAAGGCTGTGCCGAGTTGCCTGTAGCATCTGTCTGAGTCTTTGTGTTGAACCTATCTGGCAGGGACCATGCTCCTGCTGAACTCAGACCCATTTCTGCATGTAGATCAAAACTGGGCCTGGTTTTGTCACTGGTCCTGTGCACAGACAGCTTTGTTAGGGTGATGCTCACTGATGACTTGACTGAGGAAGCAGTGCATAGACCAGAGAACCCACCTGAAACAGCCTCTCATTTTGCAGTCCTTGTGTGTGAAGATTAACTTACTCCCAATAACCTGCAATAGTCCCAGAGCAGCAGGCTTACTCCTATCCTCAAGCGGCTCCATCATTCATTTACTGTAACAATTGGCTTCAGCCTTCAATTTCCTCTGTGGAGCATATTGGAAAGAGAGAGGCTGAGCTGTGAACATTAATAACAATGAGTAATAACAGTACGAGTTCCACAAGCTTTAACAATCAAATGAATCAACAATCAGGAGAGTTTCATTAATAAATACTTCCTGGAGTTAGATGACAGGGAGCTAGTGCCAGAGGTGTGTGTATCAGTTAGAGGCACTTATCCTGTGTGATCTACCTCTCAGCCCCTTTACTTACCTGGTGGGTCTCGTATTCTCCATGATCTGCCATGGAGGGAGCAGAGGCCAAAAGGAGCAAAGGAGTGATGCTGGGGCCGTGCTGCTCTGTTGGTATCTGTATTGGGTTTATGTGGCAAGGTTTTGGTAGCGGGGGGGCTGTGAGGGTGGCTTCTGTGAGAAGATACCAGAAGCTGCTCCTATGTTGGACAGAGACAGTTCCAGCTGGCTCCAAGACAGACCCGCTACTGCCCAAAGCTGAGCCCATCAGTGGCAGTGGTAGTGCCTCTGTGATAACATATTTAAGAAGGGATAAAAACTGCTGTGCAACAGCAGCCAGGAGAGATGAGTGAGAAAATGTGAGAGAAACAACTCTGCAGACCCCAACATCAGTGAAGAAGGAGGGGGATGCAGTGGTCCAGGCGCCGGAGCAGAGATTCCCCTGCAGCCTGTGGTGAAGGCCATGTTGAGGGAGGCTGTCTCCCTGCAGCCCATGGAGATCCATGGTGGAGCAGATGTCCACCTGCAGCCCATGAAGGACCCCACGCTGGAGCAGGTGGATGCCCAAAGGAGGCTGTGACCCCAGGGGAAGCCTGTGCTGGAGCAGGCTCCTGGCAGGACCTGCGGATCCGTGGAGAGAGGAGCCCACGCTGGAGCAGGTTTGCTGGCAGGACTTGTGACCCTGAGGAGGACCCACGCTGGAGCAGCCTGTTCCTGAAGGACTGCAGCCCATGGAAGGGACCCACACTGGAGCAATTAGTGAAGAGCTGCAGCCCATGGGAAGGACTCACATTGGAGAAGTTCATGGAGGACTGTCTCCTGTAGGAGGGATCCCACACTGGAGCAGGGGAAGAGGGTGAGGACTCCTGGCCCTGAGGAGGAAGGAGCGGCAGAGACAAGGTGTGATGAACTGATTGTAATCCCTATTCCCCATCCCCCTGCACCACTGAGGCGGTAAGGTAGAGAATTTGGGAGTGGAGCTGTGCCCAGGAAGAAAGGTGGGGTGGGGGGAAGGTGTTTTAAGATTTGTTCTTATTTCTCATTATCCTACTTTTATTTTGATTGGCAATAAATTAAATTAAATTAATCTTCCCCAAGTGGAATCTGTTTTGCCTGTGATGGTAGTTGCCGAGTGATCTCCCTGTCCTTATCTTGATCCATCAGCCTTTAGTCATATTTTCTGCCCTTTTCCTGTTGAGGAGGGGGAGTGATGGAGCAGCTGGGTGGGCACCTGGTGGCCAGCCAAGGTCAACACACCACAGTGTCATGCTGCAGGAAGGCATATGCCCTTCAGTGCCAGGGAGGTGGGTGCTGCTTCCTCTCAGCCTCTGGCTCACACTGAGAAATCCCTGCTGGGTGTAGCAACTCCGTGTGCCACCCCTGGTTCACTACCTTCGTCTTCGCATGGTACTGTTGGGAACTTGTTACACTGCAAAGGTAGTGGTGCAGAGTCTGGGGTGACTTGTACTCCCTGAAAACACAGGCAGGAGTGGGTAAACAGAAGTTGGTATAATGTTCTGCCATTTTACTTACAGAAATGGAGTAGCTTCTTTGTGACTCAGGGTAAAATATTCCCATTCCAAAGCCACCAAAGTAAAGGCTGGGAAAGACTTCTTAAGTTACAGTATATTCCCCTCAGGACAGAGTGAGAGGTGCAGGGTAGGGCTGTCTAGCTCATCTTTTGCAGCTTTTTCTTTGGGTGAGCTGAACCTGGGCTGGTTTATAACCTCTTACACAGAGCAAATGCCTGTGCCAAGAGGAGCAGCCCTGGTCATAGACTTTTACTATAGCAACAACAAAAAGGAAATGCAGGCTTTGTTGATTCTGGTTTGAAATCCAGTATAGAGCAATTGTAATTCAGCTAAGGAGGGTTTGAGGGCCAACTACCAATGTGTTCATTCATTACAGGAAAAGAGAATGACATCTTCTGTAATCATGATTAAAGGACCTGTTAATGTCTCTTTCAGGTTTTCCTGTTACCATAAAAGCAGGAGATGTGGTTTTCTCTCTTTGGAATTTGCAGCAAATATGTCATTTGCCTTTTTTCTCTGGGCTGTTTGAAGTCAATTTTGTTAACTTCCATGTTTTAAATAACACAAACTATTTTCTACTAGAAGCCCTGCCCCAAGGCACATGATGCTAACAGAAAGGACAATTGGTTTCAAGAGAAATCACAGAGTTCAGGGGTAAAACAGAGCTCTCTACAGTTACAAGGGGTAAAACTGGGAGCTGTTGTGCTGAGGATCTGCGCAAGAGTTAGGCTGCCTTCCGGGAAAAGATGCCTCCCTTATGAAGGCATGGGGTTTCACCTCAAAGACAGGGACTCTGAGCCTCATTCCAGCATGTCATCTCACCATTTCCTGCTGCTTTTATGCATTCAAGTGACTCTGCTCCAGTCTCTGAACCTTTTTCACCCTGCTATGCCTGGCATGTAGGAGCTTTCATAAAGTTAATTATACAGCACACTGCAGGTGCTTGTGGTAAGCAGGCTTTAACATGGGTTTTTTGGCTGGGGCAAGCGCGTTATGCTGCTGGGCTAGCAGACCTGGGCTACCCCTGGGTAAGTGTGGAGAACTTCACAGCCCTGGTAACAGACCTAAGCCCTTTGCATACCTGTGCCAATGATGAATTGTGTGCACATCTGGGCCCTGCATGGCAGTAATGGAAGTGGTGCTGGCTCAGGTGAATCTTGACAGTAAAGGAAGAGTCTAGATTGGCACTCGATTTCTGAGAGCTTGGTGCCTTCTTTTCCTGCTCCAAAGGGGGTGTCTCTGCGCTTCTCTCCTGATGTGTCCTCTGTGATCAAAGATTTTGGAGTGCAGAGGTGCTATAAGGTCACAGTGTGTTTATGCCCAGAGAGAGCAGTGATGGGGCTTCGGGCTCTCAATGGTTTTTAAGTCCCTTTTCTCTTTGATGGTGTCGGTTCGGCCAGCCAGCACCTGGGCAGGTCAGCACTGCTGAGCACATCTGCTGACACCCAGTACAGTCCATACTTCTGACCTCTGAGGTTCAGACACCCCTTTGGGCTTCATTCCCAGGCTGCTCTCATCTCACAGACCTAACAGGGCTTGTAGTGGTAACACACAAAAAGACAAGACTGACTTGCAAAATGAACAAACAGATCACGAGAGAAAGCACTCTGGATTCTGGTGGCTTCTTGTGCTATTGATGTGTGTATGCAATGTGGCCAGAATTGTCACTGGAAAACCCCCAAAGCCAGTGGAGTGAGCCACCCCACAAACATGTATTGAGTTCTGTGGCCTTCTGTAGTTTTTGCCTTTGGACTAATTAATGCTGTGCAGCCGTTGAAGCTATTTTCTCTTAATGCTGTTGCTTTTAATCTTGTATCTGTGTTTTGGTATGCTTGTTGCCTAATTCCACTGAATCCTCCTCTTGGCACCAGGAGTCTCTTTGTCAAGTGGACAGGGTTCTTGGCAGCCTCAGAGCTCTCCATCTTGTTCCTCTGTAGTGATGTGCGGAAAACAGACTCCACAATCAGTGAGATTGTAAAGTAGGTATGTTCATTCAGCGCTGGGCAGCACGGGGGGTAGTCCCACCAAAGTCATGCACGCCCGACTCAGCAGTTCGCCTCAAGTTTATACAGTCAAGTGTTACATATTCACAATGCACCTATACATATGCATGACCTATCCCTGCTTCATATTAAAATTAGCTCTGAGAGGTCATTTCCATAGTCTCCTCTCAACTGCGCTTGGGCAGTGCCTCTTTATGGTGGTCGTCTGGTGGTCGCAGAGATGAAGATAGATGACTCCTCTTCGTCACTGCTAGTAACCTCTTTTCTTGCGCAGGCTCAGTGATTTCTTGGTATTCACCCAAGCTGCAAGACCAGTCTTAGCTGGCTCTTGGGGCCAGCTCCTGCTTCTTATCAGGAGCTGTCTCTGCCTCATTGGCTGGTTCTTGGGACCAGCTCTTCTTATCAAGGACTGTCTCTACCTCAGCTAATTTCAACAATGTAAGCGCTAAACATCATCTTTCATCCCCCTTTATTATGTCTACTGAGATTCTTTTGACTCCCCTTGTCTCAGTAGCCTTTGGGCCTCTTTGCCTTTTGGGGTTTCAGAGACTATGGAGAGGTGCTGAAGAACAACTTGTAAAGTACCATGTGATGGTTTGTCTTTGTGGAAGTGCTATACCTGAGATGCAAACAACACCCAGTGCTCTCATTCTTGTCCTTGATCATACATGGATGTCCTTATTTCTTGAGGACCACTGGGGCCCCTTTGAATTGCGCCGTTAATTCAAGTCCACCTGACACCTGATATCCAAACTTCTCATACAACATGAAAGTGCATCTCCTTCCCTGATAAAGCACTGGCCATTGCTATTTGAGTGCCATGCTGGCATATGCTCTCAGCATGTGCAAGGGCATTGCGTCTACCGCACTGGCAGCTTGGGGCTTTGTTGCCTTAGCTTTGCAATTACTCTGACCTCACAAGCTGGACAGCTGGGTACATTTACCCAGTGGAGATCTGTGATCAGAAACCCCGCGAGTGCTCCTTGTGTGTGCATTGCAGCAGCAGAAGCTCCAGGCTCTGGATGGAGCTGATTTGCAAAATGCTGACCAGTCACAGCCATTAGGGCTTCTTGGTTCACTTTCTAGACGAGTCAGGCTGTGAGGTGTGGTGTCCAGGCTGGGTGCCAAGAAAGTGCTTCACATTCTGTCTGAAGCTCTACTGTAGTTTTGATGGATAGGATATCCCTTCTCAGTGCCTCCCTAATCTACTAGCTGCATACAGCTGCTTCTTCCTGTTTCAGATGTGGGTAAAGTGATCCCACACCAACAGTAATGCTGTAAAGGCCGTCAGACTTGCAGAAAATGTTATACAAATCAAATAATAGTAACGATTTAATAAAGATGCTGTTAACAATTATGAACTCAGCCAGAATATAGCCTGTGCAGTCTGTTCTGAGGGTGGGACTTGCATTTGCCTCTTCTGCTGCAATGAGCTACTGTCAGGATTACTGTTGTTTTTTCAGCAGAAGGCCCCGCAGTGTGCCATGCTGAACATTTCTAAGGACTCAGTAGATGCATCGTAGCTATGCTGTTCTGGCACAGCACCCTCTGTGCTCCTGACATGTCTGTGTGCTTTATTGCTTGATTATGTTGGTAGGTCTGTTACGTCTTGCTCTAGTAGTCTGTTGGATTTCACTCTTTACCTACAGTCTGTTTTCTAATGCTCTCAAGATCAGTGTAAGGAGATCTTCACTCTTTTTCCAGGCCACATTTGGAGTCTTGACAGATGCAGTCCCTGGTGTTGGTAATACAATGGGAGATCACCAGGGAAGGCCAAAGCTGTTACTGGTTCACAAGAATGTAGTCATGAAGCAACCCTGAAATGTGTAATATCAGTTAAAAGTGACCAATGCAGATCTGAATTATTAAGTCTATTAGCATGGGGTTGCCATAATGAAGTGTCAAATTCTTCACAAAACCAATTCCTATTAAAAAGACCTAAGATTAAAGCAGAGAAGATTCTAAAATGATGGGAATTGAGAGGAATGAGAGAACACAGTATTGATCATGCACACTAGTCATGTCTGTTTCTGTTTAGAAATATGAAAAACAGGTTAATGAATTAATGATTCAGTGTCAAAAAGGAGCCCAGAGGCAGCAAGTCTATTTAACTCATGTGACTGTGACTGTAAAAACCTTAGCAGCATCAGGAGCTGGTAAGAAGACAGCGATGGGAGAGGGGCTGAGTGGCAGTGATTACAAAACCCCAGTGCAGACAGGACAGGGAAGGGATGTATCAGATTTTAACTCCATGACAGTGAGTGGGCGTTGAAGGTCTGAGTTCTTGGGGCATGCAGCAGGCAGCACAGAGGTAAGAGAGAAGCAGCTGTATCATCCACTGAGTTGAGGTTCCAGTTTTCCAGCTCAGCCATTAACAGTTGTGGTGGGTTAACCCTGGCTGGCTGCTAGGTGCCCACCAAGCTGCTCTCTCGCTTCCCCCTCTCAGCAAGACAGGGGGAGAAAATAAGATGAAAAAGCTCCTGTGTGAAGATAAGGACAGGAAGATCACTCACCAATTACCATCACAGGCAAAACAGGCTTGACTTGGGGAAGATTAATTTAATTTATTGTGAATTAAAAATAGAATAAGATAGTGAGAAAGAAAAACAACACTAAAACCACCTCCCTCCTGCCCTCCTTTTTTTCCAGGCTAAACTTCACTCCTTCACTCCCAACTCCTCTCTCTCCTCCCTCCAAGTGGTGTAGGGGGATGGGGAATAGGGGTTGCGGTCAGTTCATCACGTTGTCTCTGCTGCTCCTTCCTCCTCACACTCTTTCCCGGCTCCAGCATGGGGTTCCTCCCATGGGAGACAGTCCTTCAGAAACAGCAAACCTGCTCCAGTGTGGGTCCCCCATAGCCCCAGGTCCTGCCAGGAGCCTGTTCCAGCATGGGCTCTCCACAGGACACAGCTTCCCTCAAGCACATCCCCATGCTCCGGTGTGCGGTCCTCCATGGGCTGCAGGTGGACATCTGCTCCACCATGGACCTCCATGAGCTTCAGGGGGACAGCCTCCCTCACCATGGTCTTCACCACGGAGCACTGCCTCCCCCTCCTCCTTCACGGACCTTGGGGTCTGCAGAGTTGTTTCTCTCACATTTTCTCACTCATCTCTCCTGGCTGCTGTTGCACAGCAGTTTTTACCCCTTCTTAAATATGTTATCACAGAGGCACTACCACTGCCACTGATGAGCTCAGCTTTGGGTGGATCTGTCTCGGAGCCGGCTGGAAGTGGCTCTGTCCAATGCGGGGGCAGCTCCTGGTCTTTTCTCATCGAGGCCACCCCTGCAGCCCCTCTACTACCAAAACCTTGCCATGGAAACCCTATACAACAGTGGGCAGCAAGTCATAAAGAACCGCACAGACACTGCCACACCTGGAAAGAATTTGTGTTTGCTCTGAAACCTGTGTGGGTGTTCTGGCTTTTCCTCACTGAAGCTGAGCAGCTTTTCCTTTCTTCAGCCTGAATCCATGTCCAGGAATTCAGAAAGTGCTTTGCAGAACATTAGAAAAATGAAACCAAAGTGTGAGGCAGAAGCTTACACCCTGAGTTCACCTTTTGAGACTGAGGCTTATGATGGGAACTGGTAAAAGATGTAGAAACAACGTTAAAGAGAGACTTTTGATGGAACGTTGTGTTTCCAGGAGTAACAGCTATCAGCATTTCTTAGCATATAGTATAAATTTACATGTCTGACTTTTTTGATCAACTCTCATATTTATACCTGTGAGCATCTGTGGGTTTGCGCTCCTGAATAGAGGGCTAGAATGCTGGGGAGACCTACATTTCAGTTCAAGCCTTTTCTCCAGTTACCAGCTGATTTCAGAGAATGTCTCACAGTCATACAGCTCTTGGGAAATGTATTTCAGTCACCCATAAATTCATTTCTAAAGTTTCAGAAACTTCCTCACATGTGTAATTCTGGCAATGCGTGAGTAACTTTCCCTGATACTGTTGCCTAAGGGGATGCACTGCCAGGCAGGGAGGTTAGGTTTTATTGTTACTGGGTGCTGATTGAATGCATGGCCTTGGGAAAGTTATTTGGCCTCTTTGTGGATCATTTTCTCAAAAAAACAAAATGGGCACAAGGAAAATTGTCCACTTACATATCTGCTAGAAATCTAAATTAAAGTAGAAAGGCAGTCAAGATATTCTGAGAGGAAACATAGAAAATATTTGAGAATTTGGTGTCTGAGTGACAGGGAGGCATTTGGAAAAATTCCCGTTGAAATATATTTCCCGTTGAAAGTTCCCTATATGGCATAGAACCACAGTGCTTGTTTGCTACCAGCATTAATGTATCAAGTGTATAAAAGGTCCTTCTCCATTAGCTGCACGTATTGCCATTGTGTGGGGTACTGGTACATCTTCCATGTCACCCTTGCCGTGGGGTGATAGAACCATCGCGTAGATGCTACTTGTTTTAGGGTGATAATGCTTTGTTTTGTGTATGCACACACTCCTTTCTCTCATTGCTGTGCAGTATTCTACATAAAGCTCCTTGAAACGTTTTCAGTGAGATCAAGTGACTTGTAAAAGCGTGATTTACTCAAGCGGGATTCTTGTCTACATGTAGCTAGCTGGTTTGTCGTACCTCTTTTCAACTTGTTTCGGGCTGGTGTAATCTTTTACCGGCAAGTATTTTGTACACACGGCCTCTTTCTGGTTGTGCATGAGGTAATGGCGCTGCTGTTCACACCTCCCTGTGCATGTATTGCAACACCTTCCCACACATATGATTAAAAGGCAAAACTTAATTTTGCAGAAATTAATTGTGTTAGAAAAATGGTTTTTAAAACACTCTGGAGAATGTTCTGTCAGCTTGACAGATGAAGGTAATGCTACAAAATGAATTTTGTTGACAAAATAATTTCAGGGTGTTGATAAAATGCGTTTTGTCTTTAGAGTGAAAAATACCAGACTGACAAATACTATTGTCCTTAGAAGTGTTTTTTCAGCTGTCAGTCAATTATTCCCTTTTTAAGCCAGCCAATGATAGTTCTTCGTATCTGAAAAAGCTTTCGTGAAAGATAGCATAAAGCTCTGAAGGACAAAATAATTAAACTTTGATTTGTTGCTTTCAAATTGAAAACAGCTTTGTTACTTTGATGAACAAGGATTGGTTGCTTGTGAAGTGGAAACAGGTGGCAAGCATTTGATAGAGATTTGACACGCGTTGGGGAGAAGAGAGGGTGGATTCGGAGCCGGGTTTCTTGAAACAGCTGTTTGTTTGAAAACTTACTGCTAGGCTATTTGAATAC
The DNA here is from genome assembly GCF_000737465.1 of Haliaeetus leucocephalus. NCBI lineage: Eukaryota > Metazoa > Chordata > Aves > Accipitriformes > Accipitridae > Haliaeetus > Haliaeetus leucocephalus. Next base: position 10,336,047 of record NW_010972731.1, on the reverse strand, counting down.
GTTGCAAGCTTTTAGAACGGCTTTCCTGCAGGTCGCACGAGCCATCTGCACACGCGGACGCACAAGTCCCGTTCCCGCGGTCCGTTATCTTGCGCTCCTGGAGCAGGCGAGGAAGGAGGCGCGGCCGGCCCCGGGGCTGGGGCTGGCACCGCCCGGCCAGGAGCCTGGGCCCGGGGGCTCTGCCGCTCCGCCCCGCCTCACCGCTTGCGGCCGGCGGCGGGG
>NW_010972731.1:10325662-10335761 GCF_000737465.1 Haliaeetus leucocephalus | reverse complement strand
CAGGCGGAGGACGGCTGGAGGGCGCGGGCGGGTCCGCTCCGGGCCGGCCGCGCTGCTCCCGGTGGCTCCGTCTGTCCGGCGGTTGCCCGCCTGCGGGGCTGGGCTGCCTCCCCGCCGGTGAGGTCCCGCCTGCCCCTTGCTGCCCCGGCGTACCGGGCTGACTCTTCCCGCCGCGGGCAGAAGGCCCGGGGCTTTCGTCTCGCCCGCTCGTAGGAGGGAAAGCCTTTCCAGGGTGGCAGCCCAGAGGCCGCTGGCTCTGCGCAGACCGGGGCGGGACAGGCAGAGGCTTCCTGGCTCTGCCGCTCGGGGTGCTGCTGAAGGGCAGAGGCTGAGAAGGGGCGAAGAGGGGGTGAGGCTGCCGCAGCCCGCTGCGGGGGAGGCTGTGCTCGGCAGCTGCCTGGCTGCACGGTCTGCAGGCGTTGAGACTTTGCGTCAGTCTTTCCTACGGTGACCTGGAGATATCAAGAAAAACGTGCCTCTGGAGCATAGGCTGGCACGGCTTCTGCTTCAACCGTAGTAATATGTATGTAGAAAAAAAAATCCCTGTCCTTTCAGCAGCTCCCAGGAACACTAGGCCCCTTGATCGTGACAGCTGTATCGGGTCGAGCCCAGAAAACCAGTGCCAAATCTGATGAGGCTTTATTTTTTAGTTATTGGACCAAAGTCCTGCCTGGTGCACCAGCCCGAGGAAAAGTTAACCAAGTTACAGTAGGGGTAATTGGAGTCAATATAATTTCAGTCACTAAGTGCATGGAGCTGTTTCTCCCAGATGCTGTTTTGGGTAAGGATCTCTTGGGCTCTCTAGCCATTCTGCTGCTTCCCAGGACATTTTTTCTGAAACCCTCTGGTTTCTTATTGGTATCTTGGGTTCAACAGACGCATCCCCGTTTGTCCTGCAGCACAGAAAAGGAAGGAAGAAAATCTTGTGTTATATGTGAGCTGGACTCTACTGGGATTTTTGAGAAAGCTTGAACTCAAGGAGATAGTCTTGTGATGAGGTAATGATGCTTCATTGCCAGGTTGTATTTTTTCTTCTTTATCAATACTGGCATAACTAATTACATTAAAGCATAAATGACCTTGTTGGAACAGCTAATCTTAGTCAAATGAGTGTGCCACTCCCACAAGTCACTGGAATGACACTTAGCATAATAGCTCTTTAATATGTGGAACATCTGTTCTTTGTTTTTGAAATAATCAGTGACTCTTCCTCATTACCTTCACTTACCGGTGCCAAAGTGATCCAGCCATCCCTGGCATAACATGTAAACTTTTTCACTTCTGGTTGGATGAGATTTTGAAACCACTGACAAGAAAACAAGCAATCAAAACTATAAATCATCTGAAATCCCAGTTACAATTAATGTGTGATAATTAACTAATGGTAGTTAATGGCACTGGCTAATAAATTCACAAAAGTACAGTTTCTCTTTTGGAATTGGAGTAATGTGGATACTAGTAGCATCAATTATGCCTTCAGTCTTGCTTTTAAGGGGGACTGTCTTTTGCTTTAGGAACAGTAGGATTGAAACCCCTCCAACATGCTGAGCACAGTGAATAGTCTTTTAAAACATGCTAATAAATATGAGAGCCCTCAGTGACTATCCAGTCAAACCATGCCATAAGTATAGCTAGCTGTCTGCATAAATAGCTGCTCTCATTGCAGCAGTGCACAGGCTACTCCGTTGTTTTGGGAGAGCCAGGGGAAGAGATGGGCTTCCCAAGGCCCTGGAGGGTGGTGAGGTCTGGTTGTTTCCCTGCTGAAGAACAGCCCCAGCACTGTCTGCCCAGGCACTTCTGTGGCTTGTGCCAGGGATGCTGTCATGGGCAGAATGTGCCTCAGGTGACAGAAGAGCTGTGTTTGGCTTGTTGGGCTCAGACCAATCCCTCTGGCTTCATTCAGGATGGCAGGGAAATATGATATGGCCATTCCCTGGGGGAGCTGGGATGTCTGAATATTATATGCTGATAGAGCTTCAACAGAGCTTTGCTTTCCCCTTCCACACTGTCTGTCTTCAGCAGGCAGATAGCAGCCTGGCTTCTCCCTGCTGGGGCATGGAGGACGGGGAGAGTCAATGCATGCCTACTAATCTGCCTTCATTTCACATCTGCCTTTTAGGCTGCTTGGTCTCATGGTACAATCACAACAATGCCAGAATAACACCTTAAAACCAATCATTTTTATGGGAACACATAGTATAAAAGGTCTGACTGTCTGTGCACGCATATACCATCAGTGGCTATTACCCAATAAAGCTGTCAGATAGAGAAACATCGCAGCAAGTCCTTGAACAGCATCTCCTCAAGTTTAAACAGAGAAAAAGCTCCTCACAATTCATTTCTCGTAAAAATAAAGAAAAGAGGATCAATACAAGCTGAACGAATGAATCAGGGTTGCTTCCTATAGACAAGGAGAGAAATAAGGTTTGCCACCACTGGTCTGGCTTTGGGAGGGCAGCCCACTGGCCATGCAAATCACCCTGACAGACTTGGCAAGAGCACTCAGCTGCTAAATGCCAGTGTTGACTGCATGCATTGCCTTCTCCCAGAATTTGACTTTTATTCCAGAGAGGAGTGGGAGCCCAGGGTCCTTCCTGAGAGCTGACAGGTCAGGGACTGCCAGGCAACCCTCTTTTCTCTGCTTCCTCCACAGTGAGAACAGTCTTGGCACAATGACAAACCTGGAATAATGAGCAGGGTGTAAACAAGCTGCTCTGCTGCACTGGTGTCCTCGTGTCTGTAAATGCTGTCAGCGCCCTCCTCCACTCAGCGCAGGTGCACCCAGAAATTCTAGGCTTCATCATCTCGATTTTGCAGCAGTTCTTGGCCCCAAAAGGAGCTGTAGAAAGTGTTTTAATTCTGCTGTAGTGATTAGGAACGTAGTGTCTCCTGCATGACATACTGTCTGTGCTTCTGAGGATCCTGCACACTGAGCCCTTTGTGTTTCTCTCTTCACAGTGTGAGTCCTACAATGCTCCATTTAATGGATGTTATTTAGGTTGAAAGGTAAGCAGCTTAAATGCTTTGCTTTCTAGCATCTGTGTCCTGTTAGAGCCATTTCTCACTCACTCTCAACTGCACATTTTGTTACATGAACATGTTTAGATAGAACAAGGGTTTTTCTCTCCTTCAAATATTTATAGTGATGACTTGTGGTGTAATCAATAGGGTTTGCAGAATCTCACCCTGCACCATCACATCTTTGTTCTTCAGAATGATGCTTGCTGCAATATTATAGCTAGGACTGACAAGATAAAGCTGAGTTAAAACAAATTGCACATTATCTGCTTCCATCCTGCTGTTGAGATTGCAGCAGAGAACAGATGAAATTCTATCAAAGAGAAGCTCTTCTCCCTCCTCCCAAGCAGAGGAGTGGTAGGTACTGAGGCAGACCAAGAACAGCTCTGACAGAAGCTGTGCTGATATGGGGCTCTTACGCCCTCACACCCAGCTGATGACCAAAGTGCTCTGCACCAGGCTTCCAGATCCACATCCATCTCTTCTCCATGCTAGATCCTGAGGACATCTTTCGCAACCCCTCTTCAGTCTTTGCTCAGTCAGCTCCTAGGGGATCTCCAGAATTCAGCATGCCATTACAGGCCATGCAGGAGTATGGTCTGAGCTCTCCTACTCCTGCACCACACTCCAGGAGGTGTAGCAATAGCTCACACCCGCTGTTGCCTGGTATTGTTGTCTCCTTCCCCCAAGAACCACTGCAAGGAGAAACACTTTCAGGGAACGGGGATCGTTATGACAGTTTTTTCCTCCCTGTCACAGCCAGCAGTGAGCCGTTTTTCATGGGCCCAAAGAACACTGATGTCTCACACGGTCTCAGCAAGAGGTGCTGGCAGGATCCCTTTGTGGGCCAGTCTGAATGCTGGCTCTCTGCTCTACCAGGCCTGCATCATGAAGTCTGAGTATTTGATGCTGCAGGCCTGCTGTGAACCTGCCTCTTGCCAGCACGTGCTGGAAGCATTTTTTGAAAGACTTTAGGAAAGCAGGCAGGCTATAGGGAGGTTTGGCTGATGCAGCATTTGAGCAAAGTGCTGTTCAATATGAATATGTGTACTCTGTACTGAACTAAGAGACAACAGGAGCTCTTCATGTAGTGAGGAATGAAATGCAGCCTTTTCAGGAAGCCACATGCTCCTGTAGTTGATGAGGAGTTGAGAGCATCTTGCCGCAGAGCTGCTCAACTAGGGGACTCAGCACAAAGTCATTGGGTAGTGTTTAATAATGTCCACGTGGCTCCTTTGTGCCGTGGAATTATCTGACTTTTTGTCTCAGTCAGTGGGAGTGGGATGCCCTTTTGGGCACAGAAACTGCATTAAAGAACATTATGGTATCATTGCTCTGGATGGAGCTGCCAGGAATTGCTGCTTCTTGCTCTTGGCTGGAAGGTGGCTTCACTCTTTTTGTTGTATGAGGTAGGTATATTTAGGTTCACTTGACAGGAAGCCTCTTGACTTCAGCAAGAAGGCACTGCAGACAACTCTGGCTTAGAGGCCAAAGAACTTCCGGCTTCTGTTGCTACTCCTATGAAGAAGAAAAAAAAGAATTTCTCAAAAATAAACCACATTTGACCTGTAAGCAGAGAGCATAGCTTGGCAAGGGAGGAAATCAGGGATCAGGCACTGGGAAAGATACAAGCAAAATACCACCTGATTTCTGTCTACTTAAAAGCCAGTTCTTTACTTGGAAAAGTCACAGACTCTGCCTCTGCACAGCTCCCTGCCTCAGTCTGTGAGTGCTGAACCAGGGACGACTCCAGTCTGAGACTGAGAGAGCTGCAGAGGAATGCTTAATTATGTGACTGCTACCCCAAAGGATAATTACTGATCTGAACTACCTGCAATGCCCCTGGAAAGCTGTTTAGCATCAAAGATGTTATTTAGCTAGCTAATAGCAAAGAGTAATTTTCAAATATTCTAGGAAATAAATTTCTACAGATTTTGAAGATACTAAAAGTGATAGATCATTATTACCTGGTATTAGGAGTTCTTTTTCCTAATTCTGTGTAGAAAAGTCAGGCACATGCTGGTGGGTGGAAGGAGCAGCAATCCTATGTGGCCTTAGTGCCTTGATTCAGAATATTCTGGGCTTGGTGGAGTCAGGAGAGACTCTTCCTCCTTCTTTTTAGGGACACACAGGCATTATCTCCAAGCCCATCATTCCTGAAATGCCTTTTAATTGCCAAAGGGTCGGTTCTGTCTGGGACAGGTCCCTGAGCAGTGTCCTCCTGGGCACTGGTCCACAATGAGCTCTGCTGGCACCCAGGTCCCGGACAGCCCCAGGCTCTGCCCGGCGGCTTGGTCAGGACCTCAGTGGCAACAGCCCACGGTTCCATGGCTGGGGGAGGCTTTAATGACCACACCAGCCAGCCACCTGCTTTTACATCTAGCCAGAAGGACATGAAGTATGTATCACCCTTGGCACTGGACCACACTGCCTTGGGAGATGTGTCTGGCAAAGCACTTGAGCTGCCCTTGGCATTGCAGTCCAACACCAGTTAATGCAACTCAGCAGGGAGTGCACCACATGCACATACAGCGAGTGCAAGATGTGGCATTTGTGCAAAGACGTGTCAATACCATGCCAGTGTGCTTGCCTGTGGCCATGGTCATCTTTGCCTTATTGTCGATAGAGATCAATTAGTATTTTATAGTAATATGTGGTGGGCCACCCCCTATTTCTGTGTTAAGGGAATATAGCTAATTATCCTGGGTCAGCTGCTGGTGTGCCACCCTGGGACTCATTCTGCCCATGACTGCCCAGTCAACAGAAGTCCACAGCAGTGGAGCCAGGCAACTGTGTCCATCTCCTGGCCTCCTTCAGATGCACACAGAACCTTGTGAAAAGCAGATGCAGCCAGCCTCCTTGTTGATGCTGGGAGTGTCTTGCACCTGCAGTACTATCCCATTCTAGTAAGGATGCTGTTAATAAAGGTAGGGCTTGAAAGTGCCAGTCAGGACCAAAACAGTAATGAAATTACATCATAAATGCAATAGCAAAGCTGATGGGTTCCCTGTTAAACAACTTAGTTGTATATCCCATTTCATAGAGCTCTGAGGAGGCACCAGAGATTCCCTCCCCCATCCCATTCAAAGAAGCCCTGCCTGCATTGAAAGCCTGTATTTTTTCCAGAATATCAAGGTTTTGGTTTCTTTGGACCTGACTGCAAATCCAGGAGGCCTCTATGTGTATTTCACAGGGCTCTGTCCTTGCAGATTCCTTTGGTTTTCAAGCTAATCAGGCCCAGGACCTGCTCCATGTTCTCTCCCTTTATATTTGTATCGCTGTTCTATTACAGCAAGATGCTGCAAAGAGGAGATGAAAAGCAGCTTGGAAGTCTGTTTCTATGAAAGTGTGAATTTATTTTTAAATCTCTTGAATTATTTACTTTGTCTGCCTTTTTTTAATGACAGGTGAATACGTTTATGACTTGTTCTATTTCCTGAGGTAGCACTTGGTATGAAGGGAATTAATTACATGTAGAGTAAATGCAGCTGATGTTAATTTTCAAGTCAAGTTTCGGCTTTGCTGAAATTTCAGAAAGAAAGTAGTGTTTTATAAATTAAACTCTGCTTTGTGTGCTTTCTGTCTAAAGAAGGCTTGGCATTTGGAAAGGCAGCAGGAAGAGAAAACAAACATACTAGATGAGGGAAACTTGTCTTTAAGGATGTACTCTGTCAGTTATCAGTAGACAGCTGTGAGAGATCAGTGTGGCAGCCCATCAGCTGTATGTGGAGACTGTAATAGACTCCAGCAGCATACCAACACCTTTGGCAGGAATTGGTTTCAGTGGCAAATTGCTGGTCTGTGGCACAAGCCGCTGCTTTGAACTGACAGGGTGATTAAACTAGTTACTCCTTTCTGTGAGAGAGCGCATGCCCTGTGCACTACCAGGAAAACCTCTTCTGTTTCAAAGCAGGTTAGATACTGATACCATCAGAGCTTAACTGAAAAGGATCCTGCGCTGCCATGTCTGTACTGTCTGTGCAGAGGCACTACCAGCAGGACAGGCAAGGCTGTGGTTCCTGGGAAAATCAAACTACCATCAGCATACATTGACAAACTGGTCCCCTTTGTTGTTCCATCTGAGGCTATAGTTAGCATTTCAGTTCCTCGCTCCATAAGGTTGGAATGATCTTACATTAGTTCTTGTGCTATAAGAACTCTTGGGAGCACAGCCCCAGAGCTGGATAGGTGCAGTGGGCTGGAGTGGTGGTGCTGGGTCTGGCTGGGCTGCGGGCAGGAAATGCTGTGCTGCTCTCCAGCAGACAGGCTGGGCGTGAGAGCAGTGACCCTGGCAGCTGCTTGCCAGCCCTCAGTAACTTACCCCTGCAGGCAGCTAACACGGAAAGGGTCATAATTAATTTAACTCTCCATCCGTCAAGCCCATTTTCCGCCCCTGGAATGACAACTTGTACGTGATGCTTTGGAAAAGAGCAGTTCCTTCCAGCCTCCAGTGCTGCCTATAGGCAGTGGTGCCCTGTGCAGCTTAGCAAAGAGCAGATCTGTTTTAAATCCGGTCTTCTGATTTTTATGTGCTGTAGTATTTACTGTCCAAGTTCTTATGTCACAGATTTCCAGCTGTTGTGTTTAAATCTGATGGAGATGACCGTGGGAGCAGAGGGAGAATCTCTGCTGGGGTGAAACTGCTTGGCTGTCCACTGCCAGTGAAGCACTCTGAGCTAAGATGGGTGAGTTGCAGTATAATCCATGTCTCATCTGCATCATTTCATCGTCTTTTAACAAGTGGACAACAGTTTAGTGTGTCTGAGTGAATTTATTGCTCTGGGTCTTGTTCTGAGGAGCAATGACCACTGGGTGCCCCATTATCTTTTAGCTCATGTGTATATGAAACCGTCATCTCATGTTTCCTGTAGCTTATGGCCCGTATCTGATAGTGGAATGTAAAATGAATTTATGCTTTAGAAGCAGAAAAGGTTAACTCTAAATAATAATAAAAAGTAAAATGCAGACTAGAAATGTTGCTTTATTTTTTATGGTTTCTACATAATTTTGGCTCCTTCCCTGAAGGATTTAGTATAACTCAATGAGAAAATTGCATTCAAATCCTGTGGGCTGCTCTGCCGTGACTAAACTGAAATTAGGGCGGATATACAAAGTAGTTTTACAGAAACCGTTTGGATGGTTGCCTGCTGGGGGAAGCACTTGGTGCCTAGGCTGTGCTGTCTCTTGAACAGGACAGAGGTGGGATGACAGCAGGTTTGTGGTAAAAAGGAAGGGCACAGCTGGATGCTCCTTGGGCCATAACGCTGCACTGATGGTCCCAGGGGACCTGGGTGCACAGGGGCCTCTACTTGCTGTTCCTGCCCCTGGGATGTTTGCTGAGAGCTACTGGGAGGGAGCAGCTCATCTGATGGCTTCTTGCTCGGAGCATGGTTCTCGTTTTAAATGTGTTGTTGGCTTGTTGATGGCAACTGTACCTTCCAAGGCTTGCTCAGGATCCAGTGCCATGGTCTGAGGCCTCCCAGAAGGAAGGAGTATCAGTGAGAGATTTTGCCATCCAGCCCAGACCCATGGGCATTTCTTCTGTTCCCCTCCTTAGCCTTGCTTGAACTGTTTGCTGAGCTGCAAAACTTCCTGGAGTACTCCCATGAGCACATGCACAACCAAGTTGTGGCTTTGCCTGTCCCACACATGGTTCAGAACACCACAGAACGATCCTCCTGTACACAGCAAGGTGCTCTGCCTCGTACTCCTGTGAATGCTACGTGGCACACAGCTGGAAAAAGGCTTCCTGAAACTTGGGACAGTCTTAGCTCCTGGTTTTTGGGAACAGAGAGATTAAAATCACAAAGTAACTGTGGATCTCTGCCCATGAAGGGCCCTTGGGAAGGGCTCCTGAGTGAGAAGGACCACTAGGACTCTCTTTGCACAAGCAGCACTTTGCAGGGTGTGCTGCAGAGCTCAATGCTCTGCAGGGCTTGCCTGATGCCCATAGCAGGAGCACTTGGGTGTGTGAGGATGCAAAGGGCCTGGGTTGTTACTCAGTGCTGACATTCCAGACATGACTAAGCCATTTTGATGAAAGAGTTGGAATCTGACAGTTTTACTATTCAATTGTTTCTTATAGATTTCAAATAAAAATAAATTGGCTTCTTTTAAAAGAACAAACTGTGGAAAAGCTTTTGTAAGCAGAAGTGAGTGGTCTCTGAAGCACGGCAGACAGCTCTGTATTCACAGCCAGCTAACAAGCTCTTCAAGGCCCATTGCAGAGGGGGCTGGACTGAAAAGCAAATGCCTCTTCTCAGCTCTAGCTTTGCCTTGAGGCACTTGAGGAAAGAAATGCACAGGAGGAAGGGGAGGAGGTTTTAGAGTCTGAGCATCCCCCAGAAGGCAGGCTCATCCCCAACACCATCACAACAGCATTGCAGACAGCACGCTACTGGCACTGGTGAGCTCCTGCCAATGCCTCCCAGCCCCAGTGCCAGCGCGTTTCTTGCAGAAGCAGCAATGAAAACCTGTGTGAGGCTGGCACAGTCTCCGTTTGCTGTTTCTGTTCCAGTGGGTGCAGGAGGCCAAACGAGATCAAGCATAGCTGCTGCCCAAACATTCTGGGATACATGGTTTCTGCCCTGTAGGGCTGACAGGCTCGGAGTGAGACTGCAAGGAACAGGCAAGGAGGCAGTGGCCATGCCTTTATGAGAGGGATGAACTCCTTGGCCCTTCCAAGGGTGGGTTCTTTGTTGCTGGGGTGCCTCCCTCTCGAGGGCAGGCATGGGGCTGTGTGAGCTGTCTGTCTCTGGAGGGGCTCTAAGTGGGTGCTGGCATTCCCGCAGCTGCCTGTGGCAGACTTGCTTTTTCCAGGGGGCTGGAGTTGGTGGCAGAGTGGGTCTGTTTGGATGCCTCCTGGACCCCCATCCCCTTTGTGAGACTGCTTTCCACAGAGGCTGCTGCAGGGCATCTGGGGAGCAGCATATCCACAGGTGCTGTGATGCGTTCGGTTTGCATTTAGAAGGAACTGCTGGCTTAGGAGGTTTATTTGCTGCTTTTATAAATTACGGGCCTGTCATTGCCCTCCAGGCAGCGTCCTGCTGACATCTCCGCAGGACTGGTAGCGTCTGCAGAC
>NW_010972731.1:10234126-10325652 GCF_000737465.1 Haliaeetus leucocephalus | reverse complement strand
TGCCCCTTGCACACATCTCTTGGATATGCCTGTGGTGAGAGCAGCAGGCTCCATACTCTCAGGGTGCTGTTGACAAGAAGGGCTCTGTGCCCTGGGCTGAGAGGTCACCCTGGCCTTTTGGCACTGAGCTGGACTTCCCTGGGGCAAGCGTTGGCCAGGGCCAGGACTGGAGAGCCTGTGGCAGCTGAGGTCCTGGATCTGCCTGCTTTCCTTAGCACCTTCGTTCAAGTGGCAGGCTAGAAAGTCTGGCAGTTCTTCTAAGGCACTTTGCACCTTTTAGCTTTACTCCTAAGGACTGGTGTGTGCTGGGCTATCTGTTTATCAGCTGGAGTTTGCTAATGAAGGTATAAGCCTTCTGGATTCTTTGGAGGACTTTGTTTGCAAAGACCCTGGGATACAGGAGCAAATGGCTGTAAGAAAAATGCCTTTCATCATTCAAGATAAAGAACATCACAAAGCCTTGGAGACATCACTTCATTCAGGAATTAAATTGCAAGAGTCATCTGGTGTCAAATAAGTTTCATTTAATAGGTCACTCACTTAAATAAAGTTTCTGTAGAAATCAATATCACTTTCTCCTGCAATTGACAGCTCAAGACATTGAAAATGGCATTTTTCACATAAGGTTTATTTAATTTTAGGAGGAAGAATCCCTCCCACACCTTCTGCTTGGTCTAGGCGGCGCTGGTACAAGGTTAACAGTCTGCTGAGGTGGAAACCTGCCCTGTCCTTTCCTGTGGGGATAATGTGAGGTCATTTTAGCACAGGCTTGCCAGTCTCATGTGCAGTCAGGATGCTATTGTTACAGGACTGTATCAGAGGTGTGTCCACAGCTCACAGAAGGAAACAGGGACAAGTCATTGTGTTCTCTCTTACAGATGAGTTTGGCAGGGCAAAATGCCTCGTTATATATCTTAGCAGAACTAGACTTTCTGTAGAGGCAGGTATCTGTGGGCTGTGAAGACTGGAGGTTGCAACAGGGATGCTTCTGTGTCCAGGGTAGGTGCATCTTGCAGTTTCAGCCTCCCTTAAGAAAATGGCACACCTTTACTCCGTGTTTTTATTTCAGTCTGATAGTATCCCATGGGGAAGGGAGGAGACTTTGGCAGCTTTCTGCACCATCTCCCAGGAGAAATGTGTGTAGGAAATGAGAGCTGTTATTATTCCTACTATAGTGAAATAATTGTCTGAACACTTGATGTTTTCTCCACTTGCTTTTCAGTCTTAAGCAATTTCTGAGGTTGACACGCTATCTCCAGTCACATTTGTCTTGTTGTGTGGCATGACTGATGCAATTACAGCTGACATTGTCACAGCATTTTACACAAAAGCCTTCAATTGCAGGCTAGCAGATGACCCTTGAAATGAGCAGCAGGAGACATCAATGCCCTGAACTTCTTCCATAAGAAAGAGTTGCTGGCTGTCAGGGTAACATGTAGCCAGTGTCAAGTTTTTAAAGCCAACACTTTTTCTGCTGGTTGTGTGCAAGAAGCAGTGTTCTTACTCCACACTTGCACAGCCTGCACGTGGACTTTCCCTGTCAGCATTTTTGGCCACGAGACACCACCTGCAACCAATGAGAGTAACTGCATTGGCAGCAGACATGGGAGTTTGAGAGGACTGAGGAGCGCATGCAGTGCTTTTCCTCCTGTCTGCCCCTTGATACAAGTGCCAGCAGCCACTGTGAGGTGCAGGGGGTAAGGGATTAGGGACTGGCCCAGCAGTCAAAGCCAGGCTCTGCAGAGGTGCATGTCCTTGCAGAAAAGGAAAACTCTGACACTCCCTGGGTATTTACTGTGGGGGAGTGGCAGGCTGTCAGGGTGCTTGCAAACACTTCTCTATGAAGGGGGATGACAGCACCTCAGGTGGGGTGCTATGCAGGGAGAGGAAACGCCTCGGATGCGGGTTAAGCAGTGGGAAGAGCAGCGGAGGTGTTGGGGACAGGTGTGCTCGCTTACGGCACAGGCACAGGGGATGCTCACCGGGCCTGACATGTAAAACTGGGGTGGAAATTTTTTCTCCTTGGAGTGTACAGCTCGAGGAGGCAAGACGTCCATCAGACAGCAATTGCTGGCTCTGACGCTGAGAAGCAGGTGGCAGCTGGCAGAACGCTTGGTGGGGCCCCAGCCGGCTCTGGAACTGAGGCGGGGCTGGCCACTGAGCATGCTGCACTCCCCCCCCCCAAGGACGGCTGGTGGGATGCAGGGTCAGCTCCTGCTTTCCTGACAGCTCCTTGCTGTGGATGGGAGATGCCAGTTAGTCTGAGAGAGGGACAGGAGTGGCTATGCACTCTGGCGGCATGCTGGCTGTGCGCAGTCTCACTCCTCTGAGAGGGGAAGAAGGCACTTTTAGGACTTGGTTGGAGCAACTTGGAGCAGCTAACCCAGAGCTGATGGCAGTTCCCCACTCCCTGCCTGTCCGACAGAATTAGGTGCTATGTAAAACCACCCAAGCTTTTAATGACTTCTTTCAGACACAAACTGACCATCTAACTTTGCACAATTCACTGAGATTCCATTTTACTCAAAGAAATAAAAATAATAGTTTAAACCATTTCAAATATAGCTGTAAATCCCGAACAACATTAACCTTTTCCAAAGCATTAAACTGATCCCTGGTGGATTCTCAAAATTGCTATTAGGAGGAGGCACGAGATAGTCTCTCCTGAACTTCATGTTCCCAAAGTAAATAACCAGCCACACTGAGTGTGGGGTTTATTAGCTTTCTGACTGCTGCCTGCCTGTCTCCTCACCCTATTCTGAGTCATCAAACATTAGCACTTGCTGCATTATGGAGGCAAGAGTTCATGCACAGAATCACAGATGTGAGGAGGGGGACTAAGGTGATGTCTGGGTTCAACGAGGGAACAGCAGCTGCCGCAGAGAGCGTGGGAACAGAGGAGAGCTGTCTGGCTTGTACAGCCGTGCATCTTCCTTTGAAGAGATCTGAGGCTCTGGTGTTCGATTGTCAGAAGGACTTGGTTGGAGACAGCAATAGCGAGAGAGGTTTAATTAGGCTTCTGGGTCCAACTCATTCATTATACAAGACCAGATCCAGATCTGGTATTTCATTTTGGTGCACTGGCTGAGGGAAGGGCATGGGGACCACTGACCTCTCCGGGGCCACAGAGGATTGCCCCTAAAAGGGTGAAGTGGCCTAAAGGAAACACCTTTTTGATAATAACACCACAGTCCTGCCCAGGCAGGAAAAAACAGATCAGGGCCTTTTGACTAAGAATATACTCCTGGTGTGGCACATGCATCAGGGGCAGTTTTGCAAGATGAATACTATCATAAGAATACTGCAGGAAAGGAAGAATGTAAACATAAACGTGAATGAACACTGGGATTGTTTAAGGTATTTTAGCAGATACCCCCAATGTTCATAATCTCACAGTCATGAAGAAGGCATCTCCAGTTAAAAAGCCTCTTGATCAAGAGAGAGCTTATTAAAGTAGCAATTAAATTATAAAAAGATACAAATATGTATCTCATTGGGAAAATGAGAAACTCAGTAAATGAAACCTAATTGGCCATTCATCTGAGAGAAGGCACCAGGATCAATGAAGAATCTTTGGGTTAGGGCCAGGGTTAAACATACCAGGAACAAATGAAATATTAGCCACAATTATGTTGAGGACTGGGTTCTGATCGGCAGTCACAGTGTAGGAAAGGCTGAAATACTCCTAATCTGTATTGGTAAATAAATGGGTGAACCACTCGTATCCTGCAGTAAACACGGAATACTTTATTCTACTGGAAACTAGAGGGGATGGTAAACTGGGACTGTTAAATGTTTAAATTTGGAATATGGTATGAAAGAGTTCTTTGAACCATTAATGTTGTTTTTGAACAAAATGGGGAGCACTAGAGAAGTTTGAGAGGCCAGTAACAGTGACTGTTACCAGCGTATGGGGGAGGTAAAGGAAGAGGCCAGGAGCTGTGGGCTGGTGAGGCTGATAGTGTTCCCAGAAAAATACACAGAAAAAGAAGTTGCTTCCCCACAGATTGTGTGTTTAAGAACTCCTTCTTCCTTGCATGTTTGGGCTGCATCTCAAGGGAATGCTGCATTTAGTCTCTGGAGCTGAAGAAATCCTCTCTGGGCGGCAACCCAAGGCCATGGGATGGGAGCAGGGGAGCAGGAGCCAGGTCTGAGGGGGTGTAAGGGGAGGCTGATGCCAGCAGGAGGGTTTGCAGCAGAAGTGGTGCAGACGTGGGGCAGGCAGTGTGGAACAATATTTCCTAAACATTGCCTGCCGTGGGGCAAGAGAGCAGGAGCAGAACGGGCTAAGGAGAGATACAGGAATACATACCAGCAGGCACTTGTTGAAAGAATCTGTACTGGCTATGCAGCACACTCAGATGGGAATCTTGTCTGGGTAGCCCAGCTGCAGCCCAACCGTGCTGGTAGAGATAAGAGCTGTCATAGCTCATCCCTGCTTGGTCCTGCCATGAAGGTGCTTGTTGTCCTGCTAGCAGTAGTCCCCAGAGAAGATACAGGTGCTAGCTGCTGCTGATGATGTAGCAAACTGCATCTCCTCTGATATGGCTCAGCACCATCTCTGCTTTGTTATGTTCCTGTGGAGCCTGGCTCTGTGTTAGACTCTAAGAGTCGGAGCTCCTTTTCTCAGGCTTCCTTTGGTCACATCTGCACCTGCCCTGCTGCCATGCCACTTCTGAAGTGCTGGTTCTGCTATCCATTCATAGCGTGCTGGGACAGCAGCTGCAGTTGTATATCCAATAAGGGCAGGTTACTTCTAGGCTGCTTCAAGTGCCATTAAAAGACATTTAGTTCTAAGTAAGGACAAGTTCACATTCTAACATCCTTAATGCTTGTAATTTCTATGAGCAGTAATATTGATTCCTAGGGCTGTGCTGACTATAACACAAATGGACAGCAACTGGTAGGAGGCATTTCCTAACCCTGCTATATTGGGTTCCCTGAAGATGCCAAGTGATTTGTATGTTCCCAGCAGGTGTAATCTGGTAATGACAAAGGCTTGTGACCTGCATGCTATCAGATACATCCCGGCTGCAATTTCCATGGCAGAAGCTGGGCGGAGAAGCAGCTTTGTACAATCAGTGCTCTCTAGTTTTCCTCTGTTGTAACCCTCGGGCTTCTATGGCATTCCCGGTTCTCTAATGCAGGGACAGCCCCTGGATGTTTCCTGTCTCCCGGCATGGTTCAGTGCGGAGGCAGGAGGTGGGAGGCAGGAGCCTGTGCAGAGCAGTGCCAGGAGATGTGCTGATGCCTGAACTAGCCACGGGTGAGCCAGTGAGGGTCAGCTCAGCTCCTGAGGGCCCCGTTCTCATGGGCTGTGCTTGCAGCACTGCTCCGTGGCATGGCCTTGCAGGGAGTGGGATGACTTCTGGCAGTGAGAGGCAGGCTGGAGGGACTGGGTGTCACCCCACCATGAGCAAATGGGGATGGGACCCTGCCTCTGGTAATGACGTTCTGCCCCGAATGGCAGATACTGTGTTCATAACTTCTTTTAACTAGCTCCCCACACTGTTTGTAGACTAAACAGCTGACAATTAACAAGCTTGTTACTACATTCATCCCAGGCACTTCACATTGAATTACTGATATGTTAAATATCTGATTACCTTTGAAGCTAACTGTCTTACAATAGATCCAGCACAACAAAAGCATTCTCAGCTCTGAGAAGGTGACAATCAAATTTGGTGCCATCTGTTTTTTATTGGTAAGGAGTAGAAAACTCCTTTATGCTCAGAGAAGATATCACAATTGGAAAGCTATGATACATAGCTAAAATAAGACTTCATGTTTCCCATCTTTTCATAGCTACAGAGCTTTCAATAGTGCAAAGTCGATTTTTATTTGAACATATTTGTGAGATTAACCTAAACCATGGGCCTGGGCTGCAGTTTGCCCTTCTGATAAACAAGGATAAACATAACTGGTACTAGCTGAGAAAGGAGATCTGGCAGTAAACAGAGCATTATTGAAAAATGTTATTTTCAGAGGTGCAGCTGCTTGTCTCTGACAAATTAAAAAGGGAAGCATCTGCAAGGCACGATGGGAAGAAAATACTCCAGGAGAGGTTTTATCAAGATGGTAGTCCCGTGGAGACAGTCTTCTGGTGCTCTGTGAAGTATTGTGATGCTAGATGTTAGCATTCAGAGAGCCAAAGTAGGCATTTGTATGCGTTGTGCAAGGAATGGTATGTTATTTAAACAGGCTTTCCTCTAAGAGTCTGTATTCTCTAATTCTGTGTCAGTAAATACATGTCTTAGAAGGGTTTCTTCCAAATGAGGAGGGAGTTCACCCTTCAGTGCTTCTGGTAGGAGAGAAGATATATAGACCATCTCCCTGTGCCTTCTCCAGGCTGACACCAGTCCCTCTCACTCCTTGTTTTTGTCTGGATGTTTTAATAATGGGTGAAGACAAGCACAGGAAAGCTCCTGCCAAGTAGTATGCCCTGTGCTCTTGCTCCCTGTAGCACACCTAACAACCACCTCCTGTGTCTCACTCTCCCCAGCAGCTGCCCTGCCTTGCATGGGGGTATCGCCTGAGACCACCATCCGGTTCTGCAGTGGGTTGGGAGCCTGTGGCTGCTCTGTTCTCACACCGGCAGCCTGTGCCTCGGCAGATGCATTTTGTTTGCACCGCGGCTGTGGGTTAACACCATTAGACCATGGGAGGAGGAAAGGAGTTTATATTTATGTGTGAAGTGTTTGCATGCCATTCCAAGAATTGCCTGAAAGAAAGTGGAAATAATATTTACAGTTGGCCAGGAGAACAGCCTCTTAATTTGACTTGATGTTTATGATTTCCCACGCATTTCTGAAAGAGGCATCTTTTCCCGCTGTGTTTAAATTCACTGTGGTCCATCCAGTCTCCGTGTTGTGTCGTACGTGAGGCACTACCACAGGTCCATGAACCTGCTGGATGCTTGGGTACCCCAAGCATGGGTGAGCTCTCTGTGCCTCCTTTCCTGCAGTGGGAATCCCTGCCCGAGCCTCTGCTTGGAGCTGCCTAGGACAGGGTGGTGACTCAGCAGAGTTGGTGCCCCGTGGGAAGAGGGGGACGTGGGAGGGCAGGACCCAAAGACAGAAGCTGCCCATGCAGGGTGGGGGAAGCACCCGCCTGGAGCCCCGAACAGGTTCACCTGCACTCCATGTTTAGTGTCTGTCTGTCTTCCAAGCCTTCTCTAGGACTGTCATTTAACCTGGCTTCTGTAAACTAGAGTGTGCAGATATTTCAGAATATGGAGACTCAGGCAAATCTTCCCTTTACTACACTGGTAGTCAAGACCGTATTAAAGAAGCAGCTACAGCTCTGTAGCAAAGACCTATGGGGAGACAGTGTTGGCCTTGCAACACTGGCTTTCAAAGTGTTCGGAAAAGCATTCAGAGGTGTGTACCCCAGAGAGAGCTGTCCTGAACGGCACAGGGCACTACTCCAGGCACTACTGCCTGGGCTGATAAAGCAAATTCCCGAGGGAGCTGGGACAGCCCGATCTGAAGCAAATCTGGGACAGGAATTCAGGACACATCTGCCACATTCAGACAAGAGACCAAACCCTCTGCTGCTGACACTGGCTGAACAGCGTTAGGGCTGGAGGGGAAGGTGGCAAGGAGGTTACTACCTGAACAAGGGCAGGGAGGGCACTGTGGCAGGTACTGTCTCTTCCGTCGCTACAGCACAAGTTCACCCACAGTGGAGAGTGAGCACATCCAGACTGCCCGGCTGCTCAGCATGGGCCACTGCGCCGGGACTTTGCAGGACCATTAAGGGGGACTGCAGAGAAAGTGTGGCAGGCTCAGCTAATGGTTAGGGCAGGTGACTGCAAATCAAGGACTCTGTCTCCTGCTGTCACACACATGTAGTGGACACGTCTGTTACTTATTTGAAAGGAGTATTAATGCTTTGTAATGCAGATGTATTCTCTCATGGAGATGATCTATAATGTATCAGAGGGGAACACGTTTAGAGAGGCGTGACAGAGGTACAGTACTCTTCCTGCTGTCTCACACCTTTCCTTAACAAAGTGAGTTTCAGAGATTTACAGTCAAACAAAAGGTGGAGATGAGCCCTTTGTAAATGGTAACACTTAAAATTCCTGCTGCTTTGAAGCTGGAGGCTGAGGAGATGCTGCTTGCTGCAGCCATTGCCCTCCTGAGATCATGGGTTTAAATTCACCTCTGTTTATATCATCTGTTCCCTGTGTGCTGGTGTGACACTGTAAAATGTGCTCAGCTCCCAAGGTGCCTATGGACCAAATGAGTTCTTTTTCCAGCTCTTGCTGCTCATGTGCCGCTCATCCTTTTACAGTGTGTTGGGCAGCACCATCTGCAGTCAGGCTGAGCTCCCCTATAGACCAGTACCTTTCCTTGAGAGAAACAGATGTTCCAAACCATTTCCACAAAAAAGGAAAATCTGGGTCATCTAGCCGTATTCTTACACCTCCTGCAGCATAAGCTGTGGGGGTCATTGGGGAAGTTATCAACAAGTTTTCAGAGAAAAGGAGCCTTTCCAGGGGGCAGACTCCCTTCCTGTGTGATGAAAGCACTGACTTCAGTAATGCCTCTTCCTGGCAACTCATTTGCATGGGGAACAGACTGCATGCTCTGAGGACTTTCATGTGTTTGTGCTGGAGCTAGCACTGGGGATGACACAACTAGGTCCTTAAGTCAAGTTAGGCTTGGGTCTGCCACTTTGCTGAGTGCCAGCCATTCCTCGGAAGGAGGAAGAAAAACGCGGGGAGCAGGCAGGAATGCAAGCTCCCAGGTGGCCCTTGCAGAAGTCTTGTCATCTGAGGACCAGAGCAGTGTGCTACACAAATAGTTTGTCCAACTCTAGGGTAAATGTTAAGCCTGGAGACAGATGTGGTTGTGGGTACCCAAGGAACTTCTCCAGAACTGCATTAAGCATCACCTGTGGGACTCCAGAGAGCCTGCAGAGGGGAGCTGGAGTGCCTCACAGACTGATTCTTGGCATGATTTTTAATGACAGTAGAGCAGAGGAGGCTCTTAAATCTGCTTATTGCCCCAGGGAAGTGTCTTGCACTTCTTGTGTTGGAAGACTGTTGCTCATGAGCACCAGGCTGCATCTACAGCAACAGGCTTCCTGGTTCTGAGAAAGAGAAGAAAGCCATATGCTCTCACTTGTGTACCTGTGGCAAGCAGAGAAAGGATATTTTATAGAATTAATTCTAATAGCACTTAGATGCTTTCTCCAGTGTCCATGACTCATTCAAAGAGCCAGTGAAACAATGGCACAAGCCCATATTCCAGGGCAATGCTGTGGGGTGTCTCATGCTGGCTGGGCTAGAGCTCTGACCCTTGTCCACAGGACCTCAGTCTTCTACATTAATTATGTTTCCCTGGACAAATCCAGTGAGATGTAGATGAACCTGAGATAAATATGGTTTCTATAGTCTTTGGCGCTTCCTTAGCAGAAGAAAGTTAACTGATATAGGTTATTAAATGTCTTACAGCTCTTATTTGGTCATGTTTATCCACAGGTGACCATCTATTTTCAATATGATTATACTGGAGGGAACTGGCAGGGTTTGCTGCAGCAAATTCCTCCAACTGCCCAAAGCCCAGTCTAGGGCTTGATGCTTAACATGCTGCTGCAGTACAGATATGTCCTTTAAGCATCAAGAAAGAGATGTGGATCGGGGTTTTTTTTTCTTCAAAAAAAATGACATTTTGAAGTAGGTTAAATCTACCACTTTTCCACATTTTCTCAGAGAGAGATTTTGTCTGGCTAGTGTACGTGCTTTCCATGAGAAATTATTTATGAGCTCCTCAGTCCCTTGTCTACTCTTCTTGATGTAACAATAGTAGATCTGGAGGAATGACCAAGGTTAGGTTTATAGTCTCACTTCAGATGTAGTGCCAAGTTATTCAGTGCTTCGTTTTGTTAGTGCCTGAACCAAAGGGCAATTTATCTCAGCAATGTCCTTCAGATTATACCTATATACCATTTTACCAATAAGGCATGCACCTGCTGCTCCAATCCCAGAAGAAATCAGTGTTTCATTTCAGAGATGCCAATTCTTTGCTCTCCCTCCTTTTGCTATTCTTATGAAGACAAACTTTTTTAGGGGGCGTGGGAAGAAATACAGAAGGATTGTGGAAAAACCTTGTCTACTTCAGCTACTGCATCCTGTTCAATTATGAATAATAGACCAGCTCACTGTAGGGCATGGTTGTCAGGGTGTAAGTGATCAATATATATGAATGGGATAGGGCATATTCTTTGTTGGAGTCCCCTCCAAATAATTGGCCTAGACTTCCGCAGTCCTAGTGGGAAGGGTAAGATGTGACCATGTCATTACTGTCTTTGCTGGGCAAATGCAAAACTGTAGCTCAGCTCTTTGCTCACAGCCAGTTATCTATCCTGGCACGTGTATAATTATAATACATGCTTTATTGCTTGTCAATATTTTAACCTTTCTGACACATTATCCCCTAGGGCAACTGAGCAACCTTAATAATATAGCTGATAATTATCCTCCACATGAATAAAGTTATCACTAGGGTCCTGTATAAATCATATGTAAAAGATGACAGATTTCACTGGCTGGTGATCACAAAAATGGGAAGAGACACAGATTGTGACAGCTTAATGGGGAAGGTAATAAAACCAACAATAAAGTCATTTATAATATAAGCAGTGATTCTCAGTCCCTTCTATTTGTTTTCATGCTAATAGAAGATAAATGTCAGATTAGGAACAAGACCTGAAATTTCTATTAAAAATATTTGGAAAATGTCATTAAATATCAGCAATTCACAGCTCAAGTGGCAGCATGGGTCTTAATTACCTGTATGAGGTCCTTGGAAGCAAAGTGGGGGTAATAGTATTTGCTTTGCTGTTTCCTGGGGGGCTGTGAGGAGTAATGATTCTACAGTGCTGAGGGTATCAGGACACTGTGCTGTCTCTGCAGGCAGCAACTACCTCTCACTTCTGGAAGGAGCAAGATGTTGTGTGGTGCCTCAGCAAGAGGAAGCCTCCTGGCCACTGGCGGAGAGTGGGACAGAGACCCCGTCAGGGATCCTGAACTGGGTACATCATGACTGTTTTTGCAGGCTGCAGGTTTCACAAGGAACCCAAGCTGTCATTATAAACAAAAAAAAAGACTTCAGTGCAGGTGTGAAAAAGCCCTGCAGCAGTAATGGAGTGGTGAGAAAGGGGAGGGTGCATTGTAGTGTATATCAAGGTATAATGAAGGACTGGTGTTTGCATCTTTAAGTTATATGTCAGTATTGCTGGTTAGTCATCTGGAATGTACGCTGTGAAAATGCATGCGTGCAGCCCTTAACATTTATGCTTTGCACTAACAAAAGGTTTGGGAGTGCAAGTGAGCAGTGGTGGGAATGTGGAGTGAGCAGAAGTGTCCCAGGAAATGGCTGAGACTCCCTGTGTGAGACCAGGGTAACAGCAGAAAGAGTGGTGGAGCAGGAGGCTGCTGCCCCAGCTCTCCTGGGGAAAAGCCTGGGTGGTCTGGGGACGGTGTGGGGCAGGAGGTGCCACGGGCACTGCCCTGTGCCGTGCAGGTGCTGGGGAGCTGGAGCAGATTGGGACTGGTGTGGTGCTCCCCAGCAGAAAAGCATGGGTGCTGCCTGGGCATCGCCCCCTGTGCCCCAGCTGCCAGTGAAGCCAATGCTGCTGTGGCTGGAAAAGCAGGAATGGCTCTTCCCAGCAAACAGCCTGGCCTGAGCTGTCCTGGCTCTGAATGGTCTCTTGGTAGAGGAATTAATCTGAGGATGTCTCTAGGATGCAGGCTGGGGAAGGGGTGGGGAAGGGAGAGTGATAGAAATTGTATTTGTGCCTTGCTTAACATTCGTGGTGCGTTCTCTCACTTCCATTTCTTCTAAACAAGCAGTTTGAGGTCTGAGCCCTGGTGCCTCTAATCTAGTGAGCACCTTATTGATCAAGTCTTGCCATTTGATCCCCTGAGCTGCCTAGTGTTACACAAAAGGGGTAAATTGCTCCTTATACTTTAAAACAATCAGAATGTTTTTAGTGCATGTAGACCCGTATGATAAATACAGAGGCACAGCTGGGATGAGAATAGCAAAAAGCAGAGGGATAATTAACAGCTGGAACACCACAAACCAGTTCCCTAGCCCAAGCCCTGGAGAAACACGATACATTCATCATGTTGCTCTCTGGGCTGATGCTACAACGCTGGGGTGTGAGGTATTGAATCACAGTGTCTAGAAAATATTGTTTGGGGAATGTTGAGGAGAGCTGGTAAACAATGTGCTGGAAGGTGACAGATATGTTTGCAGCTTCATATAGTGCTTTCACAATAAAAAGAGCCATCCGGGGTTTTCCCATCACTGCCCTGCCTGTCAGAACTGGCAGGCAGTAGGCTGTCTGCCAGGCCTTGGTGGGGAAGTCAAACTCAGCAGCCAGTGGGCTTGCTTAGTTCTGATGACTGTTTTCTTTAAACGATTATTTTATTACTAAGCGCAACACTAACAATGGCTGATGAATCTCAAGCTTAATGAAGCACCATCTGTGATTCAGCTGTTGTAGAAAACAACATATAGAGAGCTCTTAACAGTGGCTTTGGACATAGTCTCTCCTGACACCCTTTCTGGGCTCTCCTGTCCTTGGTGTGGTATCACAGAGGATGCCACAGAGGCTCCTAGCTCAGAGCCACTATACACATCATCTGTGCATAGCTGGCAATCTCCCATGTGCTTGCAGCAGGAGCTGCACCACAGCCACACAAAGGTGGGGATGGTGAAGGCAGCCGGGATCTGCATTGTAAAATGCTTTCCTTTCTGTCTTCCTTCTTCACAGGGAATCATTCAGAAGACTTTGATCTAGGATGACACTTCACTCCTACAAACCTGCCAGCAAGTCATGGCAGTCTCCGCCTGAGTCAAGCTTATGGCTTGCTCTGGTGCTGCCTACCTCTTGAGCATCCTGCGTAACCTCGTCAGTGGCCTGTGATGCAGTGCCCACCCATGAGTCAAGCAGTAAAGCACACATCAAGGTAAAGAAGGGTGAATTCTAGGTTCTCTCTCAAATGCTACATTCCTCTGGCAGCAGAAAATAAGCGCTTGCTTACTTCATTAATTAAATGGGTGACTCCCACAGCCACTGTAATGAGTGGTGTCTGTACACAGGGGGTGAACAGGATATTAATGGTCAGATTTTCTCTGTGTGTTGATGAAAGGGGGAGTTTTAAGGTGGTCCGCTACCTGTTAAAAAACCCTACGAGAATCTCAAAGAGAGAAAAAGACACACCAGAGCTGTTTAAGTGGGAAAATCTACAAAGAGCAGTATGTTTCTTCTAGAGGGATTTTCCTGCACATATAGTGAACACTCCCAGCCGTACTTGAGCATATGATGCCCACCTGGATGGCTGGTGAAGATACATCAGATGCTTTCTGTAGAAGATGTGGGATTTAAGGTTATTTCATCCTTGCTTATCCCCCGTGCCACCTCCAAGGGGGATGGGTTGTAACTGGTATGGCATTACAAATACTGCTCCAGAAATCTTGACTGCATGAGAGGCCCTGAACCAGAGAGCTCTGAGCCACCTGCTCCTGGTTGGAGCCTTCCTGGCTGGTGGGGGAGCTGAATGAATGCTCTGTACGCAGGCTCCTGAAGAGCAACGAGGTTGCCTCTGCCTGCTGAGGAAGGCCGAGCTCATCCAGCAGACTCTGTCGAAAGCAGAGCAGCTGCGTGGTGCTTTCTGTGCAAAGCTGTGGATGCAGAGACTACTGGCTGGTGCATCTTTCGTAAGCACAGCTGAGCTGGAAGGAAGCAGCATGCCCAGAGCTGAGAAAACGAATGTGTCCTACTTCCCTACAGCCCAGTCCTTTCCCACCCTGGACTGCTGCTCCGCTTAGAGCTCCCAGGGTCCCCGTGGCATCAGGAGCAGCATAGTGTGGGTCCACCTGCCCAAGCTGGACTGCTGCCGGAGGAGAGCAAACTGTATTCAAGAGCCAGCCACCCCTGCCACACGTGGTGCCTGAGCAGAGGACAGCTGGAGCAGCTTCAGAGCGGCTGCAGCAGGGCATCTGCTTCCCTTCCAGCATGGAGCTGGCTAAGCCAAGAGCTTTTATGGGCTCTGTTCCTGCTCTAGAGTAGTACTGTGGTTACAGGACGAACATAAAATCACAGAATCACTGTCAAAACCTAAAGTAAAGAATTCAGCTCATAAAAAATGTGTCACTCGAACAAACAGAAGAAGAGTTATGACTTTCCATTCTCCCTTCCTGGAGCCAAGGGGAGAGTGTGCCACTACAGCACACGCCTGAGGAGCTGATAGCGGCCAAAGCGGAGCATTTCACTGCCCCTGGAGAGGCCCTTTCAGAGTTATTAGTCATAAGTTTCTATTTAATGTACTGATTAGGGCCAAGACTTGTAGACAGCCACTGACTGTGCATGTGAATCGACTTAAGCATTATTATGTACGACCATCATCAGCTTTTCTACCCAGGAAGATTGATACACAGAATGAATCTTCTCAAGCTGTTTCTGAAAAGATTCACGACACTGCGGTGAAAGTGGCTTCCAATGGGAACCTCTGTGTACTGATGTCAGCATATATTTTATTCCCCTCGACTACAAGGGCTAGTTAGGTTATGAGCCTCCCACTGAAATGGACTGCATACAATTGCCAGATAATTGGTTCTTTTCCTTGTAGGCTGATGAAGTTGTGATTCACTCCTGACTCCCCCAAGAGCAGCAGTCACAGCACCATGGGTTGCTTATCTCTCATCCAGCTGCGCTTGCTTGCTTTGCTTTCCACCTGGCATGGGCAGAAGGGAAGCCCCAAGAACAGAGGGCAGGGAGCAGCTGCTGAACATGGTTTTAATCCTGGGATTGCTGCATGAGCAAGCAGTGGGACTGCAGGACTGCACAGGTTCATAGGGTGCTGGTCCAGGCAAGCAGCCTGGGGATGATGTAGCAGATTCAGCTGCCGAGTGATGCTGAAAAGGGGCTGCTGTGAGCATCAGTTCTTGGCAGGTGCTGCAGCCCAGCTGTCCTGCATTTGTCCCCGGGACCACATAGTAGTTTTCTGCTGTGGCATGTCACAGCTGCTGATCATGCTGCCACTGCTCAGGGCAGAGGACATGTGGACCCCTTCAAATCTTGTGCTGATTGTATCCAGCTGTGGTGAAGGCTCAGGAGGCCTTGGGAAATAGTGTGTCTCTGCCCCTCGCTCACCTCCCTGTCTGGTTTGATCTTACCAAGGGGCTGTGACTGATCCTGACAATCTCCCCAACTCCCAACCAAGCAGACACATAGAGAAGCACAGGATGACTCTCTTCCTCCTTTGGCCTTGTCCTTCTTCGGACACTGAACCTCACCCCAACACAGCTCCTCCTCTGCTAGACCTACTTGATTCTGCAAACATGCGGCTCTCCTCTGTGCTGGCATTTTACAGTGGGACTGAGCAGTGTTGCTGCTTGGAGCAACCCTGCTTCTTGCTCCCCCACTCCTTCTTGCAGGCTTGTACAGTATCTTTGCCCTGTGTAAGTGGAGTCTGGGGGTGAAGTGGGGCAGGGTGGTGGGGATGCTACTGCTTGGAAGACTGCGCATGACAGGGAGCAAAGCTCTCTGTGAATGCTGCCACCCTGCACTGCTGTTTGACAATGTCAGCACCTTTTTTGTCATCTGTTTACACTTGCTGGTTAAAATGTCCTCTTAGGTCTTCCTCTAGGAACCAAGTTTTCTCTAAAATCTGTTTACTTATCCTGTGTCCTGTGTGCTTTTCCCTGCTATGGGGAGAGCAATGCTGAGATGCTCTGGAGGTCTGTGGCACTAGTACCCTGCTAGCTGGTGCTTCCCAGCCAGAGCTGCAGCCAGCCACATTCTGTTGCCTTTCTCCTTTTTCAATCTCTTGCTCTAAGTAGGATAGTATGACAAATAAGGGTTCTTGTCCCAGCCCCCCCTCACCCCACTTGCTCCCTTCTGCAGAGTTCCCATGCCCTAGTTCCCCAGGGATGGATGTGGATGCAGCTATTGGAAGAGTTGGGGCACCTGGGTGCTTGTCTGCCTGGCTTGCCTGCTGGTCTGAGAGCAACGCTGCTGTCACTTGTGGGACAGAGTCAAGATGCAAATGAATACTTATTATTCTTCAGAATAAGTCCGTGGTTTGCAAGTACAAGCATAGGTAAATGTTTCATGAACATATTAAAGTTTTGGGTTTTTTCCTCCTAGACACATAAAATCTTCTAATAAATGCAAATTTAAAAAATGGTTATTAATTGGTGTTAAAATGCCAATGCAAACCATCAGAATTCCAATTACCAGTGACCATGGGCAGTGTTTGTTTGCTGTATCAGTCAGAATAAGTATCTTTTCAGGTAAACAGAAACAGGTTGCTGAATGCCTGATTTTTGTCCCTTTGAGTAGCTGTATTTAAATCAGCTTTTCAGAAATCTTTCTTCTATTACAGCAACTTGAGAGAATCCATCTTTAATAGATGATAATGAAAATTTAAATGTTATGTATATTAAGCAGTCTGCTAGATCTGTTTGTTAATGTAACTATAAATGATTGCTAGATACATGGGCAAGGTACTTAGCTTGCTTACTGGCATGAGATCCTGTTAGGTACAAAACAGGCAAAGGGAATTGTCGTGGTTTAACCCCAGCCAGCAACTAAGCACCACGCAGCTGCTCACTCACTCCCCCCCCATCCAGTGGGATGGGGGAGAAAATCAGGAAAATAAGTAAAACTCCTGGGTTGAGATAAGAATGATTTAACAGAACAGAAAAGAAGAAACTAATAATGATAATGATAACACTAATGAAATGACAACAGTAGTAAGAAAAGGATTGAAATGTACAAATGATGGGCAGGGCAATTGCTCACCACCCACTGACCGACACCCCGCCAGTCCCCGAGCAGCGATTCCCTGCCCCCACTCCCCAGTTCCTAAACTAGATGGGATGTCACATGGTATGGAATACCCTGTTGGCCAGTTTGGGTCAGGTGCCCTGGCTGGGCATGAGAAGCTGAAAAATCCTTGACTATAGTCTAAACACTACTGAGCAACAACTGAAAACATCAGTGTTATCAACATTCTTCACATACTGAACTCAAAACATAGCACTGTACCAGCTACTAGGAAGACAGTTAACTACATCCCAGCTGAAACCAGGACAGGAATGAAGTCGCAGGAGATCCATGTGAATGAAATCACCTTAAATTGTAACACCGTTGTGGTAACTTCTCTCATGGTACTCTGGCAGGGCATGTGCATGTTTGCTGCAGTGATCACCACCTGGGAGCCCCCATCAAGGCTGGCAAGTCCCTCTGAGGGTTCCCAGCAGCTGAAAGTGCATAGGCTGTAAATAGCCATTTTCTGGCCATCATGTCTCCTCACCTACACAATCCCCCTTGTCCCCAGTTTTTGGCAATTGACCCTAGATCTGCAGCCCTGCCCACAAGTTTTGCATGATGGTGGGGGAGTCTGTGTTGGTTTCACCTGCAGCTTGTGAGCTCTGCTCTGTAGGGGCGGGCAACACTGATTTATGCCACTGCAATCTGGCCCTCCAGTTACTGTGGTGACGAGACCCTTGAGTTAATTGGGGCAAGATCAGCCAGTTGCAAAGAAATGCCTGTCTGCACGGAGAACTGCAAAACCCAGATATGAACTCCTGCCAGCCTGCCACGTGGGCTGCAGCAGTCCGAAGCCTCCAGTGCTGCATGTCTCCAACAGTGGCAGTGACTGGACTGGGAAGAATGCCGGTAATGTGGCCCCAGTGCCTGCCTGTGTGCTGACTTGGTACCCTGTGCTGCTTCATGTTGGGGGTGCAACAGTGCAGGGTCCCTTGACTGTCCTGGGCTTAGCTCACCAGCATAGCACTGGGGCTGCTCACCAGTGGCGTAGCTTCTGTGATTAGCTCCTTCCTCACTGTGTTCCTTGGGTAGCTGGCCTGGGCTGGACTGCCCATGGAGTGTGGGGCTGTCCCTGCTCACAGGGAAGCACCCCCAGCACTGCATGTGCTTCTAGCAGGACCTGGCTCACTGGAGAAAAATCCCTGCAGCCCACTGGGGAGTTCAGCTGCATGCATGCTTTGGCTCTAAGTTCCTAAGTGGTGCGTGCCCTTATGTTCTGTGCAATTTAAAAATGCATTTCACCAAGAAATGCCAGAAGTAAATAAGAAAACACAGGTAAGCTTAAGAACAAGGCTGCTGTCCATACACCCATGAGCACCTGGTACAGTCCAGGCCTTGGGCCATGCTTTGTCCTGCTCATGAGGAGCACAGCAGGCCCAGACAGCATTGCAGTGTTTTGCTTCAGGGGAACAGGGAAGAAGCTAAGGTTTTTAATGGTTTCCATTTTTCTAACTAATTAATTTGCAAGAGACATAGACATGAAGCTGAATTAATCAAGACTGCACAGAAAAGCAATATTAAAAAAGCAACTTGGATGAGGCCAGGATTTCCTTCTTTGGCCCATGATGGCTTCACTGGTGAGCCAGACACCCCATGCTGGATGCACAGCTCTTCCTGCAAAGCTGGGAGTGTTTCATGTGCATCTGAGGTGATTTTTGATCACTTATATGATGGTTATGACAGGTGGTCCCTTCAGACTAAGGCCAGTATAGAGAGGGGCTGCTGCTCCACTGTCCAGAGATGTGCCCAGACCTGCCTGTGACACCGCGTGCTCAGGGTACCGTGCTCAGGTTGGGTTGCCTGGGGCAGGCAGCTTGTGGTCATGGCCTCCAGCAGCCCCCTGCCTCGCTCCCCTAGCCACAAGTGTTTGAGTGGCTGCCTGCTTCTCATGAGGTCTCAAGCTCTGCTGGCTTACCATGGCTGTGTTGCATGTGGAGGTCCTCAGCTTTACAATGGGATACTTGCAGTGTTCCCAGAGGACTGGTTTTGGAAGGGCCAAGCGGCTGGGACAGGATGGCACAGCATGGTGATGTGGCTGGCTGGCACCCCAGTCTATAACCTGCAGAGAGGGCCAGCCCTCCTGGACATGCTTTGGGAGGAAGGGGCATGCATGCTGCCAGTCTTCAGGCAGAAAGGCGACAACAGGACTATTAAAACATTTTCCCATTGAATGGAGATGTAAAACATTGTGTAAGTGTTTATGGAGTAGATTAGATGCTTGGTTTAGCAGCTTACAGAGGTCAAGTTTGTGGTGCTCAGGGGCTTGCTCCCCACCCCATACTTTTTTCCAAGGAGAGAGAAGCCCTTCATCATGGAAAACCCTGCTCAGAAAGAAGCAGCAACAGTTCAGTGCCTCGTGCCGTGCAGCAGCTGGTGGGGGATGACCTCGTCTGCAGTGGAACAGTCTGAGACACATGAGAAGGTGATTCAGTGATCCAGGCTGGTGCAGACCATCTGAAAACATTTGAATTGCAAGACACATACCCTGCTTCCTTGGCTGGCTATCCATCTCCTGGAGTGTCAGTCTGAGAAGCGATGCACGGTGAGGGTCACCCCAACAAAGCCAGTGCATCCAGCAATGGATAAATATGTGCAGCAGAGACTTCAGCTAGGAGTTTGTGTATGTAGTTCTCCTTGTGGAAGTGGCAGCTGAGAGCAACGTGGAGTGTTATTCACTACTGACAAATGTAGAGCAAGGCACACTGGAACGAACAATCTGAATTATTCATGTATCTTACAGGTTCTGAATTAAGTGCAGCATTGTTGCAGGCAGGCCAAGGAAACTCTCTGTTCAATGTGTACCACTAGTCAAAATATAAAACATTATGTAAGAATTCACAGGAAATGTGATAAGAAACAATATTCGGTGCATCACACCTTCATGTAAATGGTTCTTCTGCTATTGCTTTGCATACTGCCTGAGTCCTTGATCATTTCTCTCTCCAAAAGGCACTGCAGTTAGAGCGAAGAGGGAGAGATGGACATCAAAACTGATGCAAGATAAATGTGTTTTGGCTGACTTAGGCAGGGACAAGTATAAAAGGGGACATTGAGAGAAAAGACAAACATCTCTGTTCAGAGGATATAATGTCCTAGCATCACAATACCACACAACATAGATGGTGTATTTAGCAGGTTTTTTGTAGATACACTGTCTAAAGAGAAATTGGCTTCTGGAAGGCACTAGTTATTTTTAAGCAATGGAATCTGCTCTAGGAACATAAAGCTTTTGTAAACTGCTGTCCAAACATTGTCTCATCCATCATGACATGTAGCCAGTTTATCTGATGCTCTTCATTCTTCTCCTCTGCTATCAAACTGGAAACTTCTCATAGCCAGGGGAAAATGCACCAACACCTTCTATACATGGAATCCATGATTCCTCCAAGAAAACTGGAGCAAATTGTAATATCCTATTCAAGACCAGACTTGTAGGAAGTTGTTGCCATTTACTTTGTCACAGCAAGATGCCTCATTTTCAGTATTATCAATCATTTTTATGACATCACCAGCAAAATATTGCACTCGTTTTTCACAATCTTACATGATGAACACAGGAAATCCCTTTCAGGAATGCTGGCAGAGTCCTAATCTCAGTCTGCTTCCCAGTGAATATAGCAAGCACATCTTGATTAAAGAGGGGAACCTTACTGTTTTCCTTTCCACCTGAGGATGCTGTTTGATAGTAGATATTGTCACTGCAATGCTCTATTGGTTTGCATATTCAGAGAGCGTATGTGTGCTTTCAACAGCTAATGAAGGAAGTAAAGTTACCTCTATTGCAGTACAAGACGTGTTTCGCTAGAAGCGAATATGTATGTGGAGCTCTTCAGGATAATTCTGCAGAAGATTTGGAGTTCATTTGTACCGCATGCCCCTTTTTTATAGAGAAACAATGTTTTTTCTGGCCAAATTACATTTTTTAATAATTATGCATATATGCCTGTGTGACAGTGCCATAAAGAAGCACTGTTAGGAAACTAGTTCTTGAGCTACTATAACATGTCTGCTCCCAGCATACAGAGTTGCCCTATCAGTATGGATTAGGGTTAAAGAGGATTTCTGTATTGCTGTGTGTTCTTGCACCCAAGGGTTGCACTACGCTACCTGGGGGAGGAACGTTGAGCAGGTGGAGGAAGAGGAAGGATGAATTTCCAGGAGTGTGCACCCTGTGGTGTCCAAACTGATGTCCAGAGACAGGACTTGGGCTGATCTGGTCTGCTGATCCTTGTGAAGACAGTTTTGAGACTGAAAGCAAGCCTTGTCCATTTACAAATGCATGTAGGTGAGCATGTAATGAGGGGCTCCTCAGTGCCCAGTTAACCAGAGAGTGAAGGCTCAGGGAGTTCAAGGCAGAGAGGAGGGAGCTCCTGTCTTCTTTGAGTGTGGCAGGTTTCCAGACCTCCTAGAAAGGTCTCTAACAAGAAGGGGGAGAAGGGAGAGAGATTCCTCAGTGGACGTTTGGAAAGCTTTCAGTGCTCTGTCATTGGCATTTAATTAATAGACAGTCTGTAATCCTTCAACAGAGAGGTGTCTTCTCCTGCAATCTTGTCAAAATAGACTGTTTTAAATAAATCAAGAATTAATAATGTTCCTTAATATTAAAGGTCACCAAGAAAGTACAGCTGAAGGCTCTGAACAGCAAATCCCCCCAGGAGACTCAGAACAAGGGATTGTAAAAGAACTGGAAGAACAAAAAAACAGTGCTAACCAGTGCAAGAGAGATCCTTGGTTCATTGTGGGGTTGCTGGAGGTGGGCAAATGGGGGCTCAAGCCCCAGGCCCAGTGGATCTCTGTTCCCATGAAGTTCTCCTGAGCGGCAGAGGCCGTGTCTCCGCAAGGCTTGCCTGTGTGTGGTTTCCCAGGCTGGGCTTCCCTCTCT
This sequence comes from Haliaeetus leucocephalus, assembly GCF_000737465.1. Lineage (NCBI taxonomy): Eukaryota > Metazoa > Chordata > Aves > Accipitriformes > Accipitridae > Haliaeetus > Haliaeetus leucocephalus. Next base: position 10,303,913 of record NW_010972731.1, on the reverse strand, counting down.
CAGCTCTGCTCACAGTCCTGTTGCAGGATGGTACAGGCAGGACCCTCCATGGCTCTTTTTCTTTCTTGCCTACCTCTTTCCATTTTGGCGACCCGTTGACTTCTTGTGCCGGGAGGGAAGTCTGGTAGCTCAAAGTCAGCCCTGCCAGGGCTCAGCCTTGCGGAGAAGCTGGTGTTTCTGGGCAGGACAGCGCATGCTGGGGATCCATGCAGGTGCGGGGCGAGGGTCTTCCCTGCAGTCCCATGGTGCTGCCTGAGCAGGAGATTGAGGAGGCAGACAGGTGGGGATGCTCTGTGTAATCTTGCCATTGCATCTGTAGAGCTTTGCATTTCTTGGGGAAAACAGAGAGGAAACCAGTGGTAAGATTTCTCTTTGAATTGCTGTAATGGGTTAAGTTCTTTTATTACATTACATCTAGCTGAAGATTTTCTGAGAGAGGAAAGGCAAGTAGGAGGTTGGGTCTCTGAAAGGCTTGTTTGTCTTGTTCACCTGTTCATAATCCCATTAATACTTAGTGCATATTTCCTGCACTGCATTTGACAGAAAAGTATCAAAAATGATCACAACTTGCTTTGCTGGAGAGTTTATCATTTATCCATCTAGAAACACCAGTAAGCCCTGCATCGTCGCCACAGTCTCCCTTCCCTGTGGTCATATGCAGAATCGCTTGACCTCTGCCATCCTGTAACTCGACAATGATTACAATGCAGTCACCTGTATTTTGCCAGCTGGAGATATCTGTTGTCATGAACTCAGGGTTATGCAAGTGCTCCCTAGGGGGGGTCACTAGAAAACAGAGATTTATTTGTGTGGCAATAATTGAGAAGCTCATTTTATTCCAGTAAGGATCTTTCAACCACAATCAATTTCACATGCCATCATAAATAATGGAGGTCAGCAGAGCACTGTGAGTACTTCAGCAAGCTCTGTTGACAATGTTAAAATGCAATAAACAGCAGAGAGATGCAGCTCTGCATGAGTGGGTATACATTAATACTTGTTTAGAGAGTGTTTGATTGGCAGACCTAGTTCTTTTAGGATCTTTCTGATGGAAAATGCTCTGTATTTCTGTAGTTTGGCTATTGGGGTGGCTTGTCTAATTTCTTGGACACCCTGTGGCAGCAGGACAGTCCAGCTCCCTGGTCAGTGCAGGGGGAGAGGCAGTGGCTGCTGCCATCCATGCTGTGTGGCTGGGGATCGGCCCTCACTTCCCCAGGAGGCTAATGCTTCATACCTGCACATGTCTTTTTTTAAACCTGGGTGTTTTACCTCGATCAATGTGTGTTCTGTAAGTGGTCAACCCTGAGGCAACAGCAAAGCCCACAGAAATTAGAGAAGTACACCGAATTACAATTCCCAAATTTCATTCCAGCTACCCCTCGGCATGGTCTTTCCTGACCAGGTATTGCTCATAGTCACTTTTAGAAAAGTGAATTTAGTTTCATGTTCTCTTACCTTTCTCTTCCAGGTGTCAAATCTAACTAGATATTATTTGAATATCTCATGTGTTGTCCCTATATGGGGGACTTATGGGCTGTGATCAAGTCACCTCTTAAATTTCCCTTTGATGTGCTGATCTGTGGAGTAACTTTAGTCTTTCACTGCACAGCAGGTTTTGTAGATGTGAAATCATTCTTGCTGTTCACTGAACCCCTTTCAGTTTTAAACATCTGGAGAAGGCTCTGCTGCTGCTCCCTGGAGGCTTTCTGTATCCTTGGCCCAGCTGGCAGTATTTGCGCCTTCTGGAGGTGTCTCCCCAAAACGTGGCAGGCACTGCAAACACTGAGAGTACAGAAGAGCCACTCAGGAGTATCCCTGCGAAGGCCTCCTCTTTGTGCTGCCGGTACGCAGGGCTCTGGAATATGAAACATGGAAATAATTAAGTAGATTAATTAGCTAATGTTTGCACAGGACCTGGAAAATATAAAGCACTATATAATTGCTAAGTACAGTAGATTAATTAGTTAATGTTTACACAGTGCTTTGTAAACATAAAGGCAGCATGGCAATGCTAAGTGTTGTTATTAATTAAGTTTTCAGTATTTGTAAGATGCATTACGGGCAACACCACCACCAAGCATTTAGTTTTCCAGTTTTGCTGAATGCATCCTGGCTCACAAGCTCCATAGGAGCGAATGACATGCAGGTCCCACCACGGGCTTTGGGGGACGGCGGTGGGGTGTGATGTGACCGTGCCTTGTCTTCCGAGGATGCTACCGCAGACGGGTCAAGCTGCGGAGAGCGAGTGACATTGTCACGACCACGGAGCAGGTCAGCAGCAGGGCTGACCGCAGAGCTGAGGTTTGAAAGTGCACATTGCCTGGCCTTGCTGTGCATCGCCGTCGGCGGGTGGGTGGGAGCCGGTCCCTCCGCAGCGCGTCTCCTGCACCTGCAGCACGTGGTGCGGCACGGTGGCCAGCCTGCACGGGGTGGTGTGGAGCCCTGCTACGGGAGGCTTTGGAGAGCCTGCTCCTATCCGCAGTTCAGACCTGGATGCACTATCGAGTCAGACTGGGACTCCAGGGCTCCAGCTGCTGCTGTTGGGAAGAGCTGCTGTGGCCTACAGAAGGACACCCCACCAGGCGACACAGCCCTTGACTGTGGCCTGCTGCTTCTGTGACAATGGTAACACAGTGGCAGTGCTGTGTGATATTGTCATGGTTTAACCCCAGCCAGCGACTAAACACCACGCAGCCGCTCACTCACTCCCTCCTCCCCCAGTGGGATGGGGGAGAAAATCTGGAAAAGAAGCAAAACCCATGGGTTGAGATAAGAACGGTTTAATAGAACAAAAAAGAGGAAACTAATAATGATAGTGATAACACTAATAAAATCACAACTGTAATAATGAAAGGATTGGAATGTACAACTGATGCGCAGGGCAATTGCTCACTACCCGCCGATCGACACCCAGCCAGTCCCCGAGCAGCGATTCCCTGCCCCCAATTCCCCATTCCTATACTAAATGGGACGTCCCATGGTATGGAATACCCTGTTGGCCACTTTGGGTCAGGTGCCCTGGCTGTGTCCTGTGCCAACTTCTTGTGCCTCTCCAGCTTTCTCGCTGGCTGGGCATGAGAAGCTGAAAAATCCTTGACTTTAGTCTACACTACTGAGCAACAACTGAAAACATCAGTGTTATCAACATTCTTCGCATACCGAACTCAAAACATAGCACCGTACCAGCTACTAGGAAGAGTTAACTCTATCCCAGCTGAAACCAGGACAGATATACAGGTATTTATCTTGCCGTTCAGTGTGAACAGCCTACTTACAGCTTGGAGCAAACCACAGGAAACTGGTGACCTGAGTAGAAGATCCCTGAACAACCTTAGCTGGAAATTCCAGGGGAACAAAAGTCTTTGCATTGTGTTGGTGCCTATTACTGCTTCTTTGTTTCCTCCAAACTCTTCTGGATGCTGCGAAGGGTGGTTCTCAGCACAGCTATGGGCTGGGATGAATGCATCCTGGTTTAGGTGCTCAGAGGGGGCATGCTAGGGCTGGGGGGCGGCACAGAGCAGGAGGATGGGGTGTAATGGCACCAGCCTTGCAGCAGACTCCACTGGCTTGCTACACAGTAGTCCCGTTGCTGCTCTCATGCTTATTGCCTGGAAGACCACGAGTTCTGTCCTTGGGGCTCCAGGAAACCCTGCTTTTGGCTTGCATCCTAGGGTGATTTGTGTGTGTACTTGGTCTATTTGGGCATAGAAGACTTAGGATTATTGCCTGATGCAGTCAACTATATATAAATGTAAACACATATTGCGCTGTGACAGGGCCCAACATGAAAACAGCAATTGCTATCTCATTTGTCTCTTTTAGCTGTCTGTGGCAGCTGTTAAGAAGGGCACATGTGGATTCTACACTTGGGTGTCATTTACATGCAGTAGTTCCTGTGCAAACCTGCAGTATGTGAAACCCTTTAATACATGTATTTCCTGTGTACCAATGTGAATACCTTGAAAAGGCTGAAGCAACTCCTAGGAACTACGATGACCTCTTTGTTTACATACAGTTTACTGCAATAAGAAATTTACACCACTGTAGCGTTCGCCGCATATCAAGGTGCCACGATTAGATCACTGATCACCCCCCAGATCAGGGAAAGAGACAGATAACACACACAGTGTGAGCGCCAACTTCCGCCTTTTATTGCGCAGTTAATTCCTTTTATACTAACAAGGGTAGGCGGGATTACAGATACATCATAAGGCTGTGACTAACCCTCTAACTTTCCGTGACATCGCGAGATCTTCCGAACGCCGAACCCTACACACCACCCCCTGTGACTAATAAATACTGCAATGAATTAAAAGCTGCCTTTCATCTTTATAATTTTCTCTACCCTCTCTTGTCTGGGGAGCTCAAAACCAACTCAGCAGTTCCTGTATTATGCTTAGAATAACTTCTCCAGTTTCTTATTTTTTTTTAAACAGCAAAGGAGGCAAATTACTAGCCTTCCATTCATTAAAAAGCTGGTATTTTACTATTCCCCTGTCTTCTACATATGCCTGGTATTTCCTGCAGGATCCCACGGGTTTTTTTAAAACCTGGCAGGCTTGTGAGCTTGCCACACAACCACTTCTAACAAGGACATTGCAACCTCAGTGTACTCCTGCTCTGCAAAAGAGCAGGGAGATATGAAGCTAACTCTGTATTAGCAGATAGAAACTCCTCTGATCTGTACATTTATTTGGGTAAACAATGAGAGCAGGATTTCCCATGCTTGTTCAACAAGTTAATTCAATTTGAATTGTCTCCCAGACATATGCTCCTGCAGTGTTTATAATGCTCTGGGTCAGTAAGCAGAAGGCACTCTTCTTCCCAGGCTTATGAACTTGGGGGAGGAGGTGATGACATGGTATTTGTCACTACTGGAGACCTCCTCACAAACACTGCAAACCTGATGCTTTTCTGCAGAAGCAACTGGGAGAGTGTGTGTTAATCACACCCAACCTTTAATGGGCTGAAGTGGCAGGCAAGCCAGGAGATGCAAGGAAGGTGAGGCTTGGAGTGTTGAGCCAGCGGCCATGTAAGGGAACAGCTTTAGAGGAGGAATGCCAGGGCTGCATCATATCACCACTGACTGCCATGTAAGCGCAGGAGCACAAAACCAAAGAATAATAATTCTGGCCCTAAATGAACAGGAAATTTGGAGCCTCCCAAGGTTCACTGCCCACCCTGCTCCATTCCCAATTTACTCCGATCATCTTCTCCCTTTCTTGCTCTGCGTTGTCCAGGTCCTGATGTGTAGGACTACAGCTCTCTGCAGAGCAGGGCATGCAGAGACCCTGGGATGGCCTGCTCCAGCTCTGGAGATAGACCTCGGTCTTCTGCTCATCTGGAAACCATGTGCTGCCATTGCTCTGACTGGTTCCCTCCCAGCACTGCATGCCCAGTCTGTGTATGGAGGCATGCCAAACGCCATTCTTGGCTTTTAGTCACTGATGTTCTGGGTGGTAAATGGCAGAGGGAACAATGTTACTTTGCTGAGCATGTGAGGAACATTTAACACCCAGGCAATGCTGAGCTAATCTGTGCTGCAGGGATGTCATCTGGCCCCACAGTGGTGGATCCTTCCCAAGGAGGCGAGGAGCTGCCCTTGCAGGCTGTGTCAGTGCCAATGCATGCAGCTTTGTGGGAGAAGGTGCAAGGACGTGCTGTGTCCCCGGGGAGATACAAGTCCAATGGGGGTTGGCAGCTCTGGGAGCTAAGGCAGCCAGGCAGGCTGCTGCTAATGACATTGCCTTTGACACATACATTACTGATTGCTTCATCTGTCATAGAGCAGCGCCTCTACCATCTGCTGTCACTTAACACTTGGAGATGGGCTTCCCAGTGCCTTTCCCCCACTTCTGTTCATTTCTCTTTTTGCATTTTGGTCTTGCAGAGAGTAGAAATGTGTGAAGAGCTGGAGGCTTATGGGAAGGGAATGCGAAGGGAATGCAGTCCTTCCCTGAATGGCAGCCAGCACCTCACAGCTGGCATCAAGGGTGCTCCTATCTGCAGCCTATGCTCTGCCCTGTACCAGGGACCTGTGCTGATGTGCCCATGGGCTCATAACTGACAGGGTGTGGGGGCAGAGATCTGAGAGGAACTTTGTGTACTGAGAAAATAGGTCTTTCTTCAGCTGCTCTTTTAGATGCTTTAGGGGCTGTGGCTTGTTGCAAGTATGGGCAGATGTCCTTGCCACATGGTGGTCTGTGCTTGTTTATTGACTCTGTGCTTGCAGGACCATTACGTTTTCTGTCTGTCAACACCTCTGTGAAAATAGGCTTTGTGAAATAGCCAGGAGGTGAAAGCACAGAATTTGCCTGTTAACTATATTCTTGTTTTATGCCAACAATCTCTTCCTCAGAGATGGCAAAGATTTACAGGAGGTCTGAAGCAGCCGCAATTCAGCAGGGAGGGAAGAAGAGTGCCAGTGCGTGGGGACGCATGGAGTAGGCAGGCATTCCCATTGCAGTGGGGATGCTCTGTAACTCCTGGTTGCCAGGCAAGAGGGAATGGCTTTAAAGAACATCTTTATTAGGGTACGCTACTTAGCATCAGAGAAATGTCAGGGCTGCTCTATTCTGAGTCCCTGCCTAAGGCACTAGCCTGTCATTCAGCAGTCTGAGTACAAACCAGAAGAACCACTGGCAGAGTCCTGGAAAGATTTATTTTTTCCACATTTAATTGCCCTTTTTGCTTTGTAAACATAAAGGTTGAAGCTTAAACTCTGACAGCTCCAGTAGCCTTTTTCTTATCTCCTTAGAAAAAAATGACATTCAGCTTGTTAGATTTTTCTTTTACTGCAGTCCAAAATCTCACAAAATCTGCACAACTTTTTTTTAAAGATCATTGAAGCATTTCAGTACTCACTTTGGGAAAAACCCTTCAGCTCACAAAAAGACAAAAGCTGGAGCCTGAAGAGCCAAGACCTTTCCCCATAGCAATGCAGGATAAAAATGCTTGGCCAGAAGAGGCAGAGCAAGCAATCAGCATTCCACTTTTTCACTGGGAGCAGATTAAAGCATGCTTATCTGCTCCTGTTATTATTCCAGAAAGAAATGAAAGACCAAAGACAGGAGAAAAAGAAAAGCAAACGTTAAAAAGCAAAACTGGATATATCATAGCAGCCTGAAAACTTCCTGGGTTTAGTTCCTTCTCTGAAATGGGCTCCCTGCACCTGGAAGAAGGTCTTCCCTGGGTGTTGAGGATTTCTTGGCTGGGTAAAGGAATGTGAGCAATCCAGCCGTTAGGTGGGAACGAAGCATAAGTTTACAAAACGCTGGAACAGACAAGGACGCTGTGTCCTTGTATGCCGGGAAAAAGGAAGATAAAGAAGAGCCTGACAAACAACACCTGGATGCTGAAGAATGAGATAAGTGATTGCTGGACACCTCGTGAAGAAGCTTGCTCAGCCAATAGAGAATAAGATAGTGTCGCGTGAAACGGGGTATTGTACCAATTAGAGTATTGTATACGGCGCGTGGACAAGCGCATAGGGTATATAACTGTATCAAATGTTATAGTAAAGGTCTTCACTTGATCACATTGGTCTGTGTGTGATGTCCCTCCGCAACACCTGGGGTGGTGGAGCTGCAGGCTGTGCTGCCCTGCAGACTGCGCACTTCCTCATCTGTGAGCACTGTGACTATGGGAGCACCTGTCCAGGGCCAGGGCTTTGAGCTGCTCCCATTCTGCAGTTATTCATGGTTAAAGAGATGCATGTCCTGGATTGTTTCAACTGCAGAGAAGTGTTTTTGGAGCTACAGGTCTTGAAGAAAGTGCCTCAGTTTTGGGGGAGGGGCTGCCCGTTCCCTCCATCTGACATGAAATGGGGCTGTCACATCGCCACCGCCTTCTCTGTGGAGTGCCCTCCTGGCCTGGGCTCTGCTTCCATCTGCCTGCAAGAGATGGGGAGCAGGGACTGGCCCTGCCTCTGGCCCCCAGACTGGACCCCCCTGCTCCTTGCACTCTGCTGCACAGACGCTGTGCACGTCCTCTTCCATGTACCCAGCCTTGACTGCGCTCAGCTACCTTTGGCTTACTGAGTTGTTTCGATTAACAAGTGACAGGGCAATCAATATAGTCTTGTATTTTAGACCCCAAGCACACATGCAGTCTGCAGGAATGGCAGCTCTAACAGGCTGTGGGTCTGGGCCAGATGGAAGAGGGATTTTTCCTGCCTGTCCTCCCTGGTACTCTTTCCCATTTGCTGTGGGTGCATGTGGGATGTTCTGTGATCCTGGAGTTAGCCTTTCATCTTAATCAAATGCAACATGCTTTCTGTTTCTATAAGGACAGGCTGCTTCAGACTGTGCCTAAAAGTAGGTCTTAATCAAGACCAGTGCGGGAGATTCATGAGTTTGCTGGTAGGATGCTGTAGGTGTGATCCAGCACCAATTATTTTATGGCATCTGCGTTGCTGCACTTTGCTGTGTGCTGAAGACTACTGAAACAAGGCCATTTCAGAAACAATTCAAGCTTTTTACATATAGAATAGAAATGTAGAAAAATCCTTGAAACACATTTTGAGCAAATTCTTTGATTCAAACTGCAAGCTTGAAATGACAAATGGCAGAGAGAAGCTTCAGGAGAATCTATGTCTATCACAGATCCTTCATCTCCCCATTGTCATCAATAAAGAAGCAACAATGATTGGCAAACTCTAATTACCATTTACTCTGCAGAGCTAAGCACAGGCAGGGCTGTGCTTTGTGGTGCTTGAGGAATAGCTGTCACAGCTGTTACAGTGAATATGTCTCTGTTAAGTTTTTCACCTTCTTTATCTTCCAGTTTGCCCAAAATTAAATATTGGTGTTACTCAGGTTGGGCTTTCAACAAGGTGTTGATACAGGACAGCTCTGTGGCAGGTCAATTTATCATTCCCCTTTCCACAACATCCCTGTCCATGGGTACTATAGTCATTAGACCCCATGTTTTTTGTAATAATCACATAATTCTTCCTCTTCCTTTGTACATCCATGTTGGTGGGCTGGACAAGTTCCAAAACTCCTGCCTCATCCTTCCTCTCACGGCCAATAGTGATAGCTTGCTGCAGCTCACAGGGAAAGCCAGTGGAGTGTTGCTGTTTCTGAAGACTTACTGTCTGCCTCTGAGTGTGCTTTATTGAAGGATAAGTCTGGTGTTCTTTGCTTTCATTTTTTTTTTCAGGCTGCTGAGTGGTTTGTCCATGCAAAATCCTTTGATGTTTCTTCATATAAACAATTATGGACTGCTCGTTTGGATGCACAGAGTGTGAATGGGTGTGTGCTCCCTAGTGACTGTCAATTGGCTGGACATTCAGACAGGTTGGTGAGGATGAGACTCTCTCATTGCTGACTGATTCAAAATTTGGCATCTCCTTGGGTTCAAATGCATTTGCTGTGTTTATCTCCTTCCAGAGCCTTGTTATCCCAGGAGCATCTGTTCACCCACCAGCCCTTAGTGGTGTAGAAGCTCCGGACATACTGGGGAACTGACCCCAGAACAATTCTCTGAGTGAAGATTTAACTCCATAATGAATTTGTCACTTCCTTATTGGGCTACATAGCGAATGCCAAGCAACAATGCATTATTACTAGTTACTGTGACATCCCTCTTGGGGTCAAGCAGACCAGCAACCCAACATGAGCTGTCAGTGTCCTTTTTCACAGAACATCTTATGTACTTTCCCATAGATTAAGCTTTTCTATCCAGTGCATATTTTAGTTCCTGTGCTTCGTGGTTCACATGTAGTACTCAGCTCCCGTCTCTGTTTTAGGCTTTAGTTTTGTTCATGCAGATGTATTTGACTGGTTCCTGGCCTACATATTTTCCCTACTGTTTAATAGTGGATATGAATTTAACCGGAGGTGTACAAGTGCAAGCAGAGGAACCTTGTGTAGCTAGTCCCTAGTTTTCATTGGACTACATGACTCCACTCTTTAATTAGCCTTGTTTTAGCTGTCTGCTCTTGTATTTCTCCCTCAGCCCATCAGATACTTCATTTCTCTCTTGCAAGATGCTTAGCTGATAAGCGTCTTAGCTCTTCGCCAGACAGCGTGTATGCTTGTTAGCTGCCAGCCAGCTGATCATGATTAGACTGTAGTTTTGATAGTTGTTTCCTGTCTTTCAAGCCTGAACAGATGGCATGCTACTCCCAGTGCAAGCTTTGACTTTCATAGTACTTCATGGCTTGGCCAAATGGCAGTTGTGTAGTCTGCACATGTGAAGCTTCTCAAGAGGATCCTTGCAAAGGGACAGGAGCAACTGTGTCCTCTAAGGACCTTTCAAAGTTAGTATCCACTTTAGAGGAGTGCTGGGATTGCTTTGTTTGTTAGGTGCAGTCCTCCAGACTACAATTTAGTTCCCCAGCTTGTAAGTCCATTGCTGATATGCTGTCAGTATCATATTTAGGCTCTGTATTTTAGAGAACGAATAGTTTTATATCCGATAAGAGATGCTACTTTCAGGTTTTATGGTATAGGATCTACACACTATATGTTTGCAGAACGGACAACCACAAGACCTTTGTAAGAACCAGACAAGGAGATCTTTTTCTGTCATGAAGAGAAGAATCATTCTATGTTTGCCAACAGATGATAGACTATGTTGGTGTCTGTCTGCATGGATTTAGCAAGGGACTAGACTTGGTTAGAGGTTGTGAGCAAAAGGGCAAAGGAGTGGGGAGACTACAGAGGCCTGATAATGGATTTACTCCCTGGATTTCCAGATCTCCTTCTTCCTGGGACAGTTTTCAGTTCTACCATATCAGGTTTTCATATCTATCTGTGTTGGACCCGCAGCCCTAAGTGGATCGCTAGCTACTGTACAAGGTAGCTTGACTGGGCTCCTTCTGTCCCAGCTGTATGTGAGGTGTGCATCAGTGACAGGAGCCCTCCGTGCCCTCCTGGCTGAGGATGCCAAGGGGTGTGTGGGGGTCTGGTGGCAACAGAGCTGTCAGGAAAGGGCTCCCCCTCGACAGTTCAGCGGACTTGTGAAGCACCCTGACTGCCTTGTGAAGATCCTTGAAATGAATGATCATCAAACACAGCCACTGTCTGCCAAAAAATAACATCTCTCCAGCACCTACTCCTGTAAGAAAACAGCTCCTTCTTATGAAATAATAAGCTTTCATCTCTTCATTTATTGCATTGCATGAGAACAACTGGCAGCCTCTCACATGAGCCAATTTAATAACTAAATCTCATTTACTAACTGGGAACAAATTCTTTTACTTGTAGCTGCTGAATACAAATGAGGTTGGGCTTCAGAGCTGCCCAGGTGCCAGGCAGCTTCTTTGGCCCATTTGTTCTTGTGTCAATGGCAGTGTCACTCTGCTAGTAATAAACCTCCTTTCTGATGGAACCTGCTAGACATGATCATGTTGCCGAGCCCAACCTAATGAATGCTTACACAAGAGGAAGACAGACTCACTAGGAGACGCATCTCTGTGTGCTGAGTTGGAAGCAGCCTGTTCCAGCTTGGAGGAACACATTACCAGCACTGGTAATCATTTCTTCCAAACTGTGTGCCCTGCCCAAATAGCAGAGAGAGAAGGGACAGCCCTGGAGTGGGCAACTTCCTAAGTAAGGGCAGCCATCAGCCATGCCCTGTGCCTGATCCTGACAGGCATATCTATAATGACATAGCGATGGAAAAGAGCGATGCACTTTGAGTTGGGTGCTGGGTGCAGCAAGGATTGCCCCAATTACACATGCTTCCGATGAGGGCCATCCACTCTACTACTCCTGATCCAAGCAACAGCACTTCCACCCCTTTCTCAGGAGAGGTTTTTCACATTTTTTGGCCACTTATTCCTCCTCCCGCAGCACTCACAGCTATGTCTCCCCGCACTCTGCCACCTACTTTGGGAGCCCTTCCCTGGTACAGGGGTATCAGGAGGAAGCAGGATTCTTGCTGCGGTGCTGGGGTTGTGCTAAGCGTCCCTCCTGGTGTCCAGGTCTGCCAGTGCCCAGGCTAGTGAAGCAAGCTGCCCATGCAGCCAGAGGAGGGCTGCTCGGGTCATTTGTAGCCAGAGCTGGCTTGCCCTTGACGGGTCAGCCTGCTAAGTGCAGCATGTAGGGGATGGGAAAGAGCTGCCAGTGTCCCCTCTGACACCAGCTGCCCACTTGGAACAGGGCGGTGAGCCCCACAGCTCTGCCCTGGGTGCCAAGCTGTGGCACAGTGACTGCTGCAGCAGTGGGGACAGATACTGTCCTCAGGACAGACCACAGGTCGGCCAGGACAGGCAGACCCCAGGTGGAAGCTGAGGGGGAAGGGGTGTCTATCAGCAGGTCTCCATCCTTGGCAGGTCTAGACAGGGTGCCCAGACTGCTCACTTTCCTGAAGCCTCTCCGCTAGCTCTCCTGTTGGTAATTTTCCGTGGGTAGCACCCTCTTAGCTCAGCATTTCCAGCTGCTCCCCTGGGGCAGCAGCTTGGACACCCACTCCTCTGTTATGTCCTATGCCTATGTACAATTCCATGATGGTGGGTAAAGAAGCCTTTCTAAAACAGACCAGCTCTCATTCCTCAAGAGAAAGTCACTGTGTCGGCACTCGCCCTCTGCCAAGAGATAGTCACTCTGCCTTTGCAGACAGTCACGCTGCACAGAGAGTGCAGAGCGTGGTGGTGCCTCTCAGCAAAAGCCCTGTCAGGAGGCAAACAGGCGTGTTTGGTTTTGAAATCTCCAGACAAGGCCAGTCTGCTCACAGTGTTTGCTTCCTCTTCATACCTGCCTCCAGGTTTAATGGTTTCTCCCAAGCAGGAAAAATAACAATAAAGATAATTCTTTTAAAACTGATTATCTGAGAGTACAGATTGTCAAGCTTTATGCTGTTGGATAAATCAAGCTAACTGCTGAGAGTTAATTTGTCTGACCATAAAGTGGATTCAATAAGTGTAAAACAAAACTAATTGGTTCTCTTCCATACAAATTTAATCATACTATAAAATGTGATCAATGCAAATAAAAAGCATTGAGTAGGTTAAGTGTCAAGAATCTATAAAGGAAAAAAAGGCTTATGTGCTTTCTTGCAGGAATTGAAAACTGGATGGGTTTCCATCTCTGTACTAATCATCTCACGATGCAGTCCCAGTCCAAACGTACTGAGTGCTGGCGTCTGTGCTCTGTGTGTCAGAAGTAACTTGTCCGTCAGTCTTTGTAGTTTCTTCTTTTTCATGGGTTGAAGCTGTTGGTGGAATGATACGTGACTTCTGTGGATGCTATGCTTAGACACACAAACCAGATGAAAAACTCTGAGCAAAATGCAGGCCAACGGCCCTTGCCTGTGCAGGCTTTCCTACAGCAAAAGGGCAACTGGCACCTCCAAGAGGCCCAAACACAGACCCTGTCCCAGAGCTGATGCCAGGCTTGGGGGTGCATGCAAAGCACCAGGACTCTGCTGCTTGGGCTCTGCTGCACCCCTGCACCCTTCCCTTCTCACCAGGGAGCGGTGGCACTGCTGGGACCAGGTATCCTCACCCACATGAGCCCCCTCCTCTGGGCTCTCCATACCTTTCTGATCCCAGAACAGCCACCTGCTGATGATTTCTCCAGAAGAGCTGACTTCATGGCCCTGCCAGGCCTCGTCAGGGAGCTGAGGCACTGCCCAGAACTCCCCGACTCCTTCCATACAGACCAAAGCTTCAGCTAAGGATGGGAAGGAGCACTGTGCCATCTCCTGGGGCTCGCCTGGTGTGCACCCTATGTGTTCAGCCTCTTCAGTTGATGTGCAATTGCCAAGGCAGCCATCTGGTGAAGTGAGAAGAGGCTGCCAGGACAAGAGCTACAGCTCTGCCACAGCATCCTGACAGTGGTTCAAGGCAAATTAGGTGCAATCAGCCAAACTGAAACCTTTTAAATTAATCCGTTGAAAGACCTGCTGTGAGAGGCTAACATAGGCTGTAGTTATGGTGATGGCTGGCGTGCGGCTCAGGTTGCTGCTCATGCGGAGAGCTGCTAAATTCCTCGAATATGCAGGTTGCCAAGAGCTGACATCTTTTCTAAACAGCATCTCCTCAGTTTCCCCATGTGGTTGTCCAGCTTGGACAAGACATGGAAGAAAGCACCTACAGCTCAGCAGAGAGGAGAGATGGGGAGGGAGGGAAAGGAAGGGAGCAGCCTGAGCCATCTGGGAAATTAAAGGATGCAGCTTCCAGCAGGCAGGGTTCCTGCTGTGGAAATTGTCAGAGTTGGGGTGGGAGAGAGAAATGCCAAAGCTGGAGGTGAGGAAGAGGAGCTGTTGCAGCACTTCTCCCAGCCCAGGCCTCTTCACTGGCCTTCCTGGGGCTTCAGGGGGCACGCTCAGGAGGGCAGGAGTGGCTGCCACTGCACACAGTCTCCCTCCCCATTTTGGCTCCCGAGTCAGGAGTGTTGGAGCGCCCTATGGGAACACTGAACAGCAGCGGGGCTGGGGCCCTCTGGGGTGGGCACGCGCTATCCCTGCCTGGGGGGTTTGGTGACCCAGGACCCCCCGTCCTGCCCTGCAGGTGGGGGCTGTGGGCTGGACCCTGCTCGGCTTGCAGTGAGCTTTGAGTTCACTGCTGCCACGCCACTGTGGAGATCCCAGGAGAGATGGAGGGTGGCAGGGCCGGGGTTGGTGTGGGGATGACTCCTGCACAGGCCTGCACAGGAGGGACGAGCGGAGGAGCGCTGCGGAGTCACATTCAGTGCCCTTAACCCGGGGTGGCAGTTGCACTGGTTTGTCTGCCGCTGCCCCACCATCAGCTGCTGCCCCTGAGTTTCTAGGAGAAGCACAGCTGGGAGCCCCTCGCTATGCCAGGCAACCTGGCGAGCCTGGTTCCCCTCACCTCCTTTCTCCCGCCCCCCCCAAAATTGTGAGGTTAAGTTCTAGTATCTCATAAAACATCATGTTCATATAATTTCAGCCTGCAGAAAGCCCTTTCCATGCAAGGGCCAGGATGCATACAAATTGCTGCTCTCAATCTCCAGCTACAATAAGGAAACTTCAGATGCTGACAGTTTACTTGATAAATACCTAATATAGCTTAAATAATTATTTAATGCAGACAAATGGAAAAAGAGAGCATCCATATGCTGCGTTGTAATAAATTACAGCTTGCAACTTGCTGGGCAATAGCAGCAGCAGCTCTAATGAAGGGCTCCACCATGGCCTGGGAAGGAGGGCTCGGGCTGAGGATTTAATGCGGGAAGGCCCTGCCAGGAGCTAATGGACTTTGAGTGGCAGACTAATGAGAGACAAGAACCCTCTGTAAGCCCAATTAATACAGTGCTGATGACCTTGGTGGACAGGCTGGTGCCTCCAGGAGCTGGCTGTGGGCAGAGGGGGGCTTCCAGAAGCATCGCCCAGGCAGGAGTGGTGGGGAGCGGAGTGGGTGGTCTCCACACAGGCTCTCTGTGCAGCACCTTTCCCCTCTCCAGCCAGCAGCCACGTCCCAGAGCTTCTGCGCTGCATGCAAGCGCTGCTCGGGGCCTCTGCCTCCCACACAAAGCTGCGTGGGGCTTCCAGAGTGGACTGCGTGAGTTTGGGCTGACTGGGAGCTGGCAGTGAGCATCTGTCCTTGCAGGCAGGTGCAGGAGTCGGGTTGTTGCTGTAGCCTGGAGGGAAGTGTAAAAGAGCGTTACTAGGCAAATGGCTCCCTGTAAGCTGAACAAGCTCCCAATGCCAAGGGCGTTGTTCTGCCAGTAGCAAAGCCTGTTCCCTTCTGGAGCTGCTCATGCACTGCATTCCCAGGCTAATTTTGTGGGTTTCACGAGCGTAGCTCTCAGTCTTTGCCTCCTTTGAGCTCCATGGTCAATGATCGCTTATGGGTTTTTGCTTTGCTTTATATGCTCAGTGGTATTTTGGAAAGTGTGTGGATTTCCTCCATGAGTGTTCTGACAGATTACAAGGGCTGCACTTGACTGAGCTCCCGGTGTTCTGCCGTGTCAGCCTTACAGCAACAGAGGGCTGTGGATATGCGCCTTTGCATAGGAGAGAATAAACACAGCGGCAGAGATGGAAGATAAGTGGCAATAAAAAGTAAAATGTGGAGTGCCTGCCCTTTAAAATATATTAGGCGGTTTATAAATAAAGCTCTGTATTTTTAGGATGTATGTGGAATTGTTCAGCCTGTAGCCCTTAAGGAATCTATCTGACCTTGAAGAGAAGAAATACAGCTGTGAGCAGCTTTTGAAATGTTCTGGGAACGGACAGACAGGACAAGTGCTGTTGCTTATTATTTCGGCAGTAGGTGAGCCTTGTTAGGCTGGTGTGGTTTGGGGAAGCAACTCAAGCTCCAGCACTCCTCTCGCTATCAGATAACCTGAGTGTGCAGTCAGAGGCAGAGAACTTGGGGGTAAAAATACCAAGTGTCTGGTGAGATTTCCAGGGATCCTTAACTTCTGGCAGTCAGAACAGTCTCAGCTAGGTTGTTTCATGTGCTGGTCCCAGACAGACAAGCTCTGGTGGTATGACACTGAACCAGACCAAAGCATGCAGCCTGGTTCCCACGACCTTGCTTGGCCCTCGTGTGCTGCAAAGCTCTTGCCTAGCAAGCTCCACTGTGCGGGTGCGCAGTGCCAGCAAGGCTCCTTCCTTTGCCCCTCATTCTGTCTGGTAGAGCATCTTCAAGGATGGGAAGGGGCTGGGCTGTGCTGGGCAGTTGAACACGTATCTTCCACCTCCTGTGTCAGTGCCCTGTCTGCAGTAGCAGCCTGTTTGGGGTGAGATGGGCTTTATTCTGTTACTGGAGCTGTTCCACTTTGTGTAGGGTAGTCAGCTTTTTGGTGTGTAGAAGGAAAGAGCTCATGAGCAGGGGATGTGGTCGGGAGTGGGGAGAGGTAGGTTTCAGGTTTTGTTTTGGTGAATGCTGAGGAGTCAGGTGCTTTCTCTGGACAGGCAGAAGTTGTGGCCCAAGGCAAAAGTAGCTGCTGATTTGGGATGCTTCTGTTTTCAGGCAGCCCAGGGTGAGATACAGGTCTTGCCTTCTGCTGGAATAGTTCAGTCTTTGTAAAGGACGAATGGCACCCTCCCAGCCTCTGTTTTCTGGACAATATGAAAAATAGTGGCCCTGCAGATTCCTGTAAGTGTACTGAGCAAGTGGAGACAGCTGTGACGCGAGCCTAGGGATCTGAGCCATAGCCACCTCATTTTAAATTTGTTCTTAGAGAAAACACAGATGATTCCCTATGTGGGGGAATAACCAGTAAATTGATCTCTGCACGTGCTGATGCTGATAAACCATGTTGTTGATGCAGGGAGCCAGAATCTCCATGTGCTCTGGGCTCTGGCAGAGAAAATGTAAACAAACTCCAGTTTTATGTCGGACCAAGGAGATGTAAATCAAACACATGTGTTGAAGCCTTTTAAATGTTTTGACATTTTCCAATCCATCAAGGCCTTTAATTGTATTTTGAGTGAGTTGTTCTATATGTAAATACCAGTTAATGTTGAAATTGTTTATAGCCAAATTGTCTGTTTATGCAAATTGTGTTCCAAGATCACAGAGCTTCTATTGCAGAATAAAAACGTCTCTTTTATTTAATGCTAGAAATGTTTCCTTTGGCTGCTCTGGCTTTCACAGACAGTGTGGCTCTTCTGTGCTGTTGGAGCATGGTGGAGAGTGCCAGCCTTCATGGGAGGGCAGTTACAGCGCAGGCAGGGGAACAGCCAGGCTTGGGGTGTGATGGCTAGTCCAACTGCTCGTGCTGCAGAGTTAACTCCCTGAAGCCGGTTCCCTGGGATTGTGTCAGTGCCTTGTTTCAGCCTGCCTTGTCTGCAGGCTCTGGTACCCTCCACGGACCTTGGGAAGCCTGACGGCTCACTCCACTTGGCTCCAGCAGGTGTATCAGTGGTGCCCAGCATGCTGCAAACGCCAGCCAGGCTTTCCTCTGCCTCCCTGCCCAGCTTGGGCTCAGGCAGAGCCTCGCACTGGCTCAGAGCAATGTTGTGCTCAGGTGAGGACCCATCAGCTGGTGGATGGTGTTCTCTGGAATTCCTCTGTCTGGCTCATGCATTAATTCGAGATTCTGGTGCAGAAGGCAGCAGGCATTAAAAACGGTTCCTGCTGGGTGAAAAATGAAGAGAAATCAACATGCTGCTCTCGCTTGTGCTGTGCCTAAGCGGTAATCAAGATCATCACCTGGAGATAAATCTCTTTCTGCCATCACACAGAAGAAGAGGAGCAGTTACTATGGGCTTTGCCTCCAGGTTTTTAATCATGGGGGAACACATGCAAATTAATGGCTCACCCATGATAAGAATCAATAGTGCTGGAGTGTTTGCAGGCTGCGACTTAGATCCTCAATATCTCTGATACATAGCCAAGGGAGCAGAGTTCACATCGGATGTATGTGTGCCTGTACGGCTGCATGCAGAGGCTGTCATTGAATCCAGCCACCTCTAGAGCTGGCCTCTGTGCCCCAGGACCACGCTCCCTTTCTCCTGGATTTTTCAGTCAAACAGCACTGTTGATCTGGCCTTTGTGTTTGCCTGATGTCAGCGTTCCTTGGGGAATACTGTAGAGTAATAGCAAGCTGCACAGCCTGAAGTTGGGCTCCCGTATTATTTCTTCATTAATATTTGTTGTTCATAAATATATATTCACTCCTATTTATCACAAGAACACCAATTACCAGCCATAAATTCTAACTGTGGGGAATATTTCAGTCCAGTTTTATTAAGAAGTGATTTTTAAAAATGTTGCTGAGGCTTTTAGCCAGTTATGTGCTACTAAATATTTAAATCTGTATCTCTTGCTGCATGCTGAATTACAGCAAGGGGATATTTAATGCTCCCATTTCTCCAGCATAAATCTATGAAAGATTGACTGGAAGAAAAATGCAGTCATGAACAGCCCACATACATGCTGAGTGCTCGCTTGCGCCATACACCCACTCGTGTGTACCCACTACAGGCAGTGATCCAGCCTGGAGGGGGGTGAATGCCCCCCCCAGTCATTCTGGGGGTTGCCCTGCTGCGCCATGCCAGCAGGAGCAGGGCCGGCGTGGGGGTCATGGCAGAGCGGCTCTCAGGCTGCGCGAAGCAGCCGGCTGTCCTGGTCCAGCATGCGGTGTTGCTGCTGTCAGCCGTTAGAAGCTATGAGTGCCAGGAGGCCTGTTACCCACCAATTAAACTGTGAGTTTTATTGTTCGACTGTGAGCCTGGTTTACGATATGAAAAGCTTTCGACAGTTAAATAGTACTAATATTAACCACTCCCGCATGGGCTCTAACAGTCTCCCCCATTAAAAGTGTGATTAAGAAATTAATTCATCTGGAAGGGATTGGCATGCGGTGCTATACAATGGAATAATGATTTTTTTTTTTTTATTAAGGCTGAACCCCTGGCTGCATGGAGAGAGAAAGCCCCATAGCTCTTGCATGATGGCTACAGTGGCAGCTAAATGTGGTGGGAGGATGGAGCCCCAGTATGGTGCTGGTTGTGGGTTCACAGGGCGGGGAGGAGGCAGGTCAGGACAGCATAGACTTTGCAGAGGCTGGTGAGGAGGACAGGCTGCCCCAGCCCTCTGCGGTGTTGCAGGGCTCCCTGCAGCAGGTCCATGCTGAGCTGAGGGCTCTCTCTGCCCTCCGTGCTCTCCAGCTGCTGCGGAGACTCTGCCAGCCCTGCAGGGCTTCAGTCACCAAAAGGTCATCTCTCTGCTTTGTGGCCCCATATAATGCTTGTAACATCCAAAGAGGCTTGAAAAAAGTGGCACTTCAGGAGGCTGCAGAGCAGTGGTGCAGCGTCTGCTCTCAGCAGGGGAGGAACACCTGGGTGCCCTCATCAAATCTCCTGTGCAGCGCTGCCACTGGGCACAGGATCAGGGCTGCCCTGGCTGTCCTGCTATGTTCTGGGGCAGCCACACTGCCGGCACAGCCTGGTGCCTCCCTGGCCCTGGAGGGACCGAGGGCTGGCGGGTGCTGCGGTCACCGATGTGGGGCTGCGGAGCCCAGCGAGTCCAGAGTAAGGCACTCCTGGCACTGCATTAACCCACTGGAGAGCTTAGCCTACTACAAATGGCAATTAAATTCTGACAGACATGGTAAAAGCTTTAAAGTCCATCAACGTCTGCTGGCAGGTGGCTCTGAAAAGCTGTTATTTGCTTTGGAAAAGCAATCGGAGATTACCCTTAAACAGCCCATTTGGGAATGAGCAGGGTGCTGGGTCTGGCAGTTTCCCTCCTGGCATCCCCTCTTCCTGCTGCTCCTCTCCCCTGTTCTTTTGCTCCCATTTTCTGACCTGTGATGGTTCATGTTCTGTGATGGGTCTCACAAAAGCTGAACTGCCATGGGGAGCAGCCCCTCTCCTGCCCCTGCCATTTGTGTCCCAGACTTCTCCCCAGCTCTTGCTCTGCAGCAGGGAGGGCCTGGGCACTGCAGGTAGGGTGAAGGATGATGCTCTATGTTGCTGTGGGAAGCACACACTTCCAGACTAAGTTTCCTGGTTGGAAAAAAGAATCAGAAAACTCCCCTTCACCCCTGGAAAATGCCAAAACCAGAGCAAAAGGAAAAATGTCTTGTGAGAGTGCCTCCACAGTGGAGCTGGGGTCTGTCGGGCAGGAGTTGGTATCCCCTCTGCATAGGGGCAGTGCTGGCCAGCGAGGGTGGACTGGCTCTGCCAGCCCGGGCTGCGGCAGTGCCTGCCTGGGGGGCTGCCCAGGCAACACGCTGTTTGCCCAGGACAGCACACGCCAGCAGGCTCTGTGGAAGCGTCTTCCTGGCTGCTTCCAACCATCTCCCATCCTGGCAAAGGGCGAGCAAGGGAGGGAGGAAGCAGCCTCCAAAGTGGAGCTGCAATGCTCCGAAGAGCTGTTGTTGTTGGAGACAATGGAGGGCAGGGAGGCTCCTCCATGCCTTGAAGGAGTTGCTGGTTTTGAATGCCGGCAGGAGCTGTGTGCTGCGCTTGCATAGACACTGAGAATATTCATATTGTGATTTATCCCATTCTTTTTCTCCATTGATTTTAATTAAGTTCACTCTCTCCTGCCAAGCGTGGGGAACACAAGCAAAAATTAAAAATACTGAAAGTCAGCTTGCTTTGCACTGGAGTCTTCCCAGGCTTCCAGAGAACTGAGGGAAAGGGGGCCTGCACCACCACACAGGCATTTCCTGTGCTTTGCTAGTCCCCAAATAATAAACATAAAATTAAAATCCTGTTAGGAGAATCACAAAAGCTATTATAGCTCAGCAGCTGATATTGACTCTGATCAAATCTTTTATGTGATTTCACAGCATTCTGGGCTACTCACTGTGCACACCCTGATCATGTTAGCTGTGGCTTGATTTTTTTTTTTTCTCTCCCCCACTGAAACAGAGCAAAAAGAATGGCAAGAAAAACTAATCTAATCTTACGATATAAGTTTGTGTCACACTTTTAAAATGAGCAGCAGAATAGCTGGTGCTGCTGTATCGCTTTTGCAGACAGGGTCCTCCTGGGAGCGGATGCTCACTCTTGCATTGAACGTGCTGGCCTCATCCTGCACACTGCATGAGCTGCTGGCTTGGGAAACCCCCATGGGGACACTGGCCAATGAGTATTTTATTTCCTGAATCGTGTCCATCGCTCAGGGCATATCCGTCATGCTACTGCTGTCCAAAGGTGGTAGCAGGGATGCTCTGTAGTATCCCTTGCATGAAGTAACGCATGATGTTGTACTGGTGCAATGTACAACTTTTTAAACAATCTTGACTTTCATCCGCCAGCAGCTGGTGCCTGTGGTGAGGCAGGGGTATCACTGGATCACAGACCGTGGACTGGGCTAACCCTGCTAGAGGCAGGGCAGGACGGGCCCAGCTCTGTAGAGTGGCACGTTGCAGCAGGAGCTGGGCAGTATGCTTCCCCCATCTCTGATGGGCCTGCCTGGGGCTGGGTGGCAGCGGGATGCTGGGTCTCCGAGCTTGAGGGAGTTTCCCCAGTACCTTTTCTTAAAAGGATCTCGTTGTTTGCACTGCTTTTATTCTTACAATAAATATTGTGATAGACGCTAGAAGTACCAGAAATGAGATGAAGGTATCCCAGACCTGCATCTCTGCATATTTATATAGCCTCAGCTTGTGCAGCTATGAACAGAGAAAGCAAAAACATGGAAACTTTTTGCATGTCTCTTTCAAATATCACAGGCAAGCAGTAGTCCCCAAAAGTAACCTGCCTTAGATGAGAAACTGGTTTAGAAAACCTGTGTTATACAGGTTTCTGTCTTCATGCTATTTTTCAACAGTTAGACTAATTCTTCATACCAGATTGGGTGATAAGAGGATAAAGGTACCTCTTACTCAACTGTAATTTTAATTAATATGGTCATCAAATTGGATATGAAAAATTAGGAAACCTCAGCAAAAATTCCGAAGGGATATAAACCAGGACAATTTACTGTTTGCCGATCTATGCTCTTCTCTAGTCATTGGCAGTCATGGTGACTTAGTTTTTGATAGATGTCTGGAAATACCTGCAGCAATCTCTTTACAAAGTTTAATGACCTTGGGTCATTTAGTTTTTGAAATATTTCAACTACTAGGGAATAAAAATGGCAAGATTGTTACAATTATACTCCAGAAGGTCATCTGGATCTACCCTTGGCTACAGGTCTGAATTCCCTCAAAGCTACCACCATCCAGCGGAAGATGAGCCCAGCTTGTTTAACCTGCTGCATTCCTTGCCCAGATGGATAACTGGTGAAATACCAGGAAGTGTATTATGTTTTGTGGTACTGGCCATTGGCTGGTGTGTATCAGCTTGCCCTGAGGGGACAGAAACTGAGCACACTCCATTTTCTCACATCTGAATCCACTGGTTATTTCAACAGAGCAGGAATTTAATGGCTCCCAAGGACAGGGTTAAATACACAAGGAGAGTGGGGACAGGGGAAGCTCAGGTGGCCCCACAGCCAGAATGATTCACTCCATGTTAGTGGAAACTTCCAGAAGTCTCCTGCAGACTGTCCCCCTGCCTCATCCCTGCAGCTCCCCAGGGGCCAGTGCCCAGCTCTGTGCCCCATGCCTCTGTGCCCTGCCCCAGAGCAGCCACTCAGGCTGCGATTTCACAGCCCAGCTGGGCTTCCTGGGAGCTTCTTTTGGAGTTGGAAGGTGCTTTTTCTCTGCCTCTCCTTGTTTAGCAGTATCCTTGTCTTGCTAGCGCTCCCAGGATGCAGCTGGGTGGTGGGACTAGGGGATACCAGGCATATGAACAGTGGTTTTGTAAGAGGTCTGGTTGCTTCTGTCATGGCTTGAGCAAGACAGAAAGTGGGTGCACTCGTCTCTTCCCCAGGGAAGTGCTGTTTTGAATGGTTGTATTTTTGGCAGTATGTTCCCAGCTAGAAATCCGAGGTTAGTCCCAGTTCAAAACCCTTGGGAACTGCTCTCTCCTTGTGACCATGTAACCCACCATACCTATGGCAAAAGAGAGCCAGTGCAGGTGCTGGAGCCTCTCACACATTTTCTGGGTGGAGGCGATCTCTGCAGTGCACTCCTGATGCTGCACCATGCTGCTGCAGCGCTGGCAGTGGGCTCCGTTGCCTACCGACCCTTCCTCAGCTGCGGCACCCGCTGGGCACAGTGACGTGTCCCAGGTATGAGGAGAGGAGCTGACAAGTGGCACAGAGATGGAGGGACTGGAAAGCAAGTGTCACTGGGTCTGGCTGTGACCTTTGCGCCCTGGCACACTTACTGCATGCACGTTGGAGGGCACAGCTGTGCCAGGGACTGGCTCCTGCTGCTCACACCATACCCCCTGCTAATGCAGGGGTGAGCACATGGGGGGCTGCTGCTGTGTTCCTGCTCATGATGCTGGGGGACAGCCACAGCTGGGGGAGCAGGCTCATGGCAGGCCTGAAACGGCGGGCTGGGGACACCTTTCCCCTCTGGCAGAAAAGCCAGGAAGAGAGAGAAGCCCACAGAAATAGGCTAGGAGTGGTGCCGTAGGAAGGGTGACGGGGCGCATGGCAAGGGGCTCTTCTCCCCTGCCTACGTGTCACCCACGGTCAGAGCTGGCCCTGTGGGCTGTGACACCCTGGTTCACCACTGCAGGAATTAGACAAACCTGCTAGAGAAAAGCTGGCCAGGACAGCTACCGTGGCAGAACTCAGGGACACCAAAGGTGCCAGCACCCACAGGAAAGTAGGAGAAAAGTTGTGGTTGCTGCAGCAGGCAGCCCGGTCTGTCCTCGGCAGGCTGAGGAGTCTCCAGACTCGCTGGGACAGAGCAGATGCAGGCAAAGAGCAGGGGGCTGGATAAGAGCCAGATCCTTTCCATGTACGGGCTTCGCATTGGTGGGAGTGAAGTGTGGGTCCGAGACTGCTTGCATTTTCTCCTGGATGTGACTTCCCAAAGTGCCTGCCATGTGGCTTGGCACAGAGAGCTGGGACCAGATAGGAGAAGTGAGGGGCACTGGCAGCCCCCGCTGGCAGCGCTGGCGGGTGCAGGCTGGGCTGGCTGGTGCCGAGCAGCTGAGCCTGAGGCAGAGAGGGGGCACAGCGAGACGGTGCTGATGGTCCCGGACAGGAGTTGTGGTGGGGATGCCGGGATCAGTGGGGACAGACACACTGGTGACAGACACCAGGACAGGCAGTACGCTGCCCACTTAGATGAACGTGTCCTGCGCAGCTAGGTCTTACTACATAAAAAATCAACTTTGGCATAAATGTCAGCTGATTCTGAGCTGGTGTTACACAAACAAGCTTCTGAGTGACAGAAGGAGTCTTCATTAAGCACATTTCTGGAGTCCTCTGGCTGGCTCTTGTGCAATGTCCGCGATGATCATTGCAGACAGACAATTTGGGGCCCAGCTTTTGGATTAACCCGTGAAAATCAATTAATTAATCTTCACTTAAGCCCAGCCCTTGTATCATGTATCAATTACGTTATTCAAAAAGGGTATGACAACATAGGCTCAGATCACTTCTGGAGGGAGGTGGGTAACGTGGCTCCTCCCGGTGGAGGGAGATGCCCTCAGAGAGAGCCCCTGTCCCTCATCACCACAAAGCCATGCCGCTCTCCAGCCGTTCTCCTCTCTGGATGTAGGGGCTGGTAGGTGGTGCTCCAGATGAGGGGACTTGGTCTGCCTCCCTCAGACCGCAGGATTCTGCATCAGGAAGCATTGGTGGGAGCCACTTCCACCCCCCCGGCAGCCAGGCAGGAGGAAACCTCTTCCAGGGGTGCCTGGACTCCAGACGAGGCAGCAGTGCCAGTGTGCGAGTCCTTGAGAGGAGCCAGAAGGGCCAGGCTGGGGGATTTGTGCAGGAGCTGTGTTACAATGAGGCAACAAGGGTTCAGAGTCTTTCAGGTGAGTGTTTGCTAAACGCAAATGCATGTGTGAAAAGCAGATAAGTGTGTCTTAAACTTATCCCAGCCCTCTCAGCAGTGTGGAGTGCCTGGAGCCTGTTTGCTTTGCTCCAGCTCCTTTACTTGCTAACTGTTGAGCTCTGCTAATCTCGGAGGTAGCTGTTGTGGGGACAGTCAGACCCTCTAACCAAGGGTGACTGACTTAATGGGAACCTCTTAGAGCTGCCAGGAAAGGGAATGTGTGCTGAGGGTTGCTATGTTTGATCCTTTTCTCTCTGTGGTGATGGTCTGCTGGAGGGATGTCCCTTGTGGGCTTTGCACAGGCTGTTCTCTTGCTGCATTTCGTGTTTTGTGTTGGCTGTAAGACAGCGCTTCAAAACCAGGGCAAAGCCCAGCCAGTCTAGCTCATGCCAGCATGCTGTTGTCTCTTGTGCTGTTGTCACTGATGAAAGTGGGCCAAGAAGCAGGGTGTCCCTGGACTGTGACAGTCCGACCAGACGCTGAGTGCTTTTGGAGGAGACCTGGCTGTTCTGCGTGCTGCCCAACACCTTCCTGGCTACAGGGCCCAGTGATGGCATCCACAGCTCGGGATCTGGGTTGCACCAGGGCACGGTGGCCACGTCAGCCTGCCCCAGCATGCCTGAAGCACTGAGCTCACCCTGCCATCATGCCGAACTATTATTTATGCTTTCAGATAGTGCTAACTCAGAGATAATTAATGTCAGAAAGCTGCCATGGTGCCGTTGCTAATAGCTCAGCAAAAGTAGACACATTGGTCAATTAGCAACTATTTGATCTGACAGTACCAGCAAAGGGCAGATCCAGCTGCCAGCCCCCTTGGCTAATATTGTTAAGATTAGAGATTTGTCAAGGCTCAGGGTGGGGAGATGGTGGGGACCCTCCGAGGAGAGAAAGGACCTGCAGGCAGAGCCTTTGCCCCATGCTCGCTGCGGCTTCCTTTGGGGCTGGAGCAGGCACGGACTGCCTGGCCCGGGTGCTACAGTATGCGCTGGCCTCCCAGTCATCGCCCTGCTGTCCTGATGTGGGAACGTGGCAGAATAGCAGAGAATCAGCTGCAATGACAGACTGCCCCTTCCTAGGAGATAAGCTGCATTCCTCTGGAGAAGCCCATGTTATGAATTTTGCAATATTGGGCAAGTATTAAATTAGAAAGAGACCTCTGAGCAAAGGAGAAGTAATATCTGCATAGGTGAAGGCCTCCAACTGTAGGCACAGCAATATTAGAGGATTTGTGAAGTTTAACGCTATTCCTTCATCCAGGGGCTGATGCCATGAAATGAGACACCATGACTCACTTGGAAATAAAAATACATGGAGGATGCGGGTAGATCTGTTGTATCCCCTCCCGAGGGGGATCTTCAGCTACCTGAAGTGCTGTTGGTTGCTGCAGCTCTGACGCTGGGATCTTTCTCCAGCACAGCATCTGGTAGCGTAGGGTGCAGCAGGGCTGGGGAGGTGCCTGATTTGCTTTTAGCAGCCTGTGCTGCTCTCACTTGCCAGCTCTCAGGGCAGTCTGGGACCCCAGCAAAGGGGGGAGAGCAGCAGGGGGGAGCTGCAGGGAGCAGTGGCTTGAGTGCCAGCAGAATGGAAAAGCAACTGTCAGCCATTGTCAGCAAGGCCATGGGAGAAGCTTGGAGTGCCTGGCTGGGTGCAGAGAGCAGATAGATCAGAGTGAGGGTGCATGTTACTTTATGTCTGCATATGGGCACCAGTCTGTGGACACAACCCAGAGGCTGCATTTCTGCCAGACTGGGGCTGGCACATCTGCAGAAGAGGGACTGATCCCCCCTTCCTTCAGCACTGGGTAGGCAGAGATTTCCCATGCCCACGAGGAGCCTCAGAACTGCCCGAAACCATACAATCGCCTGAAAACCAGCTCCCGGGAGCTTAGGAGCCCCCCGAGCAGCACCAGGGGACTGGTCCATTCTGCCAGGAGGAGGAATGCTTTCAGAGCCACCGTTTCCTGCAGGACTTGGGCTGGCAAGCAGGGTGTGCCCGTGGGACCTCACAAGGAGCTGCTGTCTCTGTGGGGCAGCTCTGTCCTTTGCAGCTGTGTGCGTCTCCATTGCCGTGGGACTTTTTTCCGCCATTGTCTGAGGGATGGTGGTGTCAGTAGCGGGGATTATTTTTGCTTTCCCATAGCAGGAGACTCTGATTACAGCCGGTCTCCTTCAGGAAATTGATGCTTTAATATTCAGTCTCGTCCGATGAGGGCTAAATTTTATTCCTAGAATAACATTTAATTAAGCACTCTGGCTCTCTGTCTGTGATGCACCAGTGATCTGCACAGATGCACTTACCTTCATCAGCTCTTTTAAAGCCAGCTGGAACTGAAGTTAGAATAAACTGTAAAATTTATGGGCTGTTCCCTCCCTTTTTAATTAGCACCGTAAGTGTGTGACAAGAGGCCTCGGGCCAGGGGAAGGAGCCATTTACTTGTTTACTGGTACCTATCTTGCTCTGCAGCTTTGTCCAGCAACATCACCCCCTAGATGGAGCTCTGCAAAAACATTTGAAAGCAAGAAAGCAGATGTCTCCTGTTGCCCTGCAGCCCCCCCCCCCAGCCCCGGTCATCAGAAAAATCATGGGTTTGACCTTTGTGCTGGGGTGAGAATTAGCTGATCTCATGGTCAGCAGGCAAGAGTGGGATGGGACACCCAGGCCCCCTCGGTGGGGTGAGAGCCGGGTGGGTGCTGCGGGACGGCTGCCTCCATGGGCTGTGTGGCACCTGCTGCGGAGTGGCATCGGCAAAGAGGAGCTGGCGCTGGAAGCGGCTGGAACTGGGCTGTGCTCTACCCGCAGACCAGCCCTGCAGGCCAGCGCTGTGCGCTCTGCTCTGGCCATGCCTCTTGGCTCTTGCCCTGGCCCTGGGGACTTGGGGGCAGTTCCTCAGTACAGGGACTCTTTCCCTGAAGGCTGTGGTGCCACCCTGCTTCATGCCTCCCCTCTTCCTCCTCTTGCCTTACAGAATGAGCAGGAGGCTGATCGGCTTTTGCTTTGTTCAGGGTCAGCTCCTCAGCACCAGGGTCTCCCCTCATCCTTTCTGTGAGTGCCCTCCAGCACACCAGTCTCTTTCTGGCATCAGGGGGTTGTGTGCCAGGGACGATGGGATGATGGCGTCAGAAGAAAAATGGATGTTTGCTGTAGACTGGTGGTGCCTTTGTGCCTCAGCAGTTTCTGCCTTGCTGTGCCATGACCATCTCTCCTGCCCTCACAGCTCACAGCTCGGCTGGCCCCTTGCCTTCCCCCGTGGGCTCTGTGCAGTCCCACTCAGCCTGTACTGCTAGCTAATGGATGGTTGATCACTAGATGGAAGCTGAGCTTGGATGCAAAATCTGGCATTTCACAGGTTCCAGACCAGAGGGGATCGCTCTGCTTATCCAATCTGACCTCCTGCCAAAGACCTGCCAGAGCAGGAGGGGCAAGAGGAAGCAGCTGCCCAGGAGGGTCTGCAGCAGAAAGAGCTAGAAAGTAAAGTGCGGCTGGTTCTTTGAGTGCACCCTAGATATTCAAAAGCCCAGCAGATGCAAGAGGCAGCCAGTTGAGCAAAGTGATGGGGATGTCCCTCCTGATGATCCTTTTGTTATCAGCCAGAAAAATCTTAGTCTGTAAGTAGCAAAAATATGTAAATGACTGGAAAAAAAATCTGCCTGTGTCATTGCATGAAAGGGAGATGAAGAGAGATGAAGACCCAGTGTCAGTGCAGCTGATAAGGCAGTCAAGAATGTAGGAGAGAACCTGAGTAAAGCAAGAGGGGTGGGGGCCCAGGGCTGAGGCAGCGCATTTTCATACAGCAGGGGAAAGTACACATTGCATCAACATGGTCATCACTGGTTGTACGGATCATGAGACGTTACAAAAGGCCTGGGCAGTTTTGCAGTTTGGCATTAATGTATAAAAAGACAGTGGAGGCTGAGGACAGGGTTGGAAGCAGGGAGTGATCCTGTGGGGACAGGTGGTGTGCCTGAGATTCTTCAGAGTTTGAAGCAGGGAGCAATGCTGTGGGAAGGGATGGTGTGCCTGAGATGCTTCCCAGGGCTCCCTGGTACTGGACTCTTGCTGGAAATGAGGAGCAGTGGGAGGACAGAGACCACAGCAGGGAAGGTGCTCTGCAGTGCAGGACAAGAAGAACCTCAGCTTTTCTTATGTCTGACTTGGAGGGAAATTAGATGAGTTACCCCTTTCTCTTTTGTTGCCTCTTGGGACGTTTTGGGTAACCACTCTGGAGACGACCAGTATGAATCTCTGGCAGGCAGAGCTGCACAAAGCTTTGTTGGTATCACGTGCACCATGCAAGGATTGGCACAAGCAACTTCTGCTTTCGTGAGTATCATGCTGAGATTTTCCTCCTGAGGGACTGAGCACTTGAGTCCCAGGAAATGACTGGTGTCTGTTCTGGAGATCTGGAAGAGCAGGGCAGCTGCCTTCCTGAGTGTGGTACAAGTGGTATCGTGCACAGTGCTGTGCTGCTTCATGACCACAGGATGCTGGCCTATCTTTCCACCTTATCCTTGGTTCTTGCCAGTGCTGTTACTCCTTTGGTTTCATAAGCACTAAATTCACTCACAAATTTTATATATATATAAAAAAGACATACTGTCGTAAAATCAGCTAGCTGAGCATTCCCCAATGAAAATGAAATGCTGCTGCTCCTCAGAAGTGCTGGTTCTGGATCATTTGTCTATTAAATGTTTGGCAAAGTCTGACTGCAGCCCTAGTGTCCTCCTCTCACTGCTCAGCCCTTTTGAGTCCCTGGGTGCAGCCTTGTTGCTGCACCTGTGAAGGCAAAACATCCCATGCTAGAGGTCTGTGCTGCCAGTTATTGATCGATCTCTCTTGCCACTAGAGCTGGGCAGTTTGAATTTGTGCTGGCAGATGTGTTTGGCTCTGTAGGGGCAGAGCTGTGGGTTGTTTCATCAAAGCAGGGAGTCTGCAGAGCCAGCCTAGCACGGGGCAGGGCAGCTGGGTTCTCATTGTCCATTGGGATCTGGGCTGGAAGTCTGTACAGCAGAGATCCCATCAGTGGCCCTGTCATCTTGACTGCAGTCCATCCTGTAATGACGCTACTCACAGAGAGCATGGACCTCCTGTGCCTGGGCTTGGGGGCTCTGGAGTGTTTATAAACCCAGGGAAAATGCTGTGAATTCTGCTGCCTTGACAGATAGTCAGAAAGATGTTGGATCAGCTGCTGACCCCTGGGGAAGCGGCAGAGGTAGGTACAGTGCTCAGAGTCTCCCTGGAGGGTTGGAGTTAATGTGTTTGACTCATAACGCAGGAGCCAAATGTTCTGCTGTCTCAAAGCAGTGCTGGGGGAGGGAGGGCAAGAGAGCTGTGCCTGGCCTGTTTAACAGGCAGGAGCAGGAATGTGGATGTCACTTCAGACAGCCGCTCCTGCTGCTGCTGTGCTCTCGCAGAGCACGACCGTTCCCTTTCCCGCCTGCCCCCACCATGAGCTCCCAGTGCTGCGGGGGTGAGTCTGGTCTCCCTGCCCTGTGTGCCCCTGCTCTTAACAGGGCATGTGGCATTGCTTATCCCTGTGCTGTTGCTGTTGCAACTCAGCAGAGGCTCTTCTCAGGGAAGCTTGAAGCTGTGATTGCTGCCGGCGGTCCTCCAAGAGGTGGCTGGGGACAGCTTTTGCTCCTGGACCCCATTGCCATGGAGACAACGGTGCACCGCAGTGGCATGGGTGCCCGATACCATCACCCTCCTCATGGTCTGACTTTCATGCTGATGTGTCTTCAAAGATAAAATGCTTTGATTCTACCTAAACTTATGAAGGGTTCTCGTACACAGCTAGGATGGCGCACCGCAGAGAAGAAGCTCTGTTTGGCCAAGACTCCATAGTTCCCTCATTTCTTATGCAGGGCTGATGAGAAGGAAGTAGGGTACTGCCAGCAGTCCCAGCTCACACAGCCATCTGGCTGTCTGAAGATGCAACCTGAAGTGAAACCAGGAGCCAAATGGCAGCTCCAGGGTGAGGTAGGTGCGTCCTGGAAATGCTTGACAAAAGCTCCAGCTGCCTGAGCGAGTGGTGAACCAGCACAGCGAGAAACCTGGACTGGCTGCGAACAGGAGCTGGTGCACAGCCCAGATCCCTGTAACAGCTTTCCCAGCACTCCCTCATGGACCATGCTGATTTTGATGGGCACGTAACACAGTTTGAGGCTTATTATATTCCTAGAAAGAATGAAGCTTTGAAAGATCCCCCCCCAGAACCAAAGCCAAACCGCAGAATGGTCAACTCTTGTCAACGTTAATGCCACTGAGCAGCCACTAGCAAGGGCAAAGGGGACAGGGTTTGCAAGTTCAGCTCTTGACCTTTTTGGGGCACCTTGGCTGCTGTGCCAGCAGGTAGAGGAATGTTATAGCTGAGCCTGGAACATTTTGCAGAGGCATTTCTCTTGGCAGGTTTATGATCTTTTCTGCCTCAGCTGGGAAGCCAGCAGGACTGAATAAATCTCCAGGCCAACAAAAGCCCAGGATGTTTTCACAATTGCCAGGATTTTATTAATTTACAAGTACATTATTAAATTTCTTCCTTCCTAACAACAGCTTTCACTTAGCTGGGGAGTCCTTTAGTGTGGCTGGGTGTGCACGGTAGGCAAAGCTAGTAAAACTCTGCAAGGAAGTCACCTGCCAAATATTTGTGCCATTAATGCCAGTAAACTGCAAATGTGATAAGATGGATTTGGTGCTTTCATTTGTCAGCTCTTGCAGCACTTTTTAGAAGGGGGACTGCCTGCCTCCCCCTGTACCCCAGGAGGACCTGGCCCTGGGAGGGGAGCTGGCCCACGCCACCCAGCTTGTGGGGCACGAGGCTCTCACACAGACTGCAAGTTCTGCCGACACTTAGGGCAAAAAGAGGCTCTTCCTTCATACCGTTCTCTTTAAGTTCTTTGTGTTTCTGGCCACTAGAGAAGTTAATTTGGCATCTTTGCCTTTTCCAGCTCAATAGTATGACTTGCTTTAAATACATACTGGCAACTCCATTGAAAGGACCTGAGTGTCCCCAGAACCTGAGCAAGCTGATACATTACTACGACATTTCCCACTGCTTCTGGGGTGAAACACTGTTTTTAATCTATGTTTTGGGACCTGCCAACCCATTCCATAACCAGAGTTAAATGAGCTACTGAGACCAAAGCAAAAGAGCAGGGGTGTTTTAGACTGGCAGATGGTGTGTGTGGGCTGACTGTCAGGATTACAGTCCCTGCCTGTGCAGGTGCACCTCTGCCTTAAGGAGGGTGAAAAGCCAGGAGCTGAGCTTTCCCCTCAGAGGTGGGCATCACATAAAACAGTGCCTGCAATAACCTGTGGTGACAGTGGCTCTGTCTGACTCACAGAGAGCAGAATCTTCACCACCCACGTTTTCAAACCCGTCTTTGGTGGGTTGCTGCATCCCTTGCGGTGAGTAGCACTGCAGTTTTGCACCTATGCTCCAAGCATGCTCTTTGCTAGTGGCTTTACCCAGCCCTTTAACTGAGTTTCTTTCTATTGCCCACTTAGTCAAGGCGAGCAATAATATTGCCCAAATTTAGCTTGTATCTATATTCCCATTTGGGGCCCCTCAGCTGTGACAGGTATCTCCTCTGGGCACAGCTGGAAGAAGACTGTTCAGACCCAGCTGCTCTTTGGTCGTGAGCGTTGTGTCAGCTGCAGCTCCCGCTGCTGTGCATCTGCAGGAGAGCAAGGGGCAGCAGACGCGGCTCAACAACTTTCTCTGCAAAAGTGATGGGCCAAGTGCAATTTTTAAGCTGTTTTCTATCCATCAAGAGCTGCTGTCCCAGACACACCTTTTTCATTCTTAGCATCTAATTTACCTTCTCTTGTCCTTAAAGAATACCTTCTCCAGATCTCACTTTTTCCTGGTCTCCACCACTGCTGTCTTTTCCTGGTCCACATTTTTTACAGCACGTCCATCTTTAGTGGTGCTCTCGGTCAGATTCCCTGTTCTGCAACAAGCCTGCAAGGACAGTTAGTGCCTTCACAGGCTGCCTCACTCTGTGTGCACAGTGTCCTCTCCATGCTGCAGCCAAGGGCAGTGGTCCATCCTGCTGTGATGTGTGTTCAGGAGTACGTGTCCCATCCCCTGAGGGGGCTCTCTGTAGAGATGTTTGTTAATCCTAACTGTTGTTTTCTGCTAGTGGTTGATGCTGCGAAGTGCTGGGGCAACTGGCTGGGGCCAGCCCTCGGTGCCGAGCACCTGAGCATCAGTATCTGGGTAAGAAGGAATGGCTGACAGGACGTGCTCTGACCCTGCCCCCTCGCAGCCTGGGGACATCTCTCAGCACAAATCCCCCTTTCCATCGGGCAGCCAAGCAACAGTCATTGACTGGAGCTGAGCTAGGACTCGAGAAGGCTCCCGCACTGTCATTACTGTTGCTGTTCTGATTAGGGACAGGGTTACTAAGATAGTGTGGTTTTCTTTTTTCCTTCTTAAATGTCACAGGGGTTTTAGCAATATTTAGCAATATTTTTCTCCTGTATTTTCCTCCCCATTGTGCAATGTGCTCCCCACTGGAGCAGGCTACCAGGCGTTATCACAGACTGCAGGCTGCACACCCCAGCTCACATTTATGGCAAGAATAACATTCCCAGTGCTTCTCATTGGTACTCCTGAACAGCCAGGCTGGGTCTGCTTAGTGTCTCCCAGCCAGCTGTGGAGGAGCAGGTGACAGAGAGAGGCAACCCAGTTCCTGTGCTGGGTGTGAACAAACAACCATGCACTGGGGATGGGTGGAGCAGAGCCAGGCCAGCAGCAATGGGGCCAAAGAGACACATTTCCACTCTGCTTTGGTCCCAGAGGGCTCTGCTGCCCTTCACCCCCTACCTGCCTGCGCTCAGGGGCTCTGGAGGGGCAGGAAGGTTGGCTTCTGCCAGCTGCTCCTGACTGGAGCAGCTTCTGCTGCACTCGCGGCATGGCCACCCGACCTGCCCGGCTCCTGCTGGCACCTCTCCAGCCGCAGGGCTCGGGGTCTGCTCTGGTGCCAGACAGCCCTGCTTTTGGGGGAAGAAAACGGGATGCAAGCTAATGCAGAACAGCCTCAGTGATAAGAACCTGTGAAAGGAGGGAGGCGATGCGAGTACAAGCTGGCATGTACAAATAAGGGGACCAGTCCTGTTCTTTAGAGCCTCTTCTCCTCGCGGATAGGCTGGTGTGGCAGATACCACTCAGGGAATGCTGCAGGAAGCTGGGGTGTGAGGGTCTGGCCCAGCAGTGGAGTGTGGCCATGAGGTTTCCCACGGCCAGTTCCTCCCTTTGGAGTCTCCCACAAGCTGGTGGGCTTGTGTGGCAGGCAGGACCCCTCCCCTCCAGGTAACAATTAACAGGAAAGATCTTCAAGTGATTAAAAACTTTAAACAGATTAATTATTTCCAAAAAGAGAAAAGAAGAATTAAAATGGTTTCTGTGGGTACATTTAAAATACAATCAATAATTTATCAGACAATTTTCATTCAACAATGAGGAATTAGGAGGCTTGAAACCCTCCAAAATTTTATCTGCAAGGGAAAATGTTTAAATTATTTATTATCCTTCCTGTGGCTCGTGCTGGGGGAGCAGACCCACCAACCCGCCCCGGGCGCCTGTGCATGTTTCCGAGCGGCTCTAGGAGCAGGGCTAGGGGGCTGGCCGAGGCGTGGGTGCTGCTGCAGGTGTGGGTGCAGGGCACAGAGGGTGCTGCTGGGCAGGGTTCACCTGGGAATTGGCTCGTCGGCTCCAACACATCCTGCAAGAGCTCCAGAGATGGGCGGCCTCGACCCACCCATGTACCACTGGGGACCTCCTGGCCCAGGAAGGGTTCTGTCCCTCCGCCCGCACCTTGGCATGGGTTTGGGTTTGCGGTGGTGGCTCAGACCAGGGCTTTTGGGAGAGGACTCGGTGCCGTTCCCAGGGCACCAAGTGGCTTTGGACAGGCTGGATGCCAACAGCAGCAAAGTGGCAGGAGCCAAGCCCTGGGATGGAAATAACCCTTAGGGAATATGGCAAAGTTGGATATGAAAGAGAAGCCAGCTGCAGTTCATTGACAACCCCATGGAAAAAATCTGTGTACCATAAATAACGAAAGGGGCATATGAGTTGCTGTAAAAATCCTTCATCATCTGTGAAAATATGCTTGGTTTTAGAGAAAAAAACAAATATAATGAATTGAAAATAAATGGCATTATTAGCAGAAAGGGAGTCCCTAATTAACCAGATATAGTCCATTACTGTAGCCTTCAATTCATTAAATTGCATAATTACATAAAAACACTGTTGATGTACTATTCAGTATATCTGGTATTGTCTTCCTAATAATTAGCTCTATAATTGTCATTTTGACAGGGTAATTAAAAATGTTTAAAGATGTTGTGTCAGCCTTTTCTCCTTTGCTGAGCTCAGTTGGATGTCTCTGGAAGATGATTTTCTACCTGACTCGACCACGATTTTGTTTTGATTTATACCCATGTGTTACAGGAATGACCAGACTCATGGATTACTTTGATGTTCCTGCTAGGCCGATTTTTAAAAGTAGGAGAAAAATAACTCCTGATGTCATTTTCCTTTACTTTTAAGAAATCTGTAGTCCCATCCCCCGGTTCATGCTATTGATGACGTGACTCTTCTGAGCAGGTTTATGGATGGAGCGTTGTGAAATCTGACATTTGTAACCCTAAATCTCGGTTCTGTTTGCTGTGTAAAACCTTTCATCCCACATGCATTTTTTATGAATGGATTGAAAAACGCAAGAAATAAAGCCTGTAGCTCCAAGTCGTGTGGCTGTGTGCAGAGCAGGGCAGCTCAGCCAGCATGGACAGCCCTGGGGAGCAGGGCAGTGCCCCTGCCCACAAGGCCACTCCGGTTTGTGAGGGGTACACATGCAGAGCTGCTTCCAGCTGTGCTGGGCTCAGGCACAGGCATGACGGTGGTAAAACGCTGCAGAGAAGTGCAAGACTGTTGAGTCTGCATGCCACTGGAGCGGTGCAGGTGGCATGATGCCCTGGGCATGGTGGCGGGGAGCAGGACAGGAGCCCAGATGTGCTGGGGAGCCCGGGACTGATCAGCTAACAGCTGGAGACAGCCCGGGAACGGTCCATCCAAGCCCTGTGTTGGGAATGTGCTGTAAAGGAGGCAGTTTCTGGAGCCCTTCATGGCAATCATTCTCGGTTCTGTTCTTTCAGGGCAGCAATTGCCACTTTGGATGGTCAAAACCCTGACTTATTTCCCTTTTTAACAAAATAAACCCAAATATTCACTGCTGAGAAGTGATAAATAAATCTGTCCTCGCACCCAGGAGCTTTGCCAGCTGGATTTTGGCTGGATGGGAGTCTGTTTGTGAAAGCTTTCAAGGATTTTTGAAAATAATCTGTTTTGAATCATTAAACGAACGCAGTGATCTGGTCTTCTGGAATAAACAGTAATCATGTGGAAGTGAAGTCTGAACTTCTTTCTTGGCAAAACAATTGCCAACACTTCTCTCTCATTCTTATTTTTACATTCATATTTGTATTTATGTTTATTTTTGTTCTTGGACACTGTTTCTTACACCACATCTTTTCTGCTACAGTAGGCTCCATGAAGATCGCACACTTATCCAAGTACTTACGGCATTCAGCTGAAGGAGTCCCCTCCCCGCACTCCTTCCCCTCATAGCCAGAAGTGTGTCTCCAAGTCCAGATGGCCCCGTTCCACCACTCTCTAGCCATTAGTTTGTATTCAGTATTCATAATTGCTTTGCTAACTGAGAAACTTTACAATCTGTTGCAGGCCATTATATGCAAAACCATGCCCAAATAATTGATCCCCTGCCATCCAAATTGCAGAAGTGCTCGAGCGTTTTGTAATCTTACAGAAAAGGTTTGTATTCTGAGTATTTCAAACGTATATTAAAATAAAATTGACAATGAGATAACAAGGCATAATTTTACGGCGGCTCTGTCATTAAGCGATCACGCACCCATACCTGTGCACTGAGGCGGTGTCCTGCTGGGAGTGTTATCTCTCTAATGCGATGTCTGAAGCTGAACCGATGCAATTTACTCCTCTGATGTTCCACATTTGCCAGCCCCGTCTCACCACTGCCTCGGCACACTCACCTGTTCGCCGCGAAGCCGGCAGAATATCTAATGCTCGGGCGGGAGAAGGGGGCCCGCAGCCCCCCCGCGGGGCAACTCCCCGGAGGAGGCACGCGAACCGTGCAGCCCCAGCGCCGCGGGTTTCAGCCTGCTCTCTTGAGCCCAGGTGGGAAGCCAGCTCTGTCGTACCCTGCAACACTGCGGCCGCCGACTTTGGGAGGGAGAGGAGGCTGTGGCACTACCGAGGGCTGGTGCTGGAGTGGGGGCGAAGCTTTGTTAGCACGTGCCGTGACTGCCCAACGCCTGCCCTGGCTGGGGTGTGGGGCCAGCGCCAGTGGCTTCAGTCCGCGCTTGGGAGGTGAGCCATGTGTCCCCAGAAAGCGAGTGATTTCCCAGAAGGGCAAAACAACGTGGTCTCTGCCCTCAGTCCCGTCTTTCAGGGACGGTGATGCCTCAGTGGGCGCAGGGAGGCAGCCTGAGCCTGGTCCCAGCTGCACGGCCCAGTCCCTGAGGGGCTGCGGGGACCCAGCTACGCAGTGCGGCACCGGGAACTCCACACCGCTCCGGGCTGGGCAGAGGCAGCCCCCACTGCGGGCAGGGTGCCTTGCAGCACACAGGGGTCCAGTTCCAGGATATGGCATCTGGCTTGTACTTCTCGGGCCGGAGGTCTCTGCCCAGCGGGTCTGGACAGCCCATGCTGTCATGCAACGCTGGCAGAGCTGAGGACATCCAGCTTTCCTCCGGCGAGCGGGTCTGGGAGGCGGCGTGCAGCGGTGGAGGAGGGCACGGGGAGAGGCCGGGTGCAGGCCTGGGAGGTTTTAGAAGAAGGGGGCAGAGATGATGCTATTTGCATTTTTCCAGGGGCTTCCTCACGGGAGCTGATCAGGCCCTGAAGAATGGCTGCGGCTGCAGCTGAGCTCCTCTCCTCAGGCTACTTGAGGGTGGAGGATGGTGAAGCCTGGCAGGCCTACCTGTCCTCAGGTCGCAGTGTGACAAGTCAGGGGTTGTGTGACCCCTTCCCATGGCCATTACCACCGCCAAAGATTCCTTGCAGCAAGACGTGAGATTTTCTTTGCTTTTGGGCTTTGTCCTAAGCGAGTCTCTGGGAGCACGAGTCCCGTGTGGCAGGGCCTGGACACACAGGGCCGTGTGTACCTGGGAAATCCGCTCTGTGCTGTCCGGATCGCTCCCTCTGGAGTGGAGGGACTGCGCAGGCTCTGCCCTGCCGAGGGCTCTTGCCACCTCTCAGCCATTCCAAGTGCAGTGGTTGGAAGTGCTGGGGGAAGAGCATTGGTGGACAACTGAGTCACCCACCATGGCCATGGCCGGCGGCCTGTGCAGGAGCGCTGTTGGCACAGCTGGCCCCAGCAGTGCTAACGCCTGGTTTCAGAATGCGTTGTTTATAATGAGTGATTCATGTGGAATGAATCCTTAGGACATGAAGGCAGGAAATGCGACATAAAACCTTATAAAGGTTTCCAAACAGAGAACCAGCAAGGACTCCTGTAGGATGATAGATCTCTCCTTAAGTCATAGGAGGAAAGGCTCCTACAAGGAGTAATAAATTCATAAATTCCTCTAGTCACCAGGGTTATTTCCCACAAAAGAATTTATTGCATGGCATACATTTCTCTGCTCACAATAATGAGATCTGGGCTCCAACACGTGACATTTATGACTGGCATTATTAAAAAAAAAAAAGAAAAGACATACAGTCTTTGAGGAAAATATGTGGGACAAATCTCCAGTTCACATATACAGTATATTCACACTCCAGAACAGGGCAGGCTGGGTTGGGTTTCAACGAGGGAACCAGAAATATTTTTGTGAATGCTTTCCTGGGGAAATGAGCTGCAGTGGGAGCACTCATCCCGGGTGCTTTCCAGTCTGCTGCAATCCCTGCCACCACCCAAGGTTTTGGAGGTTTCCTGGGCTCAGCCATGCCACCAGCCAACACCCAGGTTATATGTGTAGTTGCTCAGTCTCCTGTGCCGTACACATCTTCTGGGCCACCCTCAGACATAGGGCTAGCATCCTTCCTTCAGAGCAATGCAAATGCCACTGAGCTCTGTTTGGGACCAGAGGCAGAGATGGCAGTTGCCTTCTTGCTCCAGCAGTCCCGTCTTGATCCCTGCAGGCTAGCACTCCCCTGAGGCACCGACCCTCAGAGTGCCTGCAGAAGGACAGGGCAGGCTGGCAGCTCAGTGCGGGAAGGTAGGGGGCAACCCTGGCTTCTTCCAGGCCAGCAGAATGGGTGATCTGGTAAGGAGGACTTTAAATCACCGATGTGCTGAGACCGTGGCCCAGCACACCCCTGGTGCTGCAGGAGAAGGCCCTTGTGCTCTGCACTCCAGAGCTCCCCATGCATCTCCCTGACACCACACGGAAGGACACTTTGAGCTGCTCTTTGCCTAATGGGGTAGTTTGGATGTTACAGCCTGAAATTAAAGAGCTCATTAATTACTAAGCTGAAAGCCAGGCTCTCTTTAAGCCTGTTCTTTATCATGATTAATGAGCCAGCACCATCTTCTTCCCCCTTTATGCAATTTTCTGTCCTGCCAGAGCGGGATCCACAGTCGTACCTCCCACTGCTCCTCTCCTCCCTGCTTGGCAGTAATGGTACAAGCAGAGTTCAGGGCTGAGCGTTGCCCCAAACTCCACATTGCTCACACTTCCAGAGCTGGAGTTGCTCCTTGCTCGTGCCAGTGCCCTTTGATCCTCCCACTTGGCATTTGCTTCCTGCTGGAAGATACCCCTGCTGTCTGCCCTGGCCTGGGCACAGGGACAGGCACCCGCTCTGCAGTGCTGATGGGGCTACCAGAGAACCCTCAGGTGCATGCCGGCTCCCGTGCCAGGCTGGGCTGGAGCAGATCTCAGCCTGCTGGTGCTAACATATTTTCTTGGCTCCATCTCATCTGGGACTCACGTGCAGCTCATTTCCCTGTGGGAACTGGTGCTTGCCACCAGGGCACGTGTATCCAGTCACCAGTGTGGGAGAGTTGTACCCGCCTCACTTCTCCTGGCGACTCTCCCGTGCTCAGCAAACACAGTGCTGGCATGGCTTGGGAGCATGGGGTATGACTGCAGTCTGCCATGGAGCTGGAATCCCCCTCCTGCCATCATGTTGCCTGTTCCTGTGGTTTTCCAGTTTTGCAGAAAAGGCGGTGGCAGAAGATGGGCATCCCTGTCTGCAGGATGGTCACTTACTACCTGGGAGTTTCCAGTTAGATTCGTCTGCAGAAAGAAAGCAAAGATATTACTGCGCAGCAGGGCTTGTTATGCAGCTTAAACCTTGGATAGTGTTTTTTTAATAAAATAGATGAAAACAATATCGATGGTAGCAGCATGCACAGCGCAGTGCAGCTGCAGGAGCCCAGGCTGGAATATGCAGATGTGTCTGCTGGAGAAAGAAACCAGCCTACCTTTGTGTCTTGTAATAAAACTTTATGCTTGCTCAGTGCATTTTAATTAACTCTCTCTGCCCCGCCTGCCTGTGGGAGGCATCCAAACCCTCTGCATGGTGCTGGCAGGCTACTGGCTTTTCACAGCCTGCAGCAGCTGCATCAAATGCTTTCAGAACTGCGAGTGAAAAACATCTGCCTTAGCCCCTCTCTGCCGTGCACCCTGCGCCGGGGAAGGTGCCTGCCCCGCTGCAGGGCTGCCTCCGCAGCAAATCGTCCCCACAGCAGCAGAGGGCCAGCAGAGCATCCCCACCTGGCGAAACAGCTGCTTACAAATTGCCCTTTGTGAGCATGATGCCCAGCAGTGTGTGGGAAAGGTCATGCTGGAAGAACCAGGTTTATGGAGAAGATTAAAATTTGACTCCTGGTCTGCTCAGATGGAATATGCAACTGTCCATTTTTGGGCTGGGGGAAGGGAAACAAGAGGCTGGCAGAGCACATGGTTACCCTAACGTGTCATACGGGCTGCCCCATCTCAAATTCCACTGTGTGCAAAAGATGTGACCCTTCTTGATATGGTGTGTGTCTGCAGAGAGGCTAAGCCCATGGGTCACTCCAGAAATGTCTGCATATGTAATTGTCAAATGTGCTCTCTGTGTTAACCTCTTAAATTCATGTACCTTCGTTATATGGACCTTGGTAATGTCAGGAAAAAAACCTAGGAATTATACTGCAAAGTTGTTTGCAGGATAAATGCATCTAGTAGTACAGGATTTATAAAATGCAGTGATGGAATTTGGTGTGATGAAGCCTCCCCAAGAGCACTTTGACTAGTAGAGGTAATACCTCCCAGGGGAGCACTGCATGTTCCACTTGCGTTCAGAAGGGATATGTTCTTGGGTGTTAATCCACTGATGGTAAGGCTGTCAATAATTGATACTTCATGTATAGCTTTTATTCAGAGCTGGAGGTCTTCTGGAAGCCCTGAGATTAGCAGAATGATTGAATAATTGATATTACATTATTTATATGATTTTGAAAAATTCACAGTGTATGTTGTCTGGGGAGGAGTCCAATTAAGGTTGCAATTCAGCCAATCCACCTTCCTCCTTGTTCTCCATCTCCTAAATCTGGGAGGCAGGCAGGTACAGAGGGAACACACACATCATTTGCATTGCAGAAAGAATGAATTTAATGACAACACTTCATTTGCATTTTTACTGAGCAGAATAGAGGTAGGGAGAGAAACAAGGTAAGCATCCCCTCAGAAGCCGAAAGACATCTTCTGTACTTTCACATGTGTGCCAGGTAACCCAGACCATAGCGTGACGTGGTTTCCTACGCCGGGGCGGGGGGGGTTCCTGGAGCAGACCCCCTCACACACTGCCAGGGAGATGCAATCCTGCTGTGCAGATGGTGGGAGGCTGTGCCCTGGACCAGGCTGTGTGCAAGCAGTGCTATGAGGATGGGATCACCGTTCGAACTGGCTTTTATATGGACAAGAGTGCACCCTGAGAACTGTGTCTCTGCACCCACTCTGGAAAGAGGTCTGCTGCACTGGCACCAGCCATTCAGCACTGTGCATGCCAGAGGGCAGCCCAGAGGTCAGCTGGCAGCAACCGGAGTGTCCAATACTGGCAATGCACATCACTGTTCTTTCTTTTCGTGCTTCTGATCCTGGTATCAATTGCTTGATCCTTTCATTCAGCTCAGAAAAAAAGATAAGTGTGGTTTACTCTTCACTCTTACCTTGTGACGTGCACGGTCTCTCTGTGAGCACCCATGCCGGAGGTGGTACTGCTCAGGATGGATGGGGCACTTGCACAGCACCCACCTGCCAACACTCCTCCGGGGCTCAGGGATTGAGATACACAGGCTCTGCCAAGGTGCCAGGGCTGTTCGAGTTCTTGCCAAAAGCCACGTGTGCCGGAGGAAATCTGCTTTGCAGGACCATGCCGGATCCCCTTGTTCAGGGTAGGGCCCTGTGAAAGCCCCAATGGGTGGGCAGTATGGCCCCTCCCGGGGGATTCCCTATTCCCAAGGTGCTGGGGCAGACTGCTGGCACTGTGGGAACGCTTCCGCTGGAGTCAGAGAGGTGGGAGCTGCCTGGTGTTTGCAGAGTCCCTGTGCCAGGGCCTGGAGGTGGTAGCCGGCAGCCCAGGATGGTGCAGCAGGGGCAGGGAAGGTGGGGTGCTCCGAGATGGCCCGCAGTGCATCCCAGGGCAGAGCCCAGGAGGCATCAGCCCCCCGAGCCCCCCTAGCCCCAGGCGCAGCTGCATCGGCTTTGAAGAGGGGGAGCCCAGAACACTGTTACTATAGTTACTGCAGGGCTGAGGGTAACAGGCAGAGAGATATTTAAAAATTGATTGTTCTAGCAACAGCTCATCCATGTTTGGCAACATCAGGCACATGATGTCAGCTTGCTGAGCCGGGGTCCCGCAGCCTCTGAGAAGCCCT
Organism: Haliaeetus leucocephalus; assembly: GCF_000737465.1. Classification (NCBI taxonomy): domain Eukaryota; kingdom Metazoa; phylum Chordata; class Aves; order Accipitriformes; family Accipitridae; genus Haliaeetus; species Haliaeetus leucocephalus. The sequence goes on along the minus strand of NW_010972731.1, from coordinate 10,260,769 downwards.
TGTCCAAGAAGCACCGGTGTACAAGGGGTGTACAGGGAGTGCCTGGCTCCTTAGGGATGTGCATAAGAGCTGTGAGCTGTCGTAAGCAGGGGGTTGCTGGAAGGTGCTGTTGAGGCTGTGCTGGTGGGAGTGCTGTGCTGCAGCTCTGAGCCCAGTGCAGAGATGGTAACTGCTGCCAGCTGGTGCATAAGGAAAGGGCTTTTTTGATCTTCTCTTAACGGGTCACCAGCACTGACTCTGAACGGATACTCCAGCTGCTCTCGTGGCTTTACAAGGCAGCTGCCTCCTGCAGATGTGGCCTCATGCTCTCCTCAGACCCTGCGGGGCCCTGGCTAGAAGAGGAGAGCAGGGGCCAGAGAGCCAGGCTGGGGCAGGGAGGCTGGAGCTGCCTCCCCAGTCGGGACCCATCCTGCGAGACCCCGATCGGGAGGAACATGCAGCTGGCAGGAGCCTCTGGCCGGCTTCTCCCCTGGTGGGCAGGTGACGTGCTGCCTCGCTGCACCCCGTGGAGCCAGCAGCACCCCGTGTCTGCCTGGTCACAGCTCTGCCCAGGATGCTGAAGCAGCATCTCAGGGGACTCTGCTGGCTGGGGCTTACAGTCGCCAGAAGTGGCTGTTGACGCTCAGAAGGAAAATGGGTGCTGCATGGTGCCATGAGGATGGCACCTCATGTGTGTCCTGGCCAGCCTCCTGCCCACCTGGTCAGGGAGCGCCACTTAAATGTCCCTGTAGAGGGGACACTTCAGCAGCCACAAGTAATTTAGCAGCACAGGGGATGCTTAAGAGTACTTCAGAACTGTTTCTAGGGCAGGGAAAGCCTGGCTGAAAGAACAACAAATATTGGATTTGTTTTGTGTAGAGAAAATGGCTGCCACGGTGTCAGGACATTGTGTAGAAAGTGTTTTCATTCCTTGTAAATTAGCCCAAGGGCTTGTCCTCCTCCTGTACTTCCTGCAGAGCTCCGGGCTGGTTTTATTCACAGCACCGAGCGCTGTTGCTAGGTACCAGAGAAAAGCATGAGTATTTTGTGTGTTTTCTTCTCCAGACACCAAAACTGAAACCTGACCATGTAGGCTGACCTCTAGGTAGGTGTCACCTGGAAACAAATAGCTTTCACTAGGCAGATTCAGAGTTAATTTTCTCCACATCATGTGGCAGTGTTGGTGCCTTGGTCTGGGATGAAAAAAAGAAATCGTGTTTCTGTCTCTCTTTCCTCCTTGGTGGTTCTCTCTGGGGCTATCCACCATCCCACACTAAGGACAGTGTTCCCAGGGGAAAGCAAAGCAGCATCAGCCAGCAAAAATCTTTGGGATATCTGGATAAGCATGGCTCAGAATAACCTCAGGAGGTATCATGCCAAAGGGGAGCTTTATCAAAAGCACAGAGGCAAAAGGGGAGATGTGCTTTGCCTCCCTGGCAAACCCTGCCCACAGCAAGGTGTGGTAGCACCCATCGGAAGGGTGCGCAGCCGTCCCTTTGCACTTGGGTCTGCCCCAGAGCAGCTCTTGGGCTTCACCTGGCTTGTGCCCATTCTGCAGGCTTCATTGGGGGCAGGTGATGCTGCTGTTGTCCTCATCATTGGCCTCACCAGTGTGCTCTCCCCACCCCTCTTAAGACCAGTGGCCAATTGTTTGTGAGGGGTTGTGGGTTAGTTTTTTTGGGGGAGGGTTGTTTTTTTCCTTTTCCTTTCTTCCATAGGAAGAGATAAAAGGCAGGGCAGGAGATATCAGGCTTAGGTGGTACTGGTGATCAGCTGGTGCACATGGAGAAGAGGTGAGTGCAAGACTCTCCTGCTAGAGCCAGGAGAAGATACAGAAACATCCAGCAGCAGGGATGGACCCGCCACTGCTTCTCTCAGATGTGTGAGTCACAAAGAGCCCTGGAGAAGAGAAACATTTTGATCATTTGCATTTTATGTGTGAGGAGGTTAATTACAATGATGGTAAAGACAGTCATTGGCATGACAATTTGATTAGAAGGGAACTTTGGTTCTCAAAGAGATCTAGCTAGGGGCAACGTCTCTCTCTCAAGTGGCGGTTTTTTATCCCCAAGGCTGCAGTAGCCTGTTGTGGGGGGACTGGAGAGAGCTTTGGTATGATTTCATGCACCAGTTGGAATATCTTTATCTGACTTACTGCCTGTGCTTATAAATCCCTGACTGTGAGCAGGGGTGATAAGATCTCAAGGCGTTCCTGTCTGTGCAGTAAGGAATTAGAAAAGATACATTAACAAAGTTGTTTAATTGCTATGCATCAGTGCCAGGAGCTTGGGTAATAAACAAGAAGATTCAGAATTGCTCATTTATGAGAGCCTATTTGAACTATTTGTTGTTGCTGAGACCTGCTGGGAAAGATAACTGGAAAGTTAACATTGGAAAACCCATAACCAGAAAACTGTTGGGCTATACCTCTCTGGGAGACATCAGAGGGCAAAGGTGGTAGAATGTCAGTCTCCGTCATAAGTGGCACTTCTGCTGCTGACAACTCAGCAGCAAGTGAACTCAGATATGCAGCGATGGATGTCCTGGTATGTAGAGCATGAGGTGGGATGGTAGCAGTCGTCTGCTGTGAAAAATGGAACATGTGATAGAGCAGGAGGATCAGCTCCATGCGAATCTACAGAAAGAGGCAGAAAAGACCAGGTTTGCATGGGATATCTTGCTTGGAGTGATGTGTGCTGGGGGTCCTGTGCTACCAGAACTAAAATTGCCTTGACATTTCCAAAAACCATACATGATTGTTCCCTGACTCAGGAGTTGCATCCAAGAGTTCTGCATTAGCCCTTCTTTGGCCAGAAGGGACTGATCACTGAATGAAACCTTTGCGGTAGCTTTGATGCAGCGCGCTGTGACTCAACTATGTTTCTTATGTATGAACGCAATTAAGTCCAAATCCATATATGGATGTACACTTAGTGTTTTAAAAGGGCTAATTTTGCGAAGTTGAAAATAATAATGAAGCATATCATTTGGGAGCAAGGATTTTAGGAGAAAGATGTAAACAAGTGAAAGAAAATGTAAATGTAAAGAGAATGTAAATGAGAAGCCAAGTGTTACAGAATGTTGATAAAGGGAGGAGAAAGCTTTACTGGGAACTAGTGACTCTGTGAGGGAGGAAGGGGTGCTTCCAGCTGTTCTGGAAGGGCTAACTCCTTTCATGGATGCAGTAGAGAATAGGTAGAAGTTGGAGGCTCTCTCCTACTGGTGTGGCTGGAGCAATGTGCCTGGTTCTGCTAGCTATGCTAAGGTGGAAGCTGAGATCTAAGAGTTAGGAAGACCTGTGGGATGATTACAAAGAGTGAAATCATGCTGTAAGGTGAGAGCCTGCAGGAGAGAGATCTCTTATTTTCTATCAGAGGCAGGCTGTGGAAGCAACTTCTGCCCAAAAGTACTTATGTAGGGAATGGAGCTCTGAGAGCAGACAGCTCTGTTGTCTGGCGGACAAAGGTCTGTCTAACTAGATGCAGCTGAAGACAGACAAGTTCAGATTAGAAGCTACACAATGGAAGCTATGAGTGTAATTAAGCACTGGAGCAATGCACCTAGGATCTCTTCCTCACTAGAAACGCTGCCGTGAAGATCAAATGTTTTCTTTCTAAAAAGACTTCTGGTTGTTCAAACTGGAATTAATCCAGGGCAGTGTGACAGCCTGTGCTTGGCACAAGGTCAGGCTGGGTGATCATCACGTCCCTCCTGGCCTTATTACCCACAAATGTATATGCAGATAGGATACAGATGGTTCTCTAAAAAATCAGCTTGGCCAGCCTGAGCACAGGGGAAGCTTCAGACAGGCAGCTGGAGTAGGGCTGTGTCAGAATGAAATGGCTCAGGGACACAGCAGAGAGCTTCTCCAGTCCTGGTGGTGTGCTTAGCAGGGATGGAGGGGTCTCTGGGGAAGCAGGGAGGGCAGAGGACAGCGCAAGGTCAAGGCCAGGTGTGAGGGTCTTTAAGCAGTGCAGAGAGGGGGAGAGCAGCGGGCTGTGCCCATGCAGCGTGTCTGGGGTGGTGCAGAGTGTGTGCTCTCGGGGTGATGCGTGGGGGCAGCTTGTCTGGCTGTGGGGTGCCTGCTGGGAAGGCAGCTCTGCCTTGGGAAAAATGTGCACTTAAAGAGCTCCTCTCTGAGAAGACTCTAACTTTGCTTCAGGTGGCATCCCTTGTTGATTTTATTTTTCCTCTGGCAACCCCTTTTTAAGGGGAGAAGCTAAAGTGCCAACACTCTGACCTGTTCACTGAGTCCTAGACCTGTGCAGGTGAGTCACGTTTTCATTTACCTTTGCGTGCCCAGGAGGACTTTCCCCATCTGTTTTCAGGGCTGACTATTGGTGCATTTCACTTTGCATTTAAGTATTGTTATCTGTTCGTCATGCCCATGGCAGACTCCCCCAGTTTTTAGTAGCTGTCAGTTTAAGTTATGGCTGCCTAGAATGGATTATATAGAGTCTTATTTGCATGGAAGAAATATTTGAATACATCAACATGCCTTGAATGCTTAAGATTTAAACCACATGAGTATGCAGGTTCAATGTATGGGAATAAGGAGGAATGAAAGCAGTGTTATTGCCACGCAGCTCTTTCAGTCATGTTCAGCAGAGTCGAGCCTCAGGGACTTCTGAACGGAAGGTTCCCACGTGTGCTCTCACTGCCTCTTGCCTGCTCCCCGGGACCACTGAAGCTCTGGGCATCCTGTTGGCTGCGCTTACCTTGGCAGGTCCCAGAAGTGGAAATGCAGGGGTTTTCTCTAATGCAGTAGGAAGCAGAGGCCAGGTTTGCAAAGGGGGGATGCTGGAGCGGGGGCTCTCCTGCCCTCAGCTGTGCTTCTCTGGTGGCTTGTCGCTGTCCTGTGTTGTGCCTTGCTCCCTGAAAGGCCCTGCAGGCTCTCGCTCTCTCTGTCCTGGCAGTCCCTTCATGCATCAGAAAGACCACGAAGGACAATTGTTTCAGCATTGGTCTTAACCTTTGCAAAGCAGTACTTTCCTGCTCCTGTGACCTTTCTGCTTGCTGTGATCATGCGTACTAAATAAATGGCATCCTGGCCTTGTCCTCTGGGTCAGGACATGCCTTGACCCAGGATTCCCCTTGTCCCAGCACTATGAAGCTGAGCTCTCTAGAGCAGCCTGTGGGGAGCTGGGTTTGGCACTTGGGTCTCTGCATAGCTAGTGCTTCCCAGGGAGTGGTCCAGCACTTTCCCCTTGTCTCTGTCAGTGCCAGTTGCTGACAGTCTCTTTTGATATTTCTCTTGTACATCTTTGTCAGTATTTGCACATTCTGCCATTTCACTCACCTTGGACTATACTCACCTTGGTTTGTAAAAATCTTTCAGACAGAGGCTCAGTACCAGCCTGTGGCACTGTCCTCTGAACGTGCGCACCCTGTGCATGCTTCTCCTCTTGCTTTGGCAGGAGCAGAGGCAATGGGGCTTACAGGGCTGTTAAACAAATTTGCCATTACTCTAGAGCCCTGTTTAGTTCTTTGTGCATTTTCCTTCCCTGTACATAAATGCACAGACATCTGGGTCAGTCAGTGCCATCCTTCTGTTCCAGCTACTGCACAGCATCTGCTTTCTTTCTTACCACTTAATAAAAACTTCCTCTCCTTTTGTCTCCTACATGCAGCTCTTCATCCAGAAGCAGCTTGTGGACTTGTTAGTTCTGGAAATGCTTGGCACCTGCTCCATGCGCTTGTCTCTGCCCAGGTTTCTGGGTGGTTACACCTATGATATGCTAAACTTTTGAACTCTAAAAGTACAGTTGCTCTAGAGGATAAATCAACCCTATAGCAATGCCAAGGGACAGAAAGTGGTTCTTTTCTGAATACTTCTCTTGCTGTAATATAGCAGTTAATTTTGTTGACCTGCAGCATTGTTGTCTGAAAAGTGGATTTGTTACCTAGTGTGCAATGAGACAATAATCACACACTTGGGAGAGGCATTATTTATTTCATGTTTGCGCAAAGATGGGTGCTAGGTGGTAATTCCACAAAGCTAGCACACCCTGCAGTTAAACAAACAAGCAATTTATACAGGTTTCGATTCACCCATTTAGTTTCCAAAGTCCTTCCCCAAAATCGTTATTGGTAGTTGCTTATCAGTCACCATTTCTATTGGGCTAAGGTTTTCTCCGCTTCGCATTAAAGGTACAGTGTTCTTCTGTTCTACAGTGCATGCTCCATGAGTAAGGGTCTTTGCCTGGGCTGGGGTCTCCTGCCCAGTGGGTGTGATTTTTAGTATTCTAATGAGGGTAGTTTGCTTAAAGATGCGGTTTAGCTAACTATCCAAAGTCAAGTATAAACATGATAATTAGAATATGTATAGTAGACATATTTCCCAGCATGTTTCTCCTTCAAGGATAGCCAACTCTTGATTAGGAGTTCTCCAACTCATCGCTTCTGACAGCCTCAAGGACGGTCATCCTGATCCTAGACATTGTGTACAGATTTGGCTTTCTTAGTATGTGGAACATCTAAGTTCACTAAATTCTTCATAAATTTTTAACCCTCTACTTGCTTAGATAAGAGCACCGTCATGCCTGGATGCTGTGGTTGCAGCCTCGTTGCACAGGGTAGGACAGGAGCACCGAGCACAAGCACAGCCCTACGCCCTGGAGAGCTGATGGGGCACATTCCTCCTTCACTTGAGCTTCTGACCTTTAGCATGGGCCTGGCTAGAGACATCCAATAGATCAGCAAGGATTGCTTTACACTGACAAGCACAAAATATGGTACCTTGTGTAAATGGCTTTTCTCCAGATTAAATAACTCCTTTTGTCACATTCTCCTGCTGTATAATCCCTTCCCCCTTCTATTCTCTTTTTGTTTGACCTATATTATTCAAGATCCAATTCAGTTCTACCGTTGTGCAAATCGGGTGACCAGATACTATACTCTGCTGATTCATAGCTGGCACCACAACATACTCTGACATATGTAAAATGCTCCTCTTTGTATGAGCCAGCATCTCGCTAACCTTCTAAGCAGTGCTTGAGGATCAGAATACAAACAGAGGTGCCAAGTCTGACACATGCAACTATTCCTTCTACACTGTGCTAGCTTCTGCAGTGGCATTTAAGCTGTTCTTAGTATAAATATTATTTGTACCCACATGTACAACTTCTTATTGCTGATAAATTGCAATGCATTCACAGCTCTCTGCCTTTTTCTGGAGCTATTAAGGCTGGAGAAGTGGATCCAGACAGCAAAGTTTTCATCCAGAAAGCCTGCTAGTATGGGGGTTGGAGCAAGCACACAGCTATCAGACTCCTATGACAGTGCCTCCTCTTAGGCTGTTGGGCTGCCCTGCAAAGGTCTCTCCTGGTCTGGTGAGGCTGGTCCCCCTCCTGCCTCCCTGGAGAGGAGCTGTTGCTGCCTGCACTGAGCAGGACCACCCCCCCTCCCCAATGCTAAAGATGCTCTAAACATGAATAAGCTCTGGGAAAACTTTGTGTGGGGGCTTTGGGTGCTATAAACTGAGGAGCTGTATGGAGACCTGAGACACGGAGGGTGCTGCACGTTATCTGGGCACCTGGTGGTGCCAGGACCTTGGTGCGTTCAGAGACAGCCAGACGGTGCATCTAGTCAGTAACTTCTGCCATGCACTGAGCAAAGACGCTTGGAGCCAAGTCCCCCAGCCTGGTGGGAGAAGGACCCTCCAGACAAGGGAAGAGGTGGTGAGGAACCCTCTCTGCTGGGTGAGGGGCTGGCTGCCAAGTACATGGAGCTTTGTCTCGTTGTGGGTAGGTGGCCATCAGAGAGGTGTGGCCTGGCAGATTGGAGAAAAAAGGGTGTCCTAGCTGCTGTGGGGAAGGCTGCATTTCCCTCACGCACAAAGAGCTCTGCCCACTGCCGGACCCCCTGGCAGAGCCCAGGCTTTGTGGGAAGGAGACACCCCAGGAGTGACTGGGAGAGCAGGCAGCAGCAATCAGCTGCGTGGCCAGCCAGGATGGTGCACAGGGACTTCTGCTCACAGGCTCCTTGCAAGGGCTTGGGTCTGATCCCTCAGAAAGGTTTCTCTTCCTCAAGGGCTGGTCTTGCACATCACCCTGCTGCTCAGCTGGGAGCTGAGGAGAGTCACTTGTGGAGCACTGGGTTTCTTCTGCAGTCTATATGAAGTAATGTCTGGAGGGTTTTCAGTTTGTGTTGTTATTAGGATTTACAGGAAAAAAACTTGTGCCTGTAACTGGGAGGTGAAAGCTAACAGCTTGTCTCAGCTATTATTATACATGCCAGAAGCAGTAATGATTAAAGGGACTGCACTGTAAGGTAAAGAGATGCCATCCTGGAACCAGATGACTGGGTGATACAATTAAGATAAAGAAATCACATATTGTTGGCAGTAGGGAAGCAGAAGTGATGAAATGTGTGATTGGGAAGTGTGGGAACAAGATGAAATTAAAGAAAAATCACAATAAGGAGCAGAAAATGAGCAGGACTTGGAACAAGAGATGCAGTTGTTGAGAAGATAAGAAGAGCAGAAATAAATTGAGAGCAAACATCCTTGGAGTAGAAGTGAAGACATACAAAAACATCTTTCCAAACTCTATTAAAAATAAGTTGCTGTGCTAAAATGAGAGCATTACAATCGAAAAGAAATTACAATATTAAACCATTGGCCTCTACAGTCAGTGCTCAGGGAAGGAGAGGGTAAAAACCCTCACAGGTTGAGCTATGCTAGTGTGAGACTTTCTGCAGAGACCCAAACCTGTGTAATTATTGCACCTTTCAGGAACAGAGCACTTGCGATTTGTAAACAGGGGTATTGTAGTGGCTTACCCTCCAATAAGGGCTCGGTGACCACAAATAAACCAGAGCCAAAAGCATTCTGTGGAAATGAGTGAGGAGCTGCTGGTGAGGTGACCAGGATCAAGAGCACAGGGTGGCACTCGGTCGGTGCAGTGTGTCCGTGTGTGGATGCATGCTGCTGGCAGTGTACCGGCTCGCACAAGGATGGGGCCACCAGAGGTTTGAGGAAGAGCCTCAGGTGAGGTGGGATGGGGCACTCCTGAGCTGTACTGGAGAGGCTGATGCCTGCTGATGGAGCAATGCCCAGTGTGTGCACCTGTGAGTGTGTGCTGTGTTATAGCCCTGCAAAAGCAGGGGAAGGCCTGACCAGTCTCAGGAGACAAACATGCCATCAGAGTTCCTGCTTTTGACTAAAACAGGCAATGGCGAGTGGTGTAGCTACCTAGTATGTGCTGCCAGGAAAGGACTGAACGGTGCCACAGAGTGTCCAAGAGCAGACTGAAAACCTCAAGGGTGTGATGGCACCTGGGGTGGCAGGTGGGCAGGAGTGAAGTGCCCATCCTCTGGTAGGACTGCTCATCTGCACAGCTCCTCCTCCAGGGCTCCCTTCTGATGCTCCCAGACAGCAGTGGCAGGGGCCCCAGCTTGCTGACAGCTCACCAGCTACGTCTTCCCAGGAACAGCAGCACTAATGCAGCTGGTGGGACTCTGCCACATGCAGGGGTCACAGCTGTCACTGGACTGGAGTCAGGGCTGTCCTCAGAAGCAGATGTAAAACATCCTCAGCACAATTTCCCCCCAGCAAGATATTCACGTATATGTGTGCACAGTTTCAGGAAGCTCTGTACAAGAGGAAGAAAAAGTACAAGGCCTTGTGATTGCTATTTCTAAATCCTGGGGAGGCTTTAGGACATGCTGGTGACAGGGCTGCATAAGCAGGTCGGTAGCACTGAAATGTGTGAAAGGAATTCTGTCCTTGTGCCGAGTACGAGATGTCTGTGCTGAGCTGCAGCTCTGAAACCTGTCACAGCCGATGGGAAAATTGGCTGTCTCCAGAAGGCAGAAGGGAGCTGCCGCTGGTAACAGCTTCCAGCGGGCAACTGAGCAGAGAAATGCATTTGCTTTCCAAGAGTCCACATGGCCCTGAGCCACACCAACGCAGGGCAGGATGGGGCCAGCGGGCACTTGTGGCCATGAGGAGCCCAGGACCTCTCCAGGGATGCAGCACCTGATGCATGCAAGCACCATTAGCATGGTCCTCCCCAGCATCTCTCCTTTGGACAACCCCAATGGTGGCATCACCCTTCTCAGGTCAGAGGCTCAGAAAAAGCCTCTGTTTAGGCTTCAGGACATACTAATCCTATGGCCTCAGTGATATGCTCCCTCCTTGTATTTGTCAAGGGGTGTATCTACCTGTTCAGCAGGTATGTGACACAGTGACTTGAGAGCCTCCTGCTCTTTCTGCCACAGGAAAGGGTCTGGGGCATTTCCAGATGAAAAGTGATAGTGTATCAGCTCCAGGGTGCTGGGACAGACCTGGGGGCCATGTGAATTTACCCTGGGTGGTCTGCAGGCCTGGCAAGCCAGGTCCTTTAATGTATCTTTGCTGTATGGGAGGAGTCTGCCCTGTGCTGTCTGGCTTTCCTGAGGCACAGGTCCCTCAGGATTCCCTCCTGCAGATCTGCATGGGAGGTCAGCATGCCATGTCCTCCTTGAAATTACCAAAGGGCTGGCAGTCTGCTCCCGAGATGGCAGTGGGGGCTGGCTCCCTGCGCTTCCTCCCCTTATAAATTGCTGATTTAGAGATGGTGATTACAGAGCAACAACAATATGTTTACATAGGTAAATCCTAAATCTTGTTCGTGTGGGGGAATGATTGGTTGCTGCTGTCCTTTCATGATGCTTTCAGTGACATCTCATTTGTTTTTAGGAAATTCTATTAATATACACAGCCCGCAGTCCTGTGCAGGGAGAAAGTTTTATCTAATTACTGAAATTAAAACTTTTGAGCTTGGTAAATCTCTGAGATGGATGACAAGTGAATTCAAGTTTATTTACAGTTCCCAGAAACCTGAACTGCAAAATACTGCTCTGTTCACCCAGAAAATGAATGTCACCTGGGTGCCAGGCTGCACAGGGAGTGCTCCTGGAGCAGCCCTGCGGCACAGCTCAGCTGCCCAGGCACCTCTGCCTGGACATCCTCTAGCCCAGGTACTCCAGAGCAGAGAGCAGGTCCCAGTGTGGCCTTGGACAGACCATCGTAGGGACAGTGGGTGAGCCCTGGGCTGCTACAGGGCTGAGTTTTGCCTTGGACGCTGCTCCCTGGGATGGTCTGTTTGGACAATGAAATGGAACTTTCTCCATAATGTTAAAAAGCAGGTTTAAAACAGTATTTTCAGCCTGGAAGTAGGAGTGCTGTGCCACCCGCTCCCATCCTGGCAGGCTGTGCTTGCAGTTCGTATCCTGTGCTATCGATCCAGACGGTAAGCCCTGCTCTTCTCCTCTCCTCTCGCTGTCTGCAGTAACGTGCTTTGGAAATGAATCTTCTTAAACCTCCAGTTGGTGATTCCAAGATACATTTTTTTCCACCTGTCATTTTCTCCTTGACCTCTGCAAAGAGTTATGGGATAGAAGTGAAATTCAAATCAGGCAACTGTTTTATCTGCTCACCCTGCATTTTCTTCCTCTCCAAACTAAAAATGAGTAAGTACTATGACACCTGCACAGATGGATTGAGTCAGGGTGAAGATTTTAAACTTTATTCAATAAAGTGTTGGAGCTAACCAGGAAAATATTATTTTATCTTTTTAACACATGTTCTGTGAGCTGCTCAGGGCCTCCAAGTGATAGATCTTCCTCGAGAGTTGCAGGCATTTGCCATTACACCTCGTGGAAGGAGCAGTGCTAACATCTCTGTGGTGGTTGGAGCTGTGCAGGCATAGTGATGCTGTTAGCACTGGGTGCTGGATGTGTGGACCAGCTTGGCTCCATGGCCTTTTGCTTCTAATCAGCAGAAATGTGTAAGGATGGAAGTGTCCCAGGTAGGATGGATGCAATCTTTCTCTCTTTTAATGATCTCCAGCAGTTCTTCCCAGTGAGTGATGTTTTGTGTGGTGCACAGAATAGCCTCTTGCATATTAGGATCTAAACCTAAAGCTTGGCTGTGGTCAAGAAGCCATTTCTTTTCTGTGATGGGCCAAGGGTGAGGACAGGACCGTCCCTGTGCATTCTAGGAATCCTGTGCCAGAATCCTGTGCATTTTGCCCCCACAAAAACTCACAGGCAGATGACTGCACTGTTAATAGCACAACTGCAAACACACAGGGCTTGTCTAATTCTCCTTTTTTTTCTTAGTTGTGGATTACTACATTTTCTGGCACTGATTTTTGGGAATCCCCCTTGTCTCCTAGGCGACCACATATAGTTAGTACTCATTATCTGGCACTTCAAAGCTGTTTTTAAGGACAACAGTAAAGTCTGTCAAGCAGTGGAGACTGGAAATGCAATGACCCTCATTCAAGGATGATGTGTTTAAATTGGGAAATTCATAGCGATGCTGAATGAGGAAATGTAAACACCAGAGCAAGGACTTCCACTTCTTTGGGGTTTTTTGCTGAGGGAGGAAGTCACGAGTATAGCATGAGTCCAGCAAAGTCAAGTGTGCCCAAAAATGCTGTGGCTGAGCCTTCTTATGACTTTGTCCTGCCAGTGCCTCAGGTTCAAATCATTACCATTAGTGAGCTGCTGCAAAGTGCCAGAGTTCAGTTTTATTTTTTTGGTAGTGTCTGAATTACTAAGCAAACTTCTGTGGATCACAAGGCTGCAGCATTGACCCAGACTGAGGTCAGCCTGGGAAAGGATGGCTTTTGTCAGGGTCCCCAAGCTGTTGGCTCATGCAGGTGGCTCCAGAGCACTGCAGGAGCTGCAGCCCTTTGAAAAGCTGAGCAAGAAGAACCTTTTCCTCCCTGTGTGGTTCTGCATGCAGATGGTCTCAGATCTGCACATATTGGTACATTAGTCTCGCTGCTGATGATACAGGGGCATACTGGCACAGGGGAGCTACCACCAGTTCTCAGTGTGCAGCACAATGACTATGGGGGGTGAAGGTGCAGATCCCCATGTCCCCCCACCTCCAGAGGTTCAGGGTATGGCAGCGTTACCCAAGCCCAGTGCTGTCCACATCCTTCTGTGTGGGTTGAGGACCTGTTGCCCTTCTGCCCTGCATGATGCTCTGCTTGTGGGAGAGATGAGGCAAGAAGTGCCCCCGGGCACCTGCTCCTCCATGGCACTGGAGCTGCCTGCCCTCCTTGGTCTGCATCCAACACACTGCTGCTGGTGCCCAGGGAGGGGATGCAGTCAGGTGCCATGAGAAGACTTGTGTCCAAGGTGTTGTGGGTTTTGGTGGTTGGGGTCTGTGCGGGAGGGAGAGGGAATGGGCTGTCCCTAGCCAAATAGCTGCTGGAGGGACTTGGGGCACCCTGGGCGCTGGCGCTGCTCCCTGGGCTGCCAGCTCTTGCAGGTGCTGCACTCTCCAACGCCGTTACAGACCCATTAATGTTGGCAGCTCAGACCCACAGATCGCCTCCAAATCACTTGGAGATCGGCAGAGTGGGTCAAGTGTCATGTGAGGCACTGGTAGGTGGGAATGATGCAGCCCCTATGAGGAGCTTCTTTCCCAGGCAGAGGTGTTGGGGTGGCTGGGGGCAGCTCGCCTGCAGGTGCCTGGCATCCTCCAAACCCTCCCCAGCAGCTGTTTCCTTTTCTGTCCTTTCTGAGCCTTTCTGCAGGTTTTGTGGCTGCTGTTCTCTGAAGTCAGCACTGAGTTTCCCTTCTCAGAATAATGGAATTTAATGGAATTGAATTCCTGCTGGGCTAATTTCTGTGCAGTAAAAATAGCTGCAGTGATGATGCATGTAATGTATGTCCACTTCCACCTTCGCAAGGGGAAATATGACTTAGTGGTGGCAGAAACAAGGGACACGGTGACAATTTTTGGCTCATCTTGGTCCTTCAGCTCTGCAGAAGTGCTCATGAGTCTGATTCCTGCTGGGGCAAAAGCCCTGGTGTGACTGCCCAGGGTGTGGAGCATTCCCAGGGCTGTGTGGGCTGGAGTGTGCCCTGCCCCTGCCTCTGCCTCATTGCCTGGGCAGGGCAGGCCCCTTCCCAGGGTGGTTTGGTCCAGCCACAGCTGAGGAGCATCACCATTGCAGTGTTTCAGAGAGGTGCTAAACCACAGCAGTAAATGGGTGGGAGTTGCAGTGAGGAAGCCGATGGATGCTGTTATCAGAGTGTTGCTGCGTGGAGCTGTCCTTCACATCTCCCTCCAGCCATGGAGTTTCCCACAGCACTCAGCCACATGGCAGTGAAATAAAGCTGCGCTCCACAAAGATAATGCTACTTCTGCCCTGCTCAGTGGACTACTTTACACAAGTGGAGACGAGACAAAGATAGGAAAAGCAAATTATTGGAAAATTGGTTTGTTTAATACAGGAAATTGGGGGGTCTACCAAACACTGATGTGGATGAGGGCAGAGCTGATATGCTTATAAATCGTATAACTCTGGCCCATGTCATGTAAGTGAGAGTCTAAGCAGTCCCCAGGGCACAATTAGAATTGGAAAGGGGGCCTGCACCAGCAGAAAGTCAATACAGAAAAGTCCACATTCTGCTCAGGAAGGAGAAATCAAAAGCAGAAATACATACACATATATATATTAAAAAAAAATAGAAGTATTTGTGCTTTTGATATATGAAATACCTGGCAAGGCAACATTTTTGCAGAAAAGGATTTGTGTGTGATAATGCCCTGCTGTTGCCAAAAGCAAAGCATTATCATTTTAGGATGCCTTAACATGAGTGTTGCCTGTACGGGCCTGGGTATAATTGTTCCCCCTGCATGCGATGTCAGGGAATAAAAATACTTTATTTTTAAAAATAATGAAATATATACTTCTTTGAAGAAAAATATAGAGAAATTGGTGAAGCACTGGAGAATTTCAAGAGAGATGCTGAGAGATCCAAAAAACGTGGCTCACAAAGAAAGGCTGAAAGAATTGGATCTCGTCAGTCTGAAATGGAACAACCAGAGCGGGGAATGTGGCAGTCTTCAAATACAGGAAAGGTTATTACACAAAGGATAACACTCAGTTGTCTTCTGTCCTTTACAGTCTTAAATTTCTATGATTTTGAAAAACTAGGCTACTGGTTTCTTGCAAATGAGGTTATCGATGACGACAAACAATAATCAATTTTTCTGCAAGTCTGCTGTGGGAAAAACCTGTTCGTTCTGAAGGCATTTGTTACAACATAGGAAACAAGAAGAAAAAAAGCCTAGAGATCTGCAGATGATGTCAGCAGACCAAAGCCAGACATGGTTGTACAGCACTGTGAGATACACCGCAGGGCTAAGGGCAAGATGAAATTATAACCGGATTTGGGGGGGACTAAAATGACTACCAGCAGATTGTTTATTTGAAGTGTCTGGGGATGCCAGCTGGATGGGTAGGTTTGGCATTAGCATGTTCGGGATCTGTCTATGCTAGCAAGCAATAGTGCATGTCAGGAGTGGGTCAGTAGGTTGCAGCAGTTGTTGCTGAGGCCCCTACACCTCCTGTGTGTGCAGGCTGGAGGTTTTACTTGGGACTAGGCTTAGCCTTGCCTCCTCTCCCTAATGTGCCCTGGTCAGGTGTGTGTTTTAAAGCTGACTAGTGGTTTGTTTGGTCCACTGTGCCCTGATTATGGGTTGGAAATACCTGATGTGCACCTGGAAAAGAGTTTCTGGTTTGGTTTTCTCTGAAAGAAACCTTTTCTCTTGTACTAAAGCTGCTCTGTGAATAAAGCCAATGCATTGGATTGGGGAACTTGCTTCAAAACTGTTCTGCTGCTCTCTGCCAAAATGCCAAAGACAACTGCTGGCAGAGGGAGCTCTGCTTGGCCCAAGGGCAGCAGACCCAGCAGCTACAGTGAAAACGTATGAGGCTTGCTATTATGGATGAGCAAAGGCATGTAAAGAAATCCACAGACAGAGGCCTCTGCACCGAAGGGGGAACTTCTTGTGTCCTAGTCCTTGTACATAACGTGTCCGGGGATCACAGACATCGGGCAGCTCAATGCTTTGACTGTGAATGCTTGAATGGAGCTGCAAAGTTTGGGGCTACAGATCTACGCCCCAAGCAAATCACACAAGAGCAGCCGTGTATACAAGCAAGTAGGCTTGTATTTTGGAAACAGGCATCTAATGGTATGGCAGCTTTGGCCCTGATTTGTCTGGGAATAGTTCTGTTCCTCTGCCCTGCTCTCTGTCACTGTTAAGGGGCTGCATCATTTGTGTGGGCTTCTTTTTTCTTTGTTAACCAGGACAGGTTGGTTTGATACAAGTTTTTCAGTGTGTCTATGACCATAGTCACAAGCCTCAACAACCTCCCTCTCCACCAGCCTCTGAGGGAGAGAGAAATTCCTCATTATTTCAAGATTCTGTCCAGCCCGTGAATCAAGGGAGGGAAAGGTGCAGTAAGATGCTCGGTGGGAGTTAAGAGTTACCCAGAGAGTTGTTAGCTGGAGCTGTGCTTCCCCTGGCTTCCCAACTCCTGTTGGGTGAGTGGGTGTCTGTTTCCCCTTCTCCTGCCCCGGCATGGATCCCAGGGTGGCTGTGGTGCTGATGAAGCCGGCAGCCAGTTGCTGCCCACCACCCTGAGGAGCAGGCATTGCTGTCCTTGCAGTGACAAGGTGCATGTCTTGCAGGATGTCGTGCTCCTCAGTCCCTTGTAGCTCTGACGTCAGCTAGTGGACCTCCTCCAGCTCTGTTTGTTGTTGCCAGGAAGGACCTCAGCAGTTTATAATCAACACAGGCACCTTCTTTACCCACCTAGCTAAAGGCTGCTGTATTGTTGGCTGTTCTCCCATCCTGAGGAAGGAGGAGCTGCTTTGATAATGAATTATGCTTGCTTGTTAGCTGCCAAGTTATTTTCACGATTCTCCAGAGCTCCTGAGTGGTGCTATCTGCTCCTGAGAGCCTCATGCAATTGCAGTTTGCAATTTGCTCAGTCACCTCATGCTGTTGTTATTGTTACCTCTGTGTCGTGGAAAACAGGGCCCATGTGTTTGTTCCAGGAGAAGCCTTAGTGATGTGTGGCGAACAGGGAAATATTTAATTACATGTGCATGTTCAGTGCTATGACTTGGTTTCCCTGCTTTCTGAGTGTTGTTTCTAGGGGAAGGCACAGGTTAAAGCTGGGCCTCAGCGTGAAAGACAGCGGTTTGGGAATTGGTACTTGTGCCTGGTTGCCTTGCCTCGCATTGCATAGGTGTCATTCATTGAGACAATGTGTCTTTAGTCCCTTCATGGGACACGAAGACAAATTCCTTTCCTCCAATCATGTGTTTGGGGTTTCAGATAGACAGACTCCTATCTTTGTGACCCGCTCACTGACTAAGGTTTTGCTATATGCATCCTCCCTGTGGTACTTTGCTTCTGGGCCCTAGTTTTCTTGGAAATGTTACTTTTCCTGTCTATAGCCAGTACAGGTTGCAGGGCTGTCCTTCATTTCAGGGCAGATTTGAACTTTCTCCACAGTGGCTGGGGAGCATGGTCTGTGCTTTGCAGGCCAGTTTTTTTTTGCTGGAGAAAACACTGACTCTTGCCGCATGGTTCAGGGCTTGCCCTAAGGCAGGAGAAGTAGGAAGTGTGACAGAGGAGATCAGAAAGGTGCTACTATCAACAGGCTCCAAAATGTGACCAAGAGGAGATGACAGGAGGCAGAGGTGTGTGGGCATCTCGTAGCCTCAGAGCAGAGGGTGCAGCCAGGAGCGACGAGCCTCCAACCCCCCATCCGCCGGTCCACAGTGCCCTGCTCTGGAGCCGCAGCCCAGGAGAGCCCTCAATGCATCATCTCCAGAGATGTGGAAGCCGTTCCACCACCGCAGAGCCACAACCACGTGTCAGATGAGACAAGCCTATCTCAGAGTAAGGACCCACAGCAGCTGCTATAAGGGACTGTCCACCGAGGAGGGATGCAGCACACCTCTGCTGAAGGCCCAGTGGGGAGGAACGGAGATGTCCTGTGGCCGGTGGGAGGTTTCTGCCGGCAAAGCCGTTGGCTGAGCCAGCACTGGCTGCTGCGGTGCCGATGTCCAGAAGCAGACACTGAGCAGGGGGTGGCAGACACCTGCACGGTAGCCTCACTAGCCAAAGCTAGAATGAAGGTCTGCTGGAGAAGTTTTTGCTTCAGATGACTTTAAAGCTCTTTATGCAATATCCTCATGCTTTTTGTAGGTACAGATATAATTATTTCATTATGCTTTCCTGTGAAGTGTGAAAACTATCTTTACCAATCCTCTTAAATTAAATATAATATTCAGTCAGACAGGAGATAGAGAAATGTTAATTGAAACTGGAGAGGTGTTTATAGGGTGATACAGTGTGGCCAACTGTGACTAAAATTAATGTTCAGGGTCCTTGATAGTGATTCATACTCCAGAGTTTATTAAATATTTTCAACGGCAGCCAAAGCCACATGGAGTAGTCCACTACATTTGTGAAAATCATCTGTGCAGATATATGGCACTCACTAGGAGCAGGCCAGCCAAAATCGTTTTTAATTGGATCAGGTTCTCCCTGGGCTGCTGCAAGGATGCTTTTGAGCGGTTTCTGTATTAGTGGGCTCACAGGCCTGTCACATCCCATATGCCTTGTGGGGCCAGACCAAGTCCTTCACAAACCATCCGCTCCATGGGTGGGGTTTCCATGGGCTCTTTACATACAAACAGAGGCTGACCTGTTCCCCAGAAAAATGAACCCCATTTTGATGCCACAGTGCAGCGAGGACCTGGTTCCCCCTTGGCCCTGCTGCAAGGGCTCAGCTGTCCTGCCCTCAGCAGAAAACTCATTTATAATGTGCCACGGGGCAGATCCTCATCTTGGAGAGCCCACCCTGCGCCCAGCCCACCCCCATCCCTCTGCCACTTGCCCTCCTCTGGGGGGAGGACCTGGGCACAGGCCAGCATCCCCCCCCCCCGCCCCCAACACCTTGGCCTCTGGCATCTGGGGATGCTGCACTAGACGGAAGAGTGTGTCCCCTGGACAGAAGATGCTTCCCAGCCCGGTGTCCCTGATGTGCCTGAAGCTCCTCTGAGGCATGACTGCACTGCTCAAGGGGCTGCTGAGTTAAGCTTGGCAAGTAGAGTCATAGAAATGAAATCTGTGACTCATTAGCAGCTGCTCATTAGTAATGAAGACCTGAGCCTTCATCTCTGCTTTCCCGTGCAGCCACAGAGTAAGGGGGTTCTGGACATGGCTGCAGGGCACATCATTGCTTGGACACGTGAGTCTTCAAGTGGAGCAGGGACTCTCTTGTCCCCTGGCAGGTTGCCTCACCTGTAAAGATGTCTGATTCTTTTAGGGTAATTAGTGATTCTTTAATCCAAGTATGTCCCTTTCTTTGCACCCAGGTCTTTGTTGCTTTCACCCATCTGTCTCTGAACAGCAGAAATGAGACTGTCCTCCCGACACTTAGTCACCAGGCAGCCCGTGCTAGCCTAGAGATATCATCTCTCTAATTCACTGCTGCGGCTGTTCAGAGTTACACACACTGCATGGAAAGGAAGACGAAATGCAACTTAGCAGCTGATGAGTGACAATGATACATCACAGGCGATGGGCTCAGCATTTCTGCAAATCTTCTGCTTGCCTAAGGCACCAGAAAACATTTTAAACTATTGAATACTGCAGCCAATAAGAGGCTGCAGTAATTTATTGATGTTCCCAGCTTGCCTTATTCCTTTCATCTATCTTTATGCCTGCCCTGGAAGGCTGAAATAACTAATGTTCCTATTTTTTTAATGAAGTTAGGTGAGCTGTTCACCTTTCACTAGGAGGGCCTGAGCTCTTTTAGGGTCCTGACAGTAGTGAAGGTCAAGAAGCGACCTTCCTTTGCTTTTTCTTGGTGTGTGGTATGGTGCAGACACACGTCTTTGCAGGAGGGAGCACAGTGTTTGATGCAGGTGGGCTGACCAGCCTGCCAGAGCTGCTGCTACAGCAGTTAGTTGCTCATGGGTGTGTTGCTGTTAGTTTCTGTTATGCATGCTGCTAAAAATCCCTCCCTGTCCTAGAAAGCTGAGCTGCTCCAGGGATGCCCACCTTCTGCAGAAGCTAGACTTTCCCACTCTGAAATATTGAAGATGTACAGGCTTTGTGTGTCTTTTCCTCTTTAGTATAAGGCCTTGGGGCTCAGATCTCATTGGCTTTTCAGTTAGGTCCATGCAGACTTGTGTTTCCAGCAAATGCCATTTCACACAGCTACTGAAAACTGGTGAAATGATTCTGCATAATCCCATCGGCAGCTTGTTAAACTGATCAGCACATCCCATCACCATGGAGAGAGCCAGCTTCCATTGGAGGAGAATGTACTAAAGAAGAAATCAATTTCCCGTATAGCACCATCACAGCTGACACTGAACAAACTCATGTTAGATCGATGCCCTTCTATGAACTTGTAACTGGCGGGAGCTGCCAGGGCATGAAAACTCATTGCTATTTGTGCTGTTTTTCCATCTTTGCAATGGAATGCCATTGTGCCACTTGCACTGCTCAAGCTGTCTAGTCTTCGTTATTGTTCTGGTGTTAGCTTCTGTGATTTTGGACTGTCCTGTTTGTGCGAGGCTAGTTAATTTGCTTAAAAACAATGGAATTAATTATCCTTGTTGTCACTCCAGTAAATCAGGAGATCCACAGTGGAAAGAGGTAGCACAAGCTTGGTGTGCCAGGGATTCCTGTCCTTCCAAATTCACAGGCACGTATTAAGTGTCTGCCTCCCTGGGGAATGTCAGTACCCCGGACCTTTGACAGTAGAGATGCAATGGGATTGGTTTTTCTTTCATGAGCCATTTAAATTATCTGAATTTGAATTATTTTGCTACTAATATAACAGCAAGCACTGACAAAAGGAACCATCAGCGATCCTTAAATTCCAAAGCACTTGTCACTGACTAGAATATTTGCAAATTAGCTAATGATAGTCCTCAGAAATCAGTAATTATTTTCAGTGTTTCTTTTTAACTTGCAAATACTAATGTAAGTTGTTGCCTGGTCCTAAGCGTGTCAGGAAGCACAGAAATGTCTCCACTGCTGTCTTACAGAGAGAATGGGAAGTCTCCCCCAAGTTTATTGTAAAGACAACTGTCTGCAAGAAGCCTTAAGGCATTAAATGCTGTGACATATGGCTTTTGCCTGTCATACTGTCTTCTGAGTTCTTTGCATTAATGCACTGGTGGTAGAGGAGAAGAATCCCTTTGTTACAGTGCAATGTTCTGGCACATGAAACACGCTTGCACCTCTCCTGTTTTTGCAGGTGAAGATCATAGCCTTGACGCAAAAAGAGAAAGGCATGACTTTTTCTAGGCTATAAGAGGTTAAAAAAAAAAAAAAATCAAGTCCTTCAGCACACAGACAAAATTCTCACCAGATAAATTAATTTTCAAGCTTTCATGGCAGAACAAACAGCAACTTTGGATTTTCAACCTTGCTGCTTTTCTCTTAGAAAAACCTTGTCATTCAATAGGTTGAGAGTTGGATGAATCTGTTTTGTCTGGAAAAATGTTTCAGTGCAGGAATGAAATGCCATTTCCCCACTGGAACATAAATCAGTAGAGCAGATGGGTTGTTACTTTGACCATTGTGTTACTGCCCTCAAATTTCTTGACACATGCCTCTTCCTGAAGATATGTAGGGCAGCGCCTATTCCTCTCCAGTCCCACAGCCCATCCTGTGGCATGCAAGTGTTCAATGACTGGTGTGATCTCCACTGGCAGCTCTGCCAAGCTTCTGCCTTTGCTAGGACCTTCCCTGGGCATCTGTAGGACAGAGGCTGGAGAGTCAGGCCATAGGTCTGTATGCCAGCAGGAGGAAGAATGGCTGGAACTGAGGCCAAGAAGGGGGACCCTCCCAGTCCTTGGATCTGGGTGTTCCAGCCAGGTATTGCATTGAAGACACAGGGAGACAAGCACGTTTGGGTCACTTATAGCTGTCCAGTTAGCCTGTGTGCAACAGAAATTCCCATAGATCTTTACAATTCTTAACTCTTGCTGCATATTGTGGTGCTCAGTGTTTTATAGACATACAATTTTACAGATAAAGCATCAAGGCTTTGCTTTTGCTACAAGACAGACTTCTGAAAATGTAACTTTGCAAATTTGTGCAAATGAGGTCTACTGATTATTTCATGGCAGAGGATGGGAGACATTTAAACTACTTTCAGGAAAAGTCTTAGTCTGAATCTGAGTGCTGCCTTATGAATCAAGGTCAGCTGGCGTAAGCCGTGCAAATGTTCTAAGCCTCTGGAGCTTAGGAAGGAATTTAGGAGGCTTTGAAGTGCTCTTGATCTTCAGAAGGACATCTGCAGCTAATGGTCTGTACTAGCACGCCAAGAGCTGTAAGGTTACATTGCTACTGTCTTGAGCCTTCTCAGTCCCAGTAGGTTTCCAGGGCCCTTTAATGCAAGTTCAGAGAAAAGCAAGTTGTAAAAAATGCACTCTTGGGCCAACAACTGATAATCTAGTGCTGGTTAAGTCAGGTGTAAAATGTCATACTGGGGTTTTAACTATGGTGTTTAAACGCCTGATAAAGTATGGCACACAGTATTATAAGGATCTCAATGAAAAGTTAAGTAAGCAGAGACTCCAGAATCTCTGCTATATGACTAAAGGTTCATTTTGTAATTGTATCTGAACAGACAAATATCTGTTTATTAAATATGCGAAGCAGCACAGTAGTTGGCCAGATTGTTCTAGTTCCCACCCTAATAAGCAGGAAAAAAACCTTTGCTGTGAATTCAGGATAGATCCAAGTTTTCAGGAATAGGTTTTTCATCTGGCTCCCTTC
Source organism: Haliaeetus leucocephalus (assembly GCF_000737465.1). Classification (NCBI taxonomy): domain Eukaryota; kingdom Metazoa; phylum Chordata; class Aves; order Accipitriformes; family Accipitridae; genus Haliaeetus; species Haliaeetus leucocephalus. The sequence continues at coordinate 10,238,166 of NW_010972731.1, read as the reverse complement.
TCTCATTAGCTGATGGTGTCAGGAAGTTCTTTGCTAATGAATGGCTGCAAAGCTCTGTGAGGCCTTCAGATGAAAACACCCGCAGAAGCACAGCACAGGGTATAGTCACGTCTCAAAGCATGCTGCATGATACGAGCCAAGACGTAAAGGTTTTGCTCTGTTGGATTCAGCTCAGATCTGGAGCTGTGATCACCTCCTGGGAGTGGGGGAAGGTTCTGCCTTCCAGTCCTAGAAGTTACAGGTCTAGCACCTGATGAAGCTACACCGAGGTCCTGGACATGGTTTCTGGGGCACAGATGCATCTATACGACAGAAATGCCACCTTCATGCTCCATCACAGCATCGGGACAGGAGGAAAAGCCTCTGATCAGATATAATGCACCCTCCAAGTCCCTGTTTGCAATATGCCTCTTCTCCTGCTGAAGCTGTCATTGGAGCTGGTCCATATCCCCATTGCCTCCCTCCATCCATGCAGCTGGCGGTGCTTGGCTGCATTTGTGTTTCTCAGGCAGGACTTACCTGCAACCCCCCCCTCTTTGCAGCTCAGAAGCGAAGCAAAAGGTATGAAAACCAAGCTGGGGTCTGTCTAGCTCCAGACCTTCTGCTCTGCCCTTGATGTGGTGGAGACCATGCCCAGCTCTGGCCGAGGCAGAGGAGGTGCCTTTGTGTCTGGCCTCAGCAGGTCTCTTGAGCAGGCTGGAAGATGGGTTTTTGCATGGCAGCCCCATCAAGGCTGTGGCTGCCGTGTTCCTGTCCCATGGGGTAGCTCCGGTGAGGTGCCACAGCATGGTGGGACATTCTGGGTGCTGAGAAGGGAGATGTGCTGTGACAGAGGTGACTTCTTAACCCCTAAATTCCAAAGTGGTGCTTTATTAACTAACAAGAGCATTAAAAATGCACAGAGTCACTGGGCTGAGCATCAAGGTCCATGACAGAAAGACAAATTGGACAACTAATAGGTTATGTGAGTGGCAAGTTTTGGTGACAAGCTGACAGTGTGACACAGCAGAGTTGGAGCAAACAGATTACTCAGTGGTTCCTGAAAGGTCATATTGTCAATGTTTCTGTCAGCGGGAGAGCGGCTGTTCATCGCTGCCAAACGGGAAACGACAAGGGGCTTCGCTGCCTCAGATGTTAATGATGGGCTCCCTTACATGCTCCAAGCACTCATGTGAATTACAAAGTTTCTTGGTGACATTTCCAAATGGCTGCTCCTGGGTCAGAGCTGCAGCAAGTGCCCTGGTGCTGGTGTGAGGAGGGGGCTTCTGCCAGGTCCCAGGCACATGCTCACCACCTGCATGAGACAGGCAAGCCCAGCTGGCTCTTTGGGAATGGAGGGAGGGTTTCTGCAAGCAGCGATGAGTGCCATATACTTGCACCTGCTCTTCAGCTGCCACTTTTTGCCTGATGTGCCAGCAAGCTGATGCTTTTTACTAGTGGTGCAGCATAAGCCACAAGCAGCTGGGCAGGAGCTGGAGTGCCTGGCTGGCTGCAGGGAGGAGAGGGACAGCAGGTCTCCGTATATGGGCTGCCTCGTCTGCCAGGACTGCACCACAAGAGGCACTGAGCAGAGCACGCAGAGCCTTGCCTCTGCCCCAAAGAGCTCACGTGTACCATTCACCCCAAATCCTAACCTGTGAGACCATGTCTGGCTGTCACTCACCATGTCCAGGCAGCTGGTTTTTGGCTGTGACCCTGCATCGTTGAGGGAACAGATGATGGACAGGGGAGCAGGAGGCAGAGAGGGTTTTGTGCTGGTGTTGGCAGAGCAGAGGGAACAAGGGGAGGCTGGTTGGTTGGAAACAAGAACAGTTTGTGAAGAATAAGGTGCTGGAGGCCAGGATTTGGAGCGTGGCCAAAATCCTGCAGAAAGAGACAGATGCAATGCCTTGGTTATCTGGCACTTCATGGCTGGTTTTCACTGGGAATTGTAAACGAGGACAGCAACAATCTAGCCACCCTTCAGAAACAGTGCAACGAGGGAATGGAATAATTTCCTGTAGGCAAGAAGCAGTTACAAAAATAGTGACTTTCTGAGATGCCACTTGGGAGCCTCCCCAGCATCCCTGGGCTGTGCTTGGGTCTCTATGGGACATGGAGCATCTGGGGGAAGCCTGGCTCCACGTCTCTTCACTGCAGAGCCAGCAAGACCCATAATTAGACCATGTTTGCTTTGAGTCATCAAGATTTTAAAATGGTTGTCTTGTATCTCTTGGTAAATGCTCATTTCCATCCTATCTGGCCTGTTCATCTCACTGGCAAACTGATTTTCTCTTGGGAGGTACGAGTGCCATGCTAGCCCAGGGTGATCACCAGGTGTGACTCTGGTCAGCGCTGTTTGCCCTGGAACCTTGGGGAACCACCAGCTTTGCCACGGTTCCCTGGGTCCGGGGGAGGAGAAGTCAGCTCGGTGGCCTCACAGCAGAGATCTATCTGCAGTGTCATGCCCGTGGCAATGGCAGAGCCACCCCTTGGCCGATGGGCTGTATCCTGCTTGTCACTGCTCCAGTGCCATGGGAATGCTTGTGCAGGACAGTCACCAAGGCTCAGAGAGCCAGGTCCTCTTAGTGCCAGAAGAACGAACCTTCAAGCCACCTTTGTTTTCCCAGACAGAGCAGGGACCTGACTTTCTTGGTATTTGAATGTTATGAATGAGGACATTCTTCAAGCCACCATCCAAATGAAAGTGGGGTGTGCAGGCATATGCGAAAGCTAAATTGAGCACACCAAGAATAATCTGGCTGGGCATGAGAGCTCAGAGAACTCTCTAGACTCTTAATTTTTTGTCAAATGGTCACTGGAGGGTTAATGTAATTTTGGTTTTAATTACATTGCTGGAGGGCACACTTACCCAAGGGAAAAGACATAATTACCAAGACATTTTATTAAGATATTATTTAATTTTATTGATGTGTCATAAGCAAAGGCACAGGAATGTTCAAATCAATATATACTTACATCAATGTTTAATCTACTTTCAGCATTTTTGCCTGTTCTATTTATGCAGTTACTAGTTGATAAATTAACTTCCTGGGAATATGTGGAAAATTAATGAATTTCCAGCAAAATCACGCTCTGTGTATGTGTTTCGACAGGAAACCAGAATATGAACAGGCTTTCGCCTTCTTTCAACAGAATTTTTTGACCCCTCTTCCTTGCAGTTCACCAGTACTAGGTCATGTGTGTTCCATTTTTTTCTTCATCATCTTTTTCAGAGCAGGTTTTTAGACCTTGCAGGTCAGGACCCCCTGTGTGGAGGGCAGATTAGAGCTAGGCAGCATGTCATCCTGGTCCAGTCCACCAGCGAGACCCCTGCCCCGAAGGCCACCCGCAGAGCGGGGTTTATCCTCTGATCATGCAGCTGGAAGCACCGAGCACCTCTGCTCTGCTGGGTGGAAAGCGCGCTCAGGCTGGGCTGCCTGGCTGGTGGTCCTCTCCCAGCAGTGTGGTACAATAAGCACAGTTCTGGATATTTTGTGGAGCACCTGGGACTGCACTTTGCTAGTAGCAGAGAGGCATTTATGGGATGTGAGTATACAACTCCATTTGTCACTCATTCCAGGAGGCAAAATCTGCTTAGATCTTACAGAAAAAAACCAACCAGTCTAGGGGTGTTGCGCAGGACCTGGGCCCTGAGCATCCCGTGTTGTTAACTCTGTAGCGAGAGTGACGGAACACGAAGCCATGCAACCTGGCAGTGACAGAGGAGGAAAATGGAGCTCCTGGACAGCTTACTGTCCAGGGTCTGATACTGAATCCTGTTTGCTGTGCTCTTGATGGTGAGGCTGATGCAGCACAAGGTTACTTTCAGATACAGACAAATTCAAGTTCATGATGGATTACAAAGCAATGAAATAAGAGCTTATTTTCACACCATGTTTGCAGCTGGGAGAAGAGTAAAAATAACCTGAGTGGTAGAGATACATAGTCAGAAAGAAATGGATGTCTTCATCCCCATGTGGTTTCTGATCTCTTTCTCCAGCTTTTCCTCCCCCCCCCCCCCCCCCCCCCCTTGCCACGCCTTCTTTCCCTTTTCCCCC